>NC_134516.1:11060791-11385337 GCF_027942865.1 Odontesthes bonariensis | reverse complement strand
TCTATCTAGACTCAGATCTTTCTCATGACATGTCATGTCGTGAGTACACAGTGAGTACAATGCTCGGTAGAGTTGAATTACACTACAGTAACAGGGTAATTGTTATCAATTCGAGAATAAAAAAGAGGACAGACAGGACAACGTGATACAGAAAACAAGTGTTGCAACAAATACGAACAGCAGCATGGAAGTCAGTGACACTTCCAGCCATGACTGGTCGAGCAAAAAATTCCACTGGCTAAAAATGTTTGTTATAAAATCTAACTTCTGCTGAAAAAGATGGAAGTCATTCCATGGCACATTGAGGCATCACCAGTCTCAGCCTAAAAGTGCTATGAAGTCCATTAAAAACATAATGGAGAAAGTGACTTTCAAGAAGCAAAACAGTCTTCAGTTTGACCTTTGTCGTCTTTTTTATGATGCCCTCAACACAATCGAGAGTAAGGCCAATCAGGCCAATACCATGTGTGTGTGCTCGTACTCAGTATTCATTAAAGTGTTCCAATACTACAGAATTGATGCCATTGTGACAGGAGCTTCAATGTCCTGCAATGTGTTTGTGACAGTTAAAATGTTAAAACAATATGTTGCACTAAGTGCAGTTTTATATGACTAAAATGCACAAAGTGCAGTTGTATTTGGGTTGAATATGCCTAAAGAAAATAAAATGTGTTTAATTGTAAGAACTGTAATGGCCTTAATTAGTACTCATATTGGTACTCGGTATCGGCAAGTACTAAAAGGTAAGTACTTGTACTTGTATCGGTGCATCCCTAGTCTTAATATTGATATCAAGAAGACAATTCCAGATGTGATGTCTATTTGACTGGAGGTGGGGGATGCTTGGTGTGCAGCAGTGTAAATAAAGCTGGGTGGCAGGTGTCAAAATGAAATTCACATAAAGAGCCATTTTTTCATAGCAGAACTATATAGTAAAAATATATTCATTGATATCGACCTGCTGATGGCTTTAATGTTATGATCGATTGTATTAGCGAATGCCAGTGAAAACTTTTTTTGAAATGCATCAGTGGTTAGGGAAGAACATCCATCATTCCTGCAATCGAGGAAACTGACAGCTCGATATCTGATCTTTAATAAGAGACCACTGTCTGCTAGATAAAATGACAAGGCAATATGTCTAATCCTAGTCTGATTGTTACAGCATTTATAGAACTGGGGCAACTTCTTTCTGGAGTAATGGCAAAGTAAAGGTCAGTGGCTCATTCGATACAACGAGAATTGATGTCGTAATCAATGATAAATGCTGTTAAGAGTAAAGGTAATTATGCAAATGAGTGTTGTCTGACCAATCGCACTGCACGGCTAAAATTTATGACTGGTGTGCTGATTGTCGGCCATTGTTGGGTTTCCATTCTTGAGTGTCCACCGCCGCATTCAAGTGATTTCTTCGGTGTTCAGGAGAAAACAGACTAATTAATTATTCTCTTGAGTGTTGTGACCACTTTTAAAGTTGTAATCAAGCTTTAGCACAGGCTTTTATAATGATATCTTGCAAGAGAGAACGGCGCAGTATGAAAATACAGAGCTGCTCTGACAACTCAGTTATATTGCCCATTGTCACATCATCACTCATTGGGTATCTTAATGCTCATTGGGTATAGGTATCTTTCTTCTACCTCTCCTCCCCCAAACATAGTTGAGGTTACCAGATCTGTGTCAACATAGTCGTAAAAAACTCAGCTTCATCCCTGTCCCCCTTAAAGTGCAGCTATCTGATTCTCTATCTATTCTAACAAGCCCACCGTTGTAAAACAGGAATTAAAAGAAAAACAGGACACGGTGGTATCCTGCAGTGAGGTCATTTGCAGGTTATACACAGCAACACTCAATACAATGCATATGAGATTTAATTTTCCATAACCGCATACACACAGGTTGTATAATGTGTCCCTTTGCGGGAGTGAGAAATGATGCAGTCATGCTCAGGTTAACATGGGTAGAACAGACTAGGTCTGTGACTTGAATGCTGCCCCCGACAGATAGCAACTCCCACATCTCTCTGTCTCATTTTCTCTGCCGGGAAGCGTTTGAGTGGCATGAGAGAGAAGCAGGGAGGAGGAAAAGTCAGCAATGCTGAAAGCTGACATGGCTTTCTAAGTTTGTAACTGTGCTGTGCTGTCGTTTCACAGCAAAGTGCTTCCAGGCTGAGCGCTTCTTGCTGCGAGACATCAAGCGTATGGGAAACCACATTCACACACCTTGAGTCCCTTCGCGGCAAGTTCAACTCGGCAGCTCCTTTATCCGTATATGCCACCAGAGACCACATAAACCCTCACAGAAGGCAAATGGGGGAAAGAAAACACGCCAAAGTCTTCTCCTCCTGGAAAACATTCCGAGAATGTTACATTTCTGCCCAACATCTGAACTGTTAACATTGAAACTTAATGATGGCTTTTTCATCCCCTGCCTGTTTGAGAGTCACTTTGATGTCTTCTAGATGTTTTCCACCGATTTAGACTCCTGCAGAAGAAACACCTTTACCGCACGTCAGAGTTCTCTGCGCTATTGCCATCCTTAAAGTAAATGTTGTTAAAAGGGAGGAGGCGAAGGCAGGGAAAAACCAAAGAAGCTTTGTAAGGAGAGATGGTGACTTAAGGAGGCAGTTTTATCAGCGGGAGGCCTGCGGTAATCGTCTATCTAGGGTAGGGAAGCGCCGGGGAGGGGGGGGTATCTAGTCATCAAGCCGGCTTTTAAGATTCACAGAGAATCTCCAACAATGGGAAAGAGAGCAGGAGGAGGATTATGTGTGTGAGTCAGGAAGACGGCAACAGTGCAGCACTGAAATGAGATAACCTCTGTTTTTTTTAGTTTTTTTTATGCTTGCCTGTGTAAATGTGCAGCCTTGATAGTAGAAATTAGGTGACTGCTAACGGTGAGCCAGATTTATGTTAAAAAGTTAGCTTTACAGGGATGATTTATTTAATCATTCTTTATTTTTTTCCTTCAAAATTGAGGCCGCATTTGGAACGTTTTCACCGAAGTCCAAAAACTTGCCGGGTGGGCTTCTTTTACGTGAAAAGTTAAAAGAAGTCGTTGTTTATTTTTTGTTGGTTTATGAAACTGGCATTTGTTACTTAAAATAGGTAAAATAGCACGAATGATAGCTCGTCGCCCACATATGTAGATGTAGCAATAATATTAAGAGCAAAACTACAGCTTACCAGCTGCTAGCACAGGCACCTATGTTCGCATTACCTGTAAATAATTATATGCATTGGACGTGGCGTCCAATCTGATCTATGAAAAGAAATCCCTCCGATTGTTTAGGAAGAAAATCCTGTCGCAAAAGATACCTTTTTATGTGCAGTCTACAATTGGTGGGGTAACCTCATAGTCTCAAGCACTGAAAGTTTAGTTTTGTTCCTTTTTCAAACAGTATGGAAAGTACAATGTCTTTGTTTTCTTCTGGTAAAACAAAAACGTGATGGAGGTGTGACAATGAGTCAGTTAGGGGCACAGTAAGTGACGAAACTGAATGGCAAAATGAACTTGGGTGTGGTCTCTAAAAAGACCCACTTTGTGCGACTTGTCCAGGCAATAACCCAACTCTGGCATTTCAAACTTAAACAGGGTTAACCCGAACCCAATTTTGCCAAAAGACTCTCTTTTAAGGGCCCTGAAATGTGTGGTCGCCTGGTGTGAGGGTAGCAATGTCCTCTGCTATAAAAAGATGACAAACATTTATTCGCACAGATGCACGCTCGGAAAAATTATAGGCCACTTGTTTCTCAACTGATTCTTGGTTTCTAAAATGTGCTCATGAGCACATTTGTTTAATCTCAGAGCTCATCGTCAAAGACGTTAACATTTCTGTTAAAGAAGACAAAGAGCTGTCGGGAATTTTTGTATTTAAAGAGCTGCCACTGTCTAACTGATTCATTTGTACTGTAGCTCATATATTTTTCAAACCCTTTTAGCAGTTTAACCCATTCCTGTTGTCTCACCATGATCATTCTAAAAGTGTATCGTGGCTAAAACCCAACTGTTTAACGCTAAGATTGGTGGATACAGTCGCAGGCAGAACAGGTGCATTAAACTCAGTTCCAGTTGCTCTTTTTGACATTACATTTTGACAAATGGTTTCCCTTTAGACTTATTTTTTGATGTGAAAAATAGTCTTGACAGAGGACATGTAAAATAGGCTGCATGGAGTCCATGGCCACATGTTCCCTCCAGTCACTGTTTTGATCATCCCCATAAAATGGAGAAGCAGTTTATTGCAGGAATGAGAACTTATCTAACACGTGGTACCTCAAACTCCTCAAATTCCCGTGTAAAAATGGTCTCATCAGTGCAACCAGAAGCTGATGGAGACCGTGACCCTCGCACGTTGAAAAATGATGCCCACGATGCGCCAATAACAGCACCTGACCAAGAGCGGCGAGTCGGCGGTGAGAAAGTGTTGGCTGAAAAAATTTCCACGGACATTTTAATAAGTGTTTCCGCTGTTATTCTGAGTGTCCTTTGGAATCGTTGGCGAGCGCTGCGAGAGGTGACGACAGCTGTCATCTTGCTGTGAATTGGCGAGCCCGACTGCGTTGGCACTCTTGAGGTATTGGGTAGGAATAATTCCTTTTCAGATTGGGGTCCCTCGGGTGGGGAAAGAGAAAAGCAAAAACTTTTTGTGATGCTTTGCGTTTGTAAATAAGGTGTATATGACGGATGCATTCGACTACATGGAAGCAGAAATGAAAATTACATGACATTCGTGTCTGCAGAGGTTTCACAAACACTCTTTTTCCACAATCAGGCGATGAAAGTACAAAACTGATATAAAACTAAACTGGCACATAAAAACACTTGCCTCTGTGTGCCTGTGTAATGAGCGTCTGTGCTTTTTTTTTTCTTAAAGTAATGCTATTACCTTTAACAGCGCACCTGTCTGTTCTGCGCCTTAGACAAAGAATGGAGATTTTTTCTTTTCTTTTTTTTTTCATGTTTTGTTTGGAAGCCCCCTTTTAAATGCCAGCTGGCAATTGGCTCGTTGGTTAGTTAGCGAGAGGTGGATGGATGCACACACACACACACAAAAAAAAAAACTGTTCGGGAAGTAGTGCTGCTAATTAGTGGAATTACCCACAGATCAAAAGGTTCAATTAAAAAAGTGTGTTGCAGCGTGTAGGCAGTGGGCCTCATTTGCATCACAACACATGTTTCAGTGTGGACAGGCAGACGAACACTTGGACAGAGAGATGGGCCACACAATATGGTGTGTACCTCACGGCTAATATACGACAAGAACCAAAGTGAGATTACTGTCAGGAATTGTGAGCTGTCTCCTTAAAATTTAGCTCCCCGACGGGCATTTATGTATGCAAAACACATGCACTAAGAGATGAAAACTGCCATTGATCTTCCCAAAGACTCCCAAATGGACTCACTTCCGCACATCGGCAAAATTAAGGGCATTAAACGTGCAAGGACACGTGCAAACACGCGGCTGCTAATCAGCAGCATTAATTTGCACGCAGACACAGGCTCTCTTGACTTCAGGTGCAGTTGTCCACATGGCGCGCATTGTCAGCCTTTTACGTTGCGGGCTTAATTAAGAGCATAATTAAGTGAGTGATGTTATGGCTTTGCTCAGTGGGGGTGTGTGCTGTTTTACGTGTGGATATCCTCGGAGCTGTTACACATGCTCTCTGCCACCAGCTTGGACAGACACGGCCAACTCGTGGCACCTCTAATTTACCATTCAAAAGCACATGTTTGACTCCTAATTAAAAGACAGCCTCGACACCAGCGGGCGCACACGCTGTTCTCTCGATGCTGTTGTCTGTTTTCTGCTTAAAGGGATTCCACGTTCTGAATGTCAGGTCATGTTCAAGGTGATTTCCTGCTTTGTTTTCTACATGATGATCATAATGGGTATTAAACTCCCCCCCCCCCCCCCACACACACACTAAATGTTCTTCTTCTTATTGTTTGATGCCCCCCCCTGTAGTCACCTCTCTTTTGATTCCCTATTACCCTCTTACCTGTGACATTTGAGTGCGTCTTAGGGTCAACTGCGTTTTTGCCTGCCTGTTTCCATATTTCTTGCTTTGCTTTGGTCTCCTCCAGCTATTGAGGCTAGCGTGTGGCTTTTTAACAGTTAAATGTTGCACTCCAGTCACCGTCTAGTTGACAAGACTTTTAAGGAAACAGAAAAATCTAGGACTAAAGCAAAAAAAAAACTTGGACTGACCCACTCATGTATCATTCACGCACATCTTCCACAAGCCTATCCAGGTCCTTATGAGCAGTATTTTTTGGCAGACATTGGCAGATTTTCCACCTCCTTATCCACCCTTCAGCTCTTTAGAGACGATACTGACACATTGCTATAACAGCTGACAGACTTAAAATGTCTAGTTGGTCTCAAGCTTGACCCAGAGTCTCCTCACAGGTGGACATGCCTCAAATCTCTCATCTTGGAGGCACGTTGGTGTTTTGTTTTTTTTGACCTACCGACCAACTAAAGCCCAACTGCGTTTTGGGCTTTTCAGCTAAACGTGGGTTGGTTCGTTACCTAAAATATTTGTTCCGGGAGTTTACAGGAGTCTGGATATCTTAACTGTAACATGTAACCCTTGAACCTATACTTGCCTGGAGTGTGGAAGCGGCGTTTTTGATTGTGCACATCACTATCGACTTATGATTAAGATCTCAAAATACTTCAACTCCTCCACTCAAGTCAACATCTCATACCTGATCCAGTATTGTGTGTGTTATTGTTATTGATTTGACGCTAAGAGGCCCCTGGTAAGGAAAGTGTAAACCCTGGTCATTACAAATCATCATATGCATGTTCAGCCGGTGCTTTTTTTTTTTCCTGGTCAAAGAAGTCTGTTTTCTTTTTTTTTCGAATTTAGAATGCAGTCATGCCAGCGCCTGTTATGTAAGTGCACTGCCTGCGTGCATCTGTGTGTGTGTGTAGTCCCACGCTGCTACTGTCTGCTATTGTAGCAGTTTGTGGCTTCGTGCTGTGTTAAATGGGAGTGTCCAGGCTGCTACCAGACCTCATTCATCAGCCTCACACAGGAAAAGTGCTGGCTGCAGGGAATACTGCATGGGACACACACACACACACAGAGTCAGTTTGTATAATCATTCTGCAAATGGTTAATGATTCCGTCAACATCGCAAATAAATGCTCTGACTGACTGTGTCGATATGTGCCCTCATACTGTGCAGGAAATGTTTTAGCTGCTCACACTCTCTTGACCCCAGATTGGCAGTCTTTGACGGCGACGCTTCCTCTGCGACCTCTACGTCCTGCTCGCTGTCCCCGCGACATTTTTTTTCCCCCCACCGTTCTCAGGCCCCTCTCTGCTATTTCGCAGCTGAGTCTTTCACGCCTGATTGGCTGCTACTGTTGTACCCGTTCACACTGCGCCCCCCCAGCTTGAGTCAAGCTCACATTGGTCAATATTGGTAAGCATCCAACAAATCCCCGCCCCCCAATTGCATCTACTAGAAAAGCAGTTTTAAAAAGCAACACAAAAGACATTTTCCTCGGGTTGATGGTGAACATTTCCCAAGGTGCACCTCTATGGAAGTTTTTCTTTGCCATCAGAGTTTGAATACGAATTTTTAATATTGAATTTTTACAGCATAAAAATCAGACTTTGAATTTGAAAAAACAACAGTCTAAAAAAAAATTCAATGGAAAAAAATTCAGTGGAAAAAGAACCAGACTCAACATCCGGGTAAACAGGGAGAAGCAATCGATCCCCGTCTCAATTCATCCAACGGCAGCCAATCAAGTTGCGCTCCATTGGACAGATCAGCTCAATAGATATTGAGTAATATCTATTACTCAATTTTACTAACACAAATGGCAAATAAAGTAAACTCACTCACCGAAGCACCATGTTGAATTTTTTTACACTGATTTTTGTTTTTAGAAATTGATTTTTTTTTTACACTGTTGGTTTTTCAAATTTAAAGTCTGATTTTGATGCTGTAAAAATTCAATATTAGAAGTTCGTATTCAAACTCTGATGGCACAGGAAAACTTCCATACAAATGCTTTTGAGAAGCACTCTGTTTTTTTTTCCCCCATTTTAATTTTAAAAGGCTAAAAAGTGTAAGATCAGTCTATTTTCGCACTTTCAAGCACTTGTCTTGTAAAAGGTTAAGAATGGCGGCTTGTGCAGCCAGAATTGTTTGCGTGCCATTTGGCGATCCCTTTTATTCAAACGACCGCCTGTGAGTGCATTCCTCGTTCAATTAGTACGACCGAGTGTCCCTTTTGATTCACCACATTATTTAAATCAAGTTCCTTGAGAGAAGATACATTTTTCGTTCTCGTAAGCCGTTTCTCTTAGTTGGAAGTCAAGTGCACAGCTTGAGTGCTTGGTCTTGAGTACTGCAAGGAAGCAATAATGGGCATGACCCAAGCGTACATCAGTTCATTCTTCTTACAAGTCAAAAATGACGAGGGAACCGTACGATGATAAAAAAAAAAAGTTTTGAAAACGTTATTGGAGCAACTGAAATGTCTTTTCTCTTGATGTTGCTTTCTAAAATACTCTTAGGATTTCTGTCTTTTCGCATACTGTGTTTTTTGCCGAGTGCTTTCTGAGATTATGACAAATTCAGTAACTCAAATTCAAGTCAGTTTTAGTCTTGAACTTTTGCTCGAATTCCAAATTCATCTTGGCTAGGTCTGTTTTTTTTTGTTTGTTTTTTTTTGCTTTTTCTACCTTTGCGATGTGGAACCAGCTGAGAACCATGGCTCACGTCGAGTCCTGGAGAGTCTTGAGAAACATTTTCAGAGCTGCTCTCATCACCGCAATAAGTCTCTCTCGGCTTCTGTGAACTCGGAGGGGAGATTTACACGACTCCCCTTTGCCTTGATTTCCCTGTTTTATCACTCTTTTTCCTCCAAATTTTACACTGCAGGTGCCTCTGTTTCTCTAAAGATTTGTGCCTTTGTAGTCTGAAATCACTGTTCCCCACCTTGAGTCAAGGGGTTAAAAGAAAGGAAAAGCGGCGCAGAGAAAAGGAGTGAGAAGAAATCGTGTTTTTTCCCAGCTGAAACCCAGTGGCACATGATGAGCCCTTTTATCATCCAAACAAGCTGGCACGGACTTGATGTATTGATGAACAAACTTGGGAACAAACTCCAATCGCTGTGCTAGCTGAGAGAGAAAGGATGATGAAAGAGCTTTGCAGCAGTCTGGTTTTTTTTCACTCTCCGGGGTCTTTTCAGCAGAGTTGAAATGGTCACATTTTGAACCTAATCGGTCTGTTAACCCTCACAGGAAGCGCTGATGCCATTCCTGTTATTTTCCCCACTGTGAACCAATAGTGTCTTTTCTTTCTAACGAGGTCGACCCAAATCTGGCGAGCTGCTGCCGTCATATTTCGTGAGACATCAAAACCCATTAAACTGTATGAAGCTTGTTTACAGTTGAGATGTGACCTTCTCAACCCTGCAAAGTGAGCCGTGCATCCTCGTTCTCGTCGCTTTAGTTTCACCCCGTGTGTGCCCTGTGAATTGGCGAGAAAATGCATGTTTACCCTGTTTGTGTTTCTGACGGCTCTGTTTGCTCCAGCCGAGTTAATTGAGCTCATCTTGGAGGTTTCATCCACTTGTTCTTCACTTCTTCCCTCTGTGAGGTTAGTCTCCTCTCTAATTAGCCGCTCGTGCCTCCCTCTGGGGGTGGAGCATGTGACTGACAGCGGTGATAATCGGTGTAATGGCGTCTAGTCGTGGCTGTAAAGCCAGCTGCACTGCCAAGGTGTTGAGAAAAGCCTGCAGGAGAAGGTGGGAGGTTGTCTCTCATCAAAACCACTGCTGGTATTTTATGGCGGTGTCTATGCGTACATGCCAAAATGGATGTTCAGGGACACCAGCTCAGCCACCATAAGCTCAGCGTGACTGTGAGCTTATTGTGCCCATTCAGCCTCATCTGGGGTACAGTATCTGAGTTTAAAGATGTCACTTTTCGACTCATTTTCTCTCATTCATCCTGATTCCCGCCTTCATTTCCCCCTCTCACCTCCCCTCTTCTCCTTTTTAGTCCTCGCTTTACCCGTGCAGCCATGGAGGTGTCATTAGCAACGTGTCCTAATTAGTCCAGCGCCAGCTAACTGTGCTTCCAACGCCTTGTCTCTGGGGAGGCAAGCCTTGCTAATTTCAATAAGAGTAAACAAGCAAACCGCTCCCCACTGACGGCTATGGATTAATTAAAGACCATCCGCTGCACGTGCCAAATGAAGGAAAGGGAGGGAGGTTTGGGGCGGGGGGGGGGGGATTTTGGGGAAGACAGAGTGTAGAGAGAGGTGAAAGAGAGTTCGCTTTTACTGTCAAAATATGAGACTGACGCTCATTTAAGGAAGCTTTCGTTTTGCGTGGCTTTTCTTTTTTTCTTTTTTTTCTTTTTATTTATAAACTTTTACAGTCGTTTATAATAACAACAAAAAACAAATAAAACAAAAACAAAAAAAACAAAAATATTACAGACTGGTCAGAGATACAATGGTTATAGTGGTAACACAGCGTCCAAGAAAAGCAGATCAGGTCCAAAGTGGTTGCCCATTTAGGTCTCTATTGCATTCAACTCCCATTCCTTCAAGAGGTTTCCTCCAAGTGTCTATAAACAACTGAGTTTTGCCATCAATAAAGTGTCCAAGTTTCAGCATGGTCATAAGGTCGACAATCAAGGACTTCCATACAGAAATAGACGGAGGGTCTTTCCCCACCCACTTCAACATTATACTTTTCCTAGCTAGCATTAATAGTGATTGAACCACCTTCTCATTTTTTTAATTGAAACAGGGACGTGTCCAAGCAAACACATAATTGGATTTTCAATCACTTGTTGTCCTGTTGCTTTACTTATATCAGAGCACACTTTGTTCCAAAATTTCTGAATGTAAACGCATTCCCACAGGCAATGGTACCTTGTACCCACATGAACTTTACATTTTTGACAATTTGGTGACATACCCACATTATATTTACTGAAAATGTTTGGAGAAATGTAAACATTATGCATAATATTGTACTGCAATTCTTTAAACTTGTTGCAGATTGAGATGTTAGATGGTAAAGCAAGAATTCTGTCCCAAACCTGTACACTTATTTCACATTTAAATAGCACTCCCCACGATTTCCTCAACCAAGAAAGTTTGTCCACACTGAGGGAGTATATTTCTGAATAAAATTTAGAAATTAAGTGTTTATGTTCTTTATTATTGATCAGGAAAATTTCTAAGTGATATGAATCTAAAGTGTAAACTTAAGAGATTTATTTTTTTGTTGTACATAATGCCTTATCTGCAAATATTTATAAAAATCCTTATTTGGCAAAGAATATTGTTCCTTGAGAGATTCAAAAGATTTGAACTCTCCTTGTTTGAATAGGTAAAAAAATCTATGGATCCCGGCCGAGTGCCAATCTGCAAAACTTGTTCCTAAAGTTTGTGGAGGGCAGTTTGGGTTATCCACCAGTGTGGACAAAATTGGAAATGATCGATTGCCTTTAAAGAGTTTTCGAAGTTTATCCCATGCCTGTAATACATTGCCTAATAAAAAATTATTTTTAATTCTACTTGATAGTGCATTTAATTTGGTGCCAATTAAGTTGACAGGCGATGATGGTTTACAAAGCACTAGTTCAATATTAAGCCATATTGCGTGGCTTTTCTGAAGAAGGATCCTCTCTGGCGGCAACGCTTCAGACGTGCCGCTTTCTCATTTAAAGGTTGAACTTAAGCAAACAAGTCTCTTCTCTTTTCCTTGAGTGACTGATTTGTGCACACTCAGGGCCCGGGTTGCATCAGTAAAGGCAGTCTGTGCTGCACAGTCAGTTTCCATTTAATCTTACAGAGCTACTGTGTGGTTTTTTTGTTTTGTATGTTATGGTATTTCAGGTTGGCTGAACATTCATGCTCCTTTTCAGCAACGTTTTGTCAAATGTTTCCGGCAGTCACAGATACACTCGACAACCCCTCCAGAACTTTTCTGCAATTTTGCCTTCCGAGCAGCTTTTCTGGAGTGAATCTAGTTCCAATGCCTCGCTCAAGTGAGCCTCGTGCCACATTTAATATGAGAGGGAAAGACAAGTGTGACTTGAATATTTGCAGAATGTGATCATTTCCTTGCTTGTTCCATAGGCGTCACATAATTTCATTCCGCTGCTTGGGGGAGTCTTGATTCAAAACTGTTCGATTTGGTCAAAAAAGACATTTAAAAAAAAAAAAAACATACTTTAAGTCTTTTTTTCTGTGGTGGGAAAAAAAAAACTGAAGTAAACCTCAATAAATCTAAGTTTTATATTTAAAAGAATTCATGTAAACAGATAACAATGCTAGTACTGTTCAATGTAGTCATTCAGCTCTGGCGAGTGGGTCCTTGAAAGAAAGAAAAAACAAAAATGATGATTATCATAGAAGTTAGCACTGCTGATTACCAAACTCTGCACTATTATCTACGCTTGAGCAACATTTTTTGAAACTATGGTATTTCTTCATTGGGAATCTCGAATTGTAAGTTAAAAACGTACATTGGGCCAACTTTTGTTCTTTCGAAAAAGGAAAGTCATGGCATTAAATCGGTTTTCTCTGCTCTTTACTCTCGTCTCTTTGGACGGATAAAGTATAGCTTTCCACCCTATTTAGAAAATAAAATGCGGTGGTATGACCGTCTGTATGATCAAGACCTTTGTTGTCAACTCCCCTGTACAGGTATAGGTCTTCTGAGATGAAACATGTTGCTTTTTTTCTGCTCGAATTGATTGGAAGTCTGGTAATATGGTGGTGGTATTACATCTAGGTGCTTGTGTGCGAGGTGAGTATCATTCAAAGTCTTGCTACTCTGCAGTCCAAAGTGAGCCCAAATGATTGGCCTAGCCAATTTCCTAGCCAAGCTCTTGCTGTTTCATATATATCAAGCTGCCATCTCTGAACATGAGAAGCCACTAATATTGTGGTTATCCGCAACTTCAAAATCATTCTAAGCTGTATGTTGTTAGCTGCTTGTGTTAAGCAAGCTTAATGATATTCGATAACATGTGCTTTCCCGCCTTTAGGCCTCACCATCTGCGTGATCTTTTGCCCCAATACCAATTCCTCCCCTTGGCCCAAGAGTGGAGGGTTAATTAAGTAGTAGTAGTTTATTTAGCCATCCAAATGGCTCCCAATGCCAAGCTGAAGAGAGAGAGATAACCACTATTCCTTGATTTGATAAGAAATAAGTGGTCATCTAGGGGTACATTATACCTACAAAATGGAGGGGGAAGGACCAAGGGGGAAATTTGGATTCAACCTTTATCTTTAAAAGTTGAGTTTGTTCTATAAGTACATGAGGTGAAACAACAAGGCCACTGACTGAAAATAACAGGTGTGAAGTTCCCAATTCTTGGGACCCAATGAAGAACTGTATTGCTCGTCACTAATTATGAGCTGAGCATGAGCACAAAGCTGGAAAATGTGGCCCCTGAGCTCAGATCAATATGAAACACATGCTGCAGTTCCTAAAAATAGTCATAATTCTTTTCGAGAACCTTTTTACTCTTTTCTCGTCCTCGCAGAAGTTTGCTCACGATGGACAAGAAAACAGATAATAGACAGATGGCTCATCCAATCATCTGACAAATATGTTTTTGGAAAGTTGCTGCCCCTCTTTCAAACACAGTGCAATGATGACTTCCCAGATGTTTCTGTCGTAACAACCATCTGCTCTGTCAGGTTAATGTTCCACGGGCCTGATTGAAAACTAAACTTGGCAAATCGCTGAGGGGCATCTTTGTTCTAAAGAGCTTCATAACAATACCTTGTATCTGTTGAAATTTAGGATTCGTCTCACGATAGCAATGAAAAAAACACAAAGTGCAAAGCTGTGATTCAGCGAGTTGCTTTGGAGACGAGGCAGTGACCTGATCACATTTCTCCTCTGCGGGTTATTTACTTCTTGGGGGAAATTTGGAACCTGCGCCTTTTTTTTAAATTTTTTTGCTTTTCTGATGGCAGATGAGCTGATGCAAATGGGTGAGCAGGTGTCGCGCTCACGTCCACCCCCACATGAGAAAGTCACAGGAGTCGGAAGTGAACGGACGGACTGTGATGCGCTCGCCTGTCTGTCTCTGGCTTCCTTTTTTTTTTTTTTTTCATGCTATTTGTGAACAGCAAGTCGTCACGTCTCACTCTGCAGCAGACCGTATCACGCTCTCCTTTCACACCTAATTAATCATGTTATTGAACTTAACGCCACTCATCCAAAACCATTTGGCAGAATTACAGTAGGTGTTTGCGTTTGCCTGCCTCCTGTTCCTTCCTTCCTGTCCGCTTTCATTTGGTTGTTTAATCGGGTTCAACAAGGGTCCTTTCTTTTTCTTTTTTTTTTTTCAGCACCGCAAGCCTATCTATCTGTCACTAGATCAGGCAATAACAGTGAAATGCAACACCCGCTAAAGACGAAGTGGGAATATTTGTGACAAGAGTCATTGTCGACAATTAGTTTAAACACCTGCATTTGAATGTACCCTATTTGAATTGAATTAAGATGTAAATATAGGTCTTCTTTTGAGAAAATGAGCCTAAAACAAACATACTGATGCAGGTACGTACCTGCTCACACTCTTTAATGACAGCAGTTAGAGCAACCTACAGGGAGCGGAGGTGTGGGTCCTGTCGCCGTGATAGAAGGTTATTTTTCAAGAAAGCGTTGAAGTTAACACCCGTGTGTGTGTTTCAAATGTTGTCATTTGGATACTGCCTGTGTATGAGAGAGCGAAACTGAGAGGGAGGGGGAGGAAGAAAGGAGGAGGTAGAAATGGGGGTATTGGAAGGATTTATGGTTGTAATAATGGAATCTCAGTGGTTGGGCCATTGACACTGAGACATTTTCTCTCATCCTCCTCCCATTATGAGATGGATGGAACAGGAGGGAGTAAGCACAGCAACATATGGGCGGGAGAGAATGGCATGCTGTTGTGCTGGAGCGCAAACCGTGCACTGCGGTGATCGCTCTGCCTTTACTCCATCCAGGCATCTAGACATCAAGCCACACAACAAATGATTTTCTTGGTGATTAACTACCATTTCAATTCCCGAAATGGCTTGACGTCAGAAACGTTTGTCTTTATCGTTTATTGCGTGTAGAAGTGTCATTATTCATTGTGATGTTTTCTTGTTTTTTTTTCGAAGAGCCAGTGGGGAAGAATAAACTGCCTTTGAATTAAACTGAAGGAACTTTGTTGTTGAATGAGGGACACAAGTAAATAAGAACACCCAAAATGGTCTTCGTAGAATACCTTCCTAAGGTGTGTTGTGTTCAAAGAGATGTCAGTACTGCAAGCATATCTTCTTGCCTTATGTTCCTTATGGGAAATTCTAGTACAAAATCTGAAGGTTCCACCAAAGTATTATCTTTTGTGTTATATTTGACTGGGACATGATTTGATCATCTTCTTTTATTAATGTAGACTACTACTAAAATGACTGCTCAAAGGAATCAAGTTTAATGGCTCTTGATAAAGATGTCACAAAAGGCAACTTTACAAATTTTTATAAGCATACACAGTTAGGGCTGGGCGATATGGGAAAAAGTCATATCACAATATTTGAGCCACGTGGTTGGTTCAGCGCAGCGCGACTCTCGTTATCATTGGCTATTTGTATTGTCGTCTAAAGATGGACAAACGTAATCTATCGAAAAGTATATCGACCATGTTTCATATCTCTATCGAGGAAAAGTTATTCCTTGATAGCTATCGTTACCATTTTGTCGCCCGGCACTATACACAGTTTTTTTTTCTCTTCCCGGATGACAAATCAGTAAGACAAATATAAGAGTAGCTAGTGAATCTTGGGGTGCATCGTGCAATAGCCTCTAAAGAAAAGAAAAATCTTTCCTGCACGACTTTTAAAGTACTTCAAGTCAAGTTGTGTCCTTTGCAAATGGGACTGCACGTGACTATAAAAGCTGGTAGAGATTTCTAACATCCGATCAATGTTCTATAGGGCCCTACAAGAAGTTTACCTAACCATTATGTAGTTTTTAGTCCCTACTAACCAGACGGCAAGTACAAATGCATGTCAGGTGTGAAATGACATAAAGATTGACTCAAATCAAGAGACTAATATCTATTTATTTGCCATGATCACTGCATTTGAATTCCTGCTTCATTATATTTACCATTCATTATTTTTCTTTCGTCTATTTATTCCATGCTTAAACTTGCTTGAGTTTAGGGTAAACCTCGTTCCATGTTACAAGTCATGATTCACCTTCTTTAGCAGATAAATAAGCTCCTGCAGTGTTTGTGCCAGTCGTGCTAATTACGTTTCCATTCAGATTCAGTCTTTCAGAGACTTTGTACCTTGACACTCTATTATGTCCAATATGAAAATCCACTGACTCACACAGTCTATTTCTTCGAAGGCCATTATGTTGCACTTCCTGATTATCTTTGCTGCTGTAAACATCGGCAGCAGTGGATGTTTACATTAATGTGATTTGTTCTTATTATCTTTTCCTAAGGTCACCACCGCATTAAGCACAATTGCTCAGGGACTTTTTTCCTTGTTCAGCTTATTGCAAATGAACTAAAGCCGTAAAATCTTGCTTGTCATGGTTCAGCCTAAAAAGTTAATGAGGGATCTTGGGGTATGCTCAATTAAAGAGATATTTGCGTACTTATACAGGCTGTCTTGATACAGTATTCAGGAATATTTATTTTTTATTTTTTTTATTTATTTTTTATGTACAGTTGGCATAACTAGTTGTGTTTTTTCCCACAGGAGTATTATGTAAATGCATATTACAAACTGCCACCAATCTTTGTCTATCCTATTTATTACAATCCCAGTAGACCCACATCTTCATCATACTGTGGCAGATTGCCACCAACACAGCTAACTGACCATCACTGTGGACCACACACCTGTCATTTCATAATTAACACCTGCCATGTGTTAAAAGACATCTGTTTTTGCCTGCATTGATTATTTTGCATTGACGATATGTAATGGATGGCTAAATGTTTTCCGCCATCTACATCACAGTGGAATCCTGAGCAGTGATCACACATGCACTTCCACTGCATTTACTTAATTAGGACGAGGAATTCGGTCTTTAATGGGAAGGGTGGAGATAAACTGCTCTTATTATTTTGCACAAGGTCAAAAATCTGCTATTGTGGAGTTTGATGATGATAAGACAGGGCTGTACTGATACTGTATTGGACCTTGTAGTAGTTTTGTTAAAGGCTTGTCCTATTTTAAAATACATAAAAATGAGCAGGACTAAATACTGACGGATGTCCTGGGACAATAAAGGTTTATAAAGCTGTGGCTTTTCAGGTGTCTTTCAGACACGTTCCACACCAAGATTGAAAACTAAAAAAAAAACAAATTCTAATGCTCTTCTATATAGGATATTCCTTTTTTTTTTCTCTACTACTTGTAGCAGCAAAGTTTTTGTAAAAATCAATATTCATTTTACTTCCAATACATTTAATTAATCAAACAATTAGAATAGATGTTGGCCATTTAGCTGAGAGCTTCACATATGCCAACATATTTCCATCTATCCACCCATTAACTATACCCGCTTAATCCAATTTAGGGTCGTTGGGGGGCTGGAGCCTATCCCAGCTGTCATCGGGCAAGAGGCAGAGTACACCCTGGACAGGTTGCCAGTCCATCACAGGGCCACACTGAGACAAATGAGACACGCAACCATCCACGCCCACACTGACTTCTAGGGACAGATTTGATTCACCAATCCACCTAACATGCATGTTTTTTGGGGGGTGGGGGGTGGGACCCACGCATTCAAGGGGAAAACATGCAAACTCCACACAGAAAGAACTTGGAACCCTCTTGCTGTCAGGCGACGGTGCTAACCACCACACCAATGTGCAGCCCCAATGTATTTCCCAGCATTGGGGGGAAAAAAAAACACAAACAGGAAAAGAAAAGTGTGCTTTTGGCAGTAAACCAGCCATCTTATGCACGCAACAGACGCTGTCTGCACACTTTACTTCTGATTTCCCAAGTTCCTCCTTTTGCATTCATCAACGTTAACTGAATAATTTAGCGATTTAAAATACATATGTATATATATATATACATATATATTTTACAGTGGTGAATTGATTTAGAATCTTCCTTGTACGCATCCAGATACATCTAAGATTTGATTCCTTCCGCACATAATCCCCTCCTGCCTATGAGTGACCACCACGATCCTTTCTTCACCTACCTTTGCCCTGCAACGTAACATCGAGAGGTCAGAAATATGTCACATTTTCATCAGGGTTTCGCTGTATTCTCTGTCTTTATTTCTCCCATCACAGTGCGGTTGTTTGCTCTCCACACTGCACTGGATGAAACTTTCCCTTATCTATAGCCCCTTTCACACTGCGACCCGCTATCTTAGCGGGTCCAAATTGCACCTTCGACCCGCGTCGAGCAATGTGAACGCTTGGCGTGTCAGGGTGACCCGTGTCGCCTGAAGCCGAGTTCAGGGGGAGTTGCCTAGTGGCAGAGCGTCACACGAAACACAAAATGCTGGGCGTGTACAATGACGTAGGCACAAGCCATGCGTCGGAGGTAGGGTTAAATACACCTGTCTGCATCAAATTTTTCAAACAAACGATGGCGGGACACCTTGAGAACTCGTTTTTGCAATTATATATGCAGTTCATGGAGATGTTACTTTACGGTGCGTCTTGCTGCGTGGGAAACCGCGCTCTCCCATCTTTCTCGCCAGCCCTTCCAGCAGAGGTCCATCTTTCACCGTCCCCGAAATGTGGCGGAAAATAACGTCCTCTGCTCGGGGGCTGAGGAGCTCGCGGACCTCCTTGTCTCCCCAGTTGGCCATATTAAAAAAAATGTCTCCTTGATGTAGGCTAAAACAGAGTAAAACTTGTCCTCACCTGTCGCTGTTGTTCTGAATCAGCTGTCCATTCTGTCTTTTAAACTCCTCACGTCACGCCCACGTCCGACCCGCGTCGATTGTGTTCACATCGGGTCGAAAGGCGAGTCGAGTTGACGCGGCAGCCCGGGTCGGCAGTGTGAACACAACAGCGGACACGCTAAATTCGCGAATTAAACGCAGGTTATTCGGCAGTGTGAAAGGGGCTTATGTTTGCACATCATCCAGCAAACTTGACAGAAGCTCTTGAAACACTGCTTAAAATCAAATGTGCATCGAGCACTTTTCCGTGACACGGATTCCAGCAAAGAAACTGTATTTTTAATGTCGTGATGGTGGAAAGGGGCAACTTGCCTGTATTAACAGAAGAGTATGAAGAGGCTGCTAATGGAAAATAAACAGAATCAGGTACTTTGGCTGTATACACGGAATACTATTGTTTTTTTTTTCCCCAGAGGAGTATTTTGTGATATTTCTGTCAGATATTTATACAGATATGGCAAAAAACACTCGAAATCACACTCAAATCAAGGAGATTTTTTTGGTGAAATGTTGCTCTTTTCATCGACTTCTTCTAACGTGCAGATTAGAAATGTTCAGATGAAATGCTAATGGCAAATTTTTACAGCCGGTAGCTGCAATAAAGATTTTAACTTTGTAACACGATCTTCCCTTCCGGATAGAGTTTACCACTCATGGTATCGTGAAATGTGTGCTTATAAATAGAGATGGAAAGCAGGTGATTTTCCAAAGTGGCAAACGATACTCTGGCAGCTTTACAAAGGTGATTTCGGTTGACCGGGTATGCACATGCTCTGCCAAACTCCAGTTACACTGATGTAAGAAGTCCCCGTTTCTTGTGTTGCGTCAAACGGCGGCGTCTGCTTTTCAGTTTCCAAGACTGAACAGGTTTTCATGAATTGTCATGGATGGCACAGGAAGAACAGCTTGTGAGAATTAAAAACTGCGAAAGGATTGCTTTAGCTCCTCCGAGTTCGCTCACACTCCTCAGTGTAAATGTAGTGTTTGTAAAGGAGACTAAAAGGGCAGATATGTGGGAGACAGTGTGTAAAACGCCTTGAATTTCTAAGAATCTATCTGGAGGAAATGACAAGCATACCATTAGAGGAAAACAGGCAACCCTGAAGTTAAGATTTTGCATTGAGTTGGAAGTGTGCTTACATCAGCTGAGCCAAATGCTCTTGAAATTCAGCATACCGCTCAGTATTTTGACCCCCACACTCATGACCATTGCTTCTTTTCCTCAAACAAAAAAGCCAAGTGTTGGCAGGAGTAGTGGAGAGTTGCCCTCGTGTTCACCCTCTGTTGTATTTCAAACAGGGGGAGCAATTGAAATATATGTTAATCCTCAGCTCGTTGCTCTGTGCCACCCCACAGTGCAGCGCAGCATAACATTTCCATAGCGATGCAGGCATTTTTCAGGGATTAAGGAGGGGTTAGAATGTGGTCGGGGGAACCCCAGGCAGCTCTTCACACACATGCTGCATCAGCTGACAGTGGGCATGGTAAAGGGCATGTGTTTAACCATGATTGATATACTGTCAGTAATGTAGAAGACAGTGGAAATCCAGATTAGAGAAAATGACCCGTGGGAGCGGGATGAGAGATGGGTTGGGGAGATGGAGAGAACACTAGAAAGAGAGCCAGGATGAACCTTGCTCACTGTGAATGTCTGATAACTCCCTTTCTCGCTGCGACACATTTCACTTTGAAGCCCAGTCTGGTGCTGGACCAGTCCAGGAAATAATATAGACCCTAGGGTTTTATTATAAGAGCCCCGCTTCCTCCTTTTTAATCTGCACCTCTTGTTTTATAAAGAAGGCTTAGTTTCAGTTTGACACTGCAGTGGCAAAAGCAAAGAAACCATCTTTTTAAAGTCCTAACAGCAACAGCTGCGTGTGAAATTAGAGTGACGTAAGCCAGTTGTGCTTCTGTTCTGCTGTCATGGCAGGGATTTATCTTCATTTGAACAGTTTGGCGGTGTGTCAAAGGATCTCAGACCGTGGCGTTGTCACTGGTACTTAGAGGGTAAAGAACAACAAAAAAAAAAAGCTTTTATCTTTAGAATAAACAAATACAGATATATGACACAGACACGACAGTGTATTGTTAGGAGCGGAGCTGGAACATTGCAGTTGTCATCTTCCTGCTCCTCCACACTAAGGCACAGTCTGAAACTGTTCGACTGTATTTGAGTAATTACATTTTCACTTTTGACTGAATTATGAGAGAATGTGGTGGGAACTTGGGCTGATTACCATAATGGGATTGATATTGATTGGGATGTCTCTCTTAAATCCATTCCCTTTCCGTGAGCAATACCTGTGGGAACCGGGAGGTTTTAACGTGTGTTTGTGTGTTCAAAAGGAGGTCTGTGCTTAATCACAGATGCGTTCTCCAAACCTCATTAACTCTGCCATGACAATGTTTTAACTATAATCGCAGCCTGATCTGAAAGTGTTGGATTTTCTGCTAACGTTTGAGCTACGTTTGCTGGGTTTCCATTACAGTTTTTCAAGGACATGTAGAAGATGTGAAAAAAAAAAAAAAAAAAAATATATATATATATATACATATATATATATATATATATATATATATATATATATATATACATATATATATATATATATATATATACATATATATATATATATATATATATATATATATATATATATATATAACTTCTACAAATGTGAAAAGTAGTGTATATGCTTGTTTGAGGTGAATGTTGCTTGTTTCAAAAAAACAATTTGATGTGCTTTCGGAGGAATGGTTTCAAATTTACGAAATACATAGACATGACTCACCAGCTGTTATTGGTCTGAGCTGACAAACAATAATGCACTCTGGCTACTGACTGCCTTCCTGCCAGATATGTGACATAATATCCTTGATATTCCCAGAAATAAAAGAAATTCCTCGAGAAGAGATCCCTCCATTTTCCTCCGGTGACTCTATGCAACCCAGTTGATTTGCTTATAACCAGTTGATGGAATCATGTCTTTTTTTCTTTTTTTTTTTCAAAAGTTTACTTGAGATTATTCTTCTTTCTTTTAATTAACAAACATAACTGCAAATGCGCCAGAGTTAGCGCAAAGGCTATGTCTGATGTTACAGAGTCACCTTAAATAAAAGGTTGCAACAGCATTCGATAAAACATTACTATCCACAGAATACAGAATAAAAAAAGAGAAGTAAAGTCATTCAAATACAGGTCAAACATTTTAAAGAGACAGCGACAAGTGCCTGCGGGTGACAGCACTCAGTGTTGACAAAATTGAGTACTATTTGGGTTTTAATTCAACTTAAAAAGATTAATTTAGATTGAATTTAACTGAAACTTTAACAGAAAAAAAGATTACGTAGAAACCTATCGACGTCCATCGCCTTGCACTCGTCAGAGCTTCAAATGCAGGACTTGACAACACAACTGATGTCCAAGATTGAAGCTCCCGTGCTTTGCACTAGAATTCCATCTAACGAAAGAAAATACACCATAGATTCCGCTTTTCTGGCAGCACACTTCAAACAAACTTCGCCAGCACCATAAAGATGGTCATATGAAATAAAAGAATCACCTCAACACTACTTTTCGCAATTTTTTGTGTAAAGTCAAACACTATATGTTGAAAGATTCACATTATCGTCCAATAATGAAACGTTATCAGAATTACAGCGTTTGCATGAGTTTGTTTGTCTAGTTAAAAGAGGAGAAAAAGTACCCAGGCAGCCCATCCACTGCATCTCTAAGCTCGGCCCCGACAGAGGGTAATGGCCTTTCTTTAATTCTCTTAAAGAAGAGGGGTGCAAAAGGTTCAAATGCACAGAGATGAGAGGGAAGAACAGACAAAGGATGATGAGGCCCCATTCCATGCCCCATTGAGTCCTCATTCACAACGGCCAGCACTTCATTATAAAACAGAGGCATGCTCTGAGGAAACAAACAAAAAAATAAAAGGCCTTCTTGTTGTTCATATTCCATCATGACACAGAATCCATTGAATTTGTTTTACCCATGGTGCATCCGAGCGTACCTTTGCAAATTTGTAATTTATGATAATTGTTCTCTCCAAATGTGTACATACATTATGACGATTATTTTCCGGGGGAAGCACACACTCGTCGATGTGACATTTCATTAGATGAGGACTGAAGAATTGTTCAAGCACAAACGCTCGCGCCGCCGCCAAAGTGAGCCAGGGCGGAATATGGTGTCAAAACACTTGTCCTTTCACACATGGATGCGTGCGGATCAGATTCACATGCAAGCCCCAGTGATTTCAAATAACTCAACAGAAACTTGCACAATTTCTTCTTTCAAATTGAACCTCAAATCATCAGGTCAAATTTCATCAAACGGGATTTTGTCCTTCACATTTGCATGTGTTTAAAGGGATAGTTCGCCTCTTTTGACATGAAGCTGTATGACATCCCATATTAGCAATATCATTTATGAAGGCGTAATTTATGAAGTTGGCTGGGGTCCCGAAAATAAAGCGTCCTGCTTCTCAAAACAATATGCGTTCAAAAGAGTAATACATTCGCATCACAAAATCGTCCCTCCAGAAAAAGTCAGAGCTCACAATCGCTTGGCTCTATTTTCTCTCCCTGCGTATCACTACGGGCTGTGTAAACTGTGCAGACCGAAGTGCAGACCGAGCAGGAAACACCGTAACAGGTGCGGCTATCGCTAGGTGGCTGATATTGTTTTGAGAAGCAAGACGCTTTATTTTCGGGACCCCAGCCAACTAGCCGGACTACCTTCGTCAACGCCAAAACTCAGCTGGAACTCGGCTCACAGGACGCAGCAGGGGGTAAGTCAATGTTCATAAATGATATTGCTAATATGGGATGTCATACAGCTTCATGTCAAAAGAGGCGAACTATCCCTTTAACATTTGCCGCATTGAGACTGAAGAGCATTATCCGGCACCAACACAATAAAGGCCCTTTATGTGGTGTGAGAACTCATAACTGTAAAATGCTCGTGAAGAAATGGAGAATGTGTTTGTGAAGAAATGAAGAAGGCAACAAAAGACCTTGAAAAGGCAGGCTTTACAGTGAACAATATGTTGCTCAGAAACTTTCATTCAGCCGCTTGTTTAGACTATCTTCAAAACACAACTGAAGTTTTTCTGTATTCAGATATCAAGTGCTGAAAAGATAATTAATCCCTTGTGTCCTGTCCTATCGGCCTTACCGTGACAAATTACGCATCAAGAGCCTCTGTGATTGGTGGTTCATCTATAATCATTTAGAAGCAGTGACTAATGCTGCATTCGGAAATGCAAACAAAGAAGATCTAAAAGAAATCTTGTAAGGACAGACCTTAAAAGTTCCAACTTGATGAATTAGGAAAGCTTTTCCCATCTTAAGACATTCTAACAGCAGTGCTGTTTTTACAATGTTGGTTTACGACTGGATTTACATATAGCACATGCTGCCAAAATAAAGTGTCTCTTGTTTTTGTCTTTCTACAGGAACAAAACATTAGCCAACATTTTGTTTGCACATTTTATCTTCTGTGCCTTTACGTTAATGACAATCTCTGTTTTCAGGCATCGGTTTGTAGAAAGCATTGAACATGTGAAGAGCAAAAAAATAGCAGAACACCAACCTCTCACTTCAAATCCTGCGTTGTGTAGCTGAAAGCACAAAATCAAATATTCAATTCTCAGAGGATCTGCTTTCAGTCCAGTGAGAAGATGGTCCAAAGATGGTTGCCATATCTGCACAAAGTAATACATTAGTTAGCTTGTTTGTGAACTTTGTAGAAAGTCCTCTTACTTGGAGAAGAGTCTTTGTCATAACAATGAATACTGATCTCATGTTTATAACAGTAGAGGGATTCAAAGTCTATATCACAGTTTCCAGTAAATGGCTAGCAGAGTGCGTCTTCAGATGTACGTGTTTCCTGTTTATAATAAAAATAGAAATAGAAAAATTAGGGCTGGGCAACAATTAAAATTTTTTAATCTAATTAATCACAAGATTTCCCTGATTAATCAAGATTAATCGCATTTGTACGCAAATTCTAAAGTAGTGTATAGCTTTTAGCATTTAGTTTTATTCTAAATGTACTGCCATATGAATGAAAGTGCCATAACATTTGTTGTGCAAACACACTTTTAACATCAGCATTTTTATGTCGTTTTTATGTAGAAGCCTCGCTCCACTGTCTGTTTCGTTGAATGACTTGCTGCTATCAGTTGTGTGTTTTGCCTTTAAGTGATATTTTACTACGGTGATAAGATAATTCAACTCGGCAGTGTTTACAGATGACTTTGGTTCTGTCAACTCCACCGTCTGGAAGAACTTTAAAATGAAAATGGCCGAGAAAATGTTCCGTACCCTTCTCCATGTTTGGTGGATCCGCCAATTACTTTCTTTTCCGGTTCCTCAGCAGACAGCAACAGACTTTTACAAAATAAAAGCCTGTGAGCAACAGACTTTTACAACAATAAATAAATAATAAAACAGGGGTGGTCCGTGGCATAGTGGGTTGAGCAGGCGCCCCATGTACAGAGGCTATAGTCCTCGCTGTAGCTGGCCCCGGTTCAAGTCCCGTATCAGATGGCCCTGTGCTGCACGTTGTTCCCCCTCTCTCTGCCCCCTGCTTCCTGTCTCTGAACTTTCCTATCCATTAAAGGCACAGAAGCCCAAAAAATAAATAAATAAAATGAAAAAAAACTGCGTTAATGCACGATAAAAATATTTATCAGTGTTAAATAATTAGCGAGTTAACGCAATAATAATGAGTTAACTCGCCCAGCCCTAAGAAAAATACTTTATTCATCCCTCAGTGTGGGAAATTCAAAATTACTCAAGTAGCTCAATTTACAATTTTTTTTTTACAATGATTGTGTATTAGAACAACAACAACAATAATAATAATAATAATAATGAATAAATAAATAAATAAATAAATAAATTTGAAAAAACATGTCAGCAGTCACTGTTAAAAAGCCTTATGGCTGTGGAGACAAAGGACCTCCTGAACCTCTCAGGCCAGGATAGACAAGTATATAATAATTAGAATAGCGTAGAGGAAAAAAAAAAAGAAGAAAGCTGGGCAGGACAACCCACCCCAAAAAGTTATGTGCGTTAATAGGATAACTCCATTAGCCTGAGCAGAAAGCAGTCACAATGAAATTCGAAAATCAGGTTCATTAGTTAAACAATTAGTAACTGACTCTGAATGCAGGGTTACTGACATTTGTTATATTGTTATATGGGGGTCACTGATTTGTGTACATGCTATATTGTAGGAGTACTGCTAGCACCGAGGCTGTTTTTTGTTTAATGCAGAAGATATTCGGCTACGGAGTTTTTGTAACATGTTAACAGGTTCAAAGATTAGTTACATGTTTTATTGTTTATATGTACAGCACTGATGCTATCTATGCTTCAGTAACATTATGACATGGATACCTTATTTTTTTTGGAAGTTCTATCATTGGTTTACTTTACCAAATAAGCCAAATACGACAAGGGTCAGATTATGTAGGAAGTCAGGTTTCAACACAGTTTGTGTGTGAAATGACTTGCTAAGCCGATAGCCAAGAAAAAAAAGAAAGGAAAAAGAAATGATGACTAATTAAGGAACTGTTTATCTCGGGGTGCACAACAAGACCATCGTGGCTCAGGGTTATTTACAGCCATTATAGGGTGATGCTGAGGCAGAATAATGTCTTTGCTTCCCTGAATGCATCTTTAGACCGATCGTTCTGTCAGATGCTTGCATTTAGCTTCCCACAATAGTTTGACACCAAAGGAGAGATTAAGTTGAGTCTTCAGTAAGGTTTCTTGCTTATTATCACACCAAACAGGCTTTTCTGTTGATTAAAGATTTTGACTCTTGGCAGCCAGCACTCGCTCCCTTTCACATTTGAAGCAATTGCCCATAAAGAATGAGTACCTCTGCTCTCCCATGATGTAAAATGTGTTTTTTTTTGTCTGTTGATTAATTGGGGCTTACTGGACAAAACGCTGTTAATGTCTTCTGTCTTGATGCACACCTTAGTTAAATCAAAGACCACAAATGTATTTCTTTTCCCCATAAAGAATAGAATTGTGCAAATAAATGTTGAGGCATCATATTTAGCCTTGAATATGTATGATTTTGACTGAATTTGTTATCTTTCTTCGTCATACTTTGGTCTGATTAAGAATGGATAAAAGCTCTCTTTGTTGAGTTTAAAGCTCATAGTGTAGTCATGAAGAAACTTAAGTTCTATTCTTGTTTTTTCAATACGTAATATTACTTAGGCTACTTTTATTTCTGTCATTCTCAAGAAATACTGCACAATCTGTACCGGAATCAGTACAAGTGAGCCAAAGCACTTAACTGTTCAAACAAGTGCTGTAATGTGACTTTCTGGTCCACAGTAATCATTTCCACCTTTGTGATGGTGGATTAGCTTCTTTTCAGGGTTGAACTCACATCACACTTCGCATGTAGGCATGTCCTGTAAATTAGTCTTCCTTGAGAACAAATTCACCTGCCAGCAGCCAGAATAATGTGCCTTCTCAATGGGAGTTCTCTGTCCCGGTTCTCCTTTTTAAGGCACGTTTGTTTTCCTCTCTTTTGTAGAGGGGTCATAACCGCAGAGCATGGTGAGTTCTTTTCGTCAGAGTTTCTATCCCCACTGTCTCCATCCTCCGCATATTGATCGCTTGCCGACCTTTCACCCTTGCTGTAAGTAATGGAATTGCCTGTCACGGACACAGGACCTGGTCAAGGTCTAGTAAATGTTCGACACATGTTTGCAGGAACCTGACGATCGATGCCTCGCCTGCTCCCATGTCACAGAGAATAGAGCCTTCCGCCTGGCTTTTTTTGTTCTGTCAGGACTTTATCTTAATTTCTTAAAAGTCCTTGAAATTCAACTGTAACCTGACGGTTTGGGAGGTAGACCTTGAACTGTATTCCATGGGGGTCCCTTTCTACTTGGAGCTCGAGCTTATACAATTCATATCTTGTTTTGGCAAAGTTGAAAAGTTATTAAAAACTTTTTAAGCAGTAGACACCTGCTCACATATTGATTGTTGGCATGAAAGGAAGAGGACATCTTAAGAGTTTTGACTCATCTTAGAAATCTTCTGTTAAAAGGATATTAGCGACTCGTGTGCTTTTGAGGTTAAGGCGGATAATATTTGCTGTTAAGTTTGTATCTCCCACAAAGTCGGACTCTCAGAGTGGTAAAGAGTTCCGACATCTGCTGACACCGACTGAGAGGAAATGCTGTGGGTAGACTCTGGAGACTTACTGCACCAAGAGATGACATGCCACTCAAGAGTGTATTAGATTTCAATCTGACAGATAGGAATGGTGTGGCGAGGTGCCGTCTGGTGATGGGAAAGATTGTGGGAAAGAAAATAGGGTAGCGTGGATTACAGAAAGGTGCGAGGTGGGGAGGGCTGTGACTGCCTTCACGGGAATGTTTTGTGGTGGTTTCCACAGTGATGTTGCATGTGTGCGACAACAACAGGATTACTGATATTTTTAGATGACTCTAGTTGGGTGATGTGTTGGAAAGATCACCCTGAGCTTGTACACTGTAAAAAATGTTGTTTACCCTCCGTTTCCAGAGAGTCCTTCAATTCATGAAGGTTATGCAGGAAATCCACTAAGACCTTTTATAACATGTGGGTATTGCAGTTCCCCATATTTAAAGGGCACCTTTTCTTTTTTTTTTAAGTGTTTCGAAAGTTAATGCAGTCTGCAAATCTAAGCGCATGCTGCTGCACATTATCAAGCTAACGTTACATTGGTCATACATTGAGTTCTCAACAGAAGTATATCCATTTTAATAGTCTTTTCACACAGACGAAAGGCCATGTTGCTTCCAGAAAAGGGAGTAAGAGTATTGTTTAAAGGGCAACAAAGGAGATGAGAGGGGAAGAATCAGCGGTTGTAAAAATGTGTTTTCTCAAACCTCTCACCAAACGCATTTTAAAGAGGGTGGATCGTTCCTTATCATGAAATGCAAAAACGGGGTAACAGCCCAGAAATTGGCCTCATCAAAGAAGAAAGAAAACACGAAGAGGTGAAGTGATTTTGGGATTGTCAAACGCAGAAAGGAAGAACCAAAATCAGTGCAGTTTTTCTTTCCCAGATTGAACTTGCTGATGAAGCAGGCCTTCTTAGTGATGCTGCACTTGCTTGAGCTCTCCTTGACACGTAATCAGTCCACTAAAAAGAGCCATGTCTTGCTAGATATTGGGTGGATGGCAGCTGGGATGAGGTCAGCGATTGTTACTTTAAGTACATCTGAATCTGAAATTCAATGGACAGCAAATAAAGAGTCATATCTTCCTTCTGCAAAGTCCTACTTGTGTCACACAGAGTGGACCACCTGCATCTAAATCTGGGCAAAAACGACATTATGCGACCGACCAACCTTCTCCAGAAACTTAATTTTTTTTTCTCAGCTGAGCATGGTGCTGATAAGGTCCGCCATCTTGTCTGCAGCTAAATCCCCCCTCAGTTTTTGTGAAACCTTAATATTTAAAAAGAAAGTAACGTATGCTTGTCCTTGTTCTACATCCTTAACTGTATGTTAGCATTTAGTCTTGATGGACCAAAACCATTCTTCGAAAGCCATGAATATCAACGCAGTGGATTTTAACAGGTTGGCAGCATATCTTGAGAAGCAGATGGTGGCAATAGAGAAGTTTGGGTGTCACAAAACTTATGAGCTCCCCTTCGAAGGACCTTTGATCAGTGATATATTTTCTATAAGAACTTTCTACTCTAAGCATCCACGGATGACTTATTGAAATGTGTTTTTTGCAGCGTTGGGTTTCATGTGACTCAGTGACCTAAACCCTCACTCACTCAACATACATGGAAAAATATCCACTGGCATACACACATTGACTAATGCCAGGAATCTGGATTCCCCTTTGGAATAGCTGAACGTCGTGTGCTTTGCTGATGACACACACTGGGAGAAAGCACCCAGAATAGCAGCCTTGCCACATCCATTGCATTCCATCACCCAGCTGGCTGCCCTGTGGACACGCATACTGCTGCCGTCTCGCATACAGTTACAGTAGACGTCTCACTGACGTATTTTTAGGCACACATAAATGATCACTTTCCTCTGCCAAAAATATACTAATACCTCTTCTCCTCACTCCAAACTTGAGACTTTTGGGTGTGTGTAGTGTTCACTGCTTGCCCCATCAAGGAACAATACAGGTTCGGCCTCAGAAACCCTGTAGCTTGTCCCTCAGCTGTTTGGAGCTGGTAGTAGACAGCCGAAACACTGGAATAGTTGCGCCAATTGCAGCATGGATCAGATATCAATTTGTCAACATAGCTGGTCGGTTGGCTGGTTTGTTTGCTGGCTGGTACAGAGCCTGGAGGCAGAGGTGAGTCAGCAGCTCAGACAGCCAAGAGGAGAGAGCGAGCCAAACGACCGGCCCGTTGTAGTGAGACCGAGACTGTCACAATTCTCACTTTGGGATAAAAGTTTGGAAAGCTTAAAAAATATCGACCCTGAAAAAATGACACAAAAACCCATTCTTCTGTGGATATACAACACACTTTAGCCAAATTGCCAACTTTCTCCCTACTGTCTTCCATCAATTTTTTATACCCCCCTTAATCCAACTCAGGGGGGGAGCCTATCCCAGCTGTCATTGGGCGAGAGGCAAGGTACAATCTGACAATTGAGATTCATCAATTAACCTAGCATGCATGTTTTCGAGCGGTGGGTGGAAGCCGGTACGCGGGAATAACCGACGCATTCACAGGGAGAACATGAAAACTCCACACTCCCAGCCGGGATTCGAACCAGATTTCAGTGCCACTGGTGCAGTGCAATGTAGGCAAAAGATTCCAGGAATTTAAAACAAAACCATCTACCTCTATCCTCCTTGTTTCAAGCATTTATTCTCACTTATTCTCACTGATCTTGAGAATTTGAGCGGGATGGCATCTTCAGTCCACCACATCTTCAGTATAGATAGTATAGTAATTGGCCATTGTTGATCCTGATATGTTAAAGCTTTTCTGTTGCGTCGATTTAGAAATACATTGTCCCAAACTCTGATGCCGTGGAGTGTTCTGTTGCTAGGACACTGACTTATGTGAACAACTTCCCCCGATGCTTTTCACAGATGTCACCGTCTCTGGACTCTGGCCATATCCCCCCTGTTTCGGACAATCTTAAAGGCCTTATATTCCCATTGCGTGGCAGATAGCTGAATTAAAATCTATTATGAAATTTGACAGAGCCATTAAGAAGACGGATGGTCCGAGTCCTCCGTGTGTTTGGCCTGCTCTTTGTCTACCTCAGGGGCCTTGTCCTGGACAAAAGCTTGCCCCCTGGCAGCCCCTGTTGGGCATGGGACCGTGACCTGGGGCAGTCAGTATATAATGCGTGTGTGTAAGCATTCAAACATCTGTTTGTGAAGTGAATGGGGTTTGTGGCTTTACAGATCTGTGTTGGTGGTGGTGTTCCAGGGTATGGCCCATTAAGGTCAGGGCAGTGGAAAGCTGTGTTTGGCTGTGAGTCTGTAACGGTAGTATAGGTGACTACTCCAACCATCACAAGTCAACACTCAAACGCACACCCACCACCACGCAGGGCTCTCTTGGGTTCATGTTTGAGGACAAGAGGTGAGGGACAAAAGGGGGGTGGAGGAATGATGGATGACAGCAGGGAACATGGAGGCAGGAGTGCTCACAGCTCAGTGGGAGGAATTTATAGATCGAACAGAACAGTAAGTACTTGTCTGTGTCATCGCCTGGAGCGCGTGTGCTCGCACTTTTGCATGTGGTTACTTTCCCGCTGTCTTCGGAATATGTCTCGTCGCTATGGATATGCATGAATGTTTTGTCTGCAAGCACTCAGTTTTTCAATGGAATGCAAAGTTGTTTGTTTTCGTCTCCTTTGTCTCTTATGGTATATGAGAAAAAGTCCCTTTTTTGTGCTCTGGGGCCTATTCGTAGCTGCTTGTTCTTGCTCTCGGACTCAGGTGTGTTTGAGGAAACACGGTACCATTCAAGGTTTCCTCATTCATTCAGCCATTGTTGTGGTTTTGAAAACATTTTTCCTTTTGATTACTTGGCAGCACATCGTTGACCCTGGGTAGACGTTGCCGCTTGGAGAAAAGCGAGAAGTAGGAGAAGAATTAGAACACTGCCGTGTTGTTGTTGGAATATGAATTAAAAGACTTCTCATGAAGCAAACCAGATTATATCCATATGATTTTTTAATCCTGAGGCCCCTGGAGGTAACGTTGGAAAATCTCCCTAAAAGTAAATTAATATACTACCTAAGGGTAAGACAACGAAAAAAAAAAGTTGCAGAAAGAGCTCTTTCCTTTCTCTGGGGCCAAAGGATTTCAGGAGCTCATGCGTGGTGGTCATCTATCACCCCTATTGACCAATTACTCCGCCAAGCCAGCCAGGTCTAATGAGCTGCAAAGAAAAAACAAAACAATGGAATAACAGTCAATATTGGATAAATAAATAATGAATCGCTGTCTGAGATTTTTATTTGCTGGCTTGCAGTTGGCTGGGGTTGAAAGGAATGGAGCTAAGGAAAGGAGGTAAGACTGTGGTTTTTCAATTATCTGATTTTTATGAACTCTGTTGTGGTCTGTGGCCACTCCCGGACTGGGATGGATTATCCTCATTGTTTAATATATTTGAAAGGAGCTTTCTCAGCTTGTCTTTGTTTTGAGTCTTTGCCCTCAGGTGAAACAGACTTTCACAACTGTCTGTGTAACTCTCTTTTCACTTGGGTTTCAGCCATCATCAGCTCAGAGTATAAGAAGCATTTAGAATAATGGACCTAAGTAGGAAAATGTGTGACTATAATGCAAAATATTTCATGATTAGGACTTGCCTTGTAGGCGGTAGGAAAATTTGTGACAGAATAAATCTATCAACATGCGGAATGACCCCTGTAAGTAAAACTAATAGAGCCCAACTGACGCTGGTTTTCTAGGGGCAATTCTTTGAATTAATAACTAAGATATCGACGCACCAGCCAATGCTTTATATATACTCTTTATATCGTATATATATACTCTTGTATATCACTTTATATCGTTGAGATGTGGTTAAAACTTGCCAGTCAAACTCAAAAACTTTAGGATTCTTTCTCAATCCAAAGTGTGACAACAATCATGTATGATATATCGTGCGGTCGCATGCAGATGGCTGAAAGCCTTTGAGCTTTTTTGACTTAAAACCATTAGGTTTGTTTTTTGTTTATTTTTGGATGATTTAACTTTTTAACTGTTGTTAAATAACAAACAAATGAATGATTCAAATGAACCAATAAGTGAGTAATCGATACTTGAAATGATCGTGATCACGGTTGCACAATTGATATCGTCATTTCGTTTACTTGTTTGAAAGCAATTAGGTTACAGTGACAAAAATCCGATTTCCACATTGTTTTCCACTGATTTATAAGCGTTCCCTTCCATTTAGTTATTTACAGTTATTGTCATAGAAAACATACCAGATGAACAAAAATCTCTATAGTTCTCCTTTATTCTTATTGTATTAATTTCCAATACATGGATGTTATGAGGAGGCTTATAATAATGAAATAAAACTGAGCAGAGGCAATCAAATTGTTGCTCACAGTTATTTATATAACAAATAATTGTTTACTTAAATTTCAATAATCAGTGTAATAATAAGTGTTAAGTTTTAGCGCCAAATATCTGTTTTCTGGATATTTGCCGGCTTCACAGGACGCCAACTGATAATGGTCCAAAATGTTACTTGTAAACTTTGCTGATGAAGTCACGACTAATAACTGTTTTCAGCTAATTATTTCCGCAGTAATTTTGTCAATAATTGTTAAAGGGGAACTCCGGGGCATTTGAAGCGTGTTTCCATTGCTAGAGGTTGTCAAATAGTGATAGTAGGACACAGAGAGGTGCGTATCTGTGCTCCCTGTGTGAAGATCGCTCTGTCCGCACAGCATGTCATGCGAGGCTAATACGTGGTGGCTAAGGGGCAAGCGCTAACCCTTCCACGTAAAACAACAACTTGCACACTGCAGAAACGTCACACCACTTTATAACCCATCCGACAATAAAGTCACAAGCCTTACCATCAAAACCATATGCATGGTTCTCACATTACTGGCATGGGGACGTTACAAAACAACTTTATAAACAGCATGTAACTCACCGGCTGGTTGTAGGCTCGCGCATGTGAAAGCCCAAAAGAGTCGATGGAGAATAATCCCATATACAAAACAATTATATTCTCTAGAAAAACTGCGTTCAAGTATTTAAAACATTACAACAATACATGCCCAGTAATATTCTTGTAATGTTTTAAATACTTGAACGCAGTTTTTCTAGAGAATATAATTGTTTTGTATATGGGATTATTCTCCATCGACTCTTCTGGGCTTTCACATGCGCGAGCCTACAACCAGCCGGTGAGTTACATGCTGTTTATAAAGTTGTTTTGTAACGTCCCCATGCCAGTAATGTGAGAACCATGCATATGGTTTTGATGGTAAGGCTTGTGACTTTATTGTCGGATGGTTTATAAAGTGGTGTGACGTTTCTGCAGTGTGCAAGTTGTTGTTTTACGTGGAAGGGTTAGCGCTTGCCCCTTAGCCTCCACGTATTAGCCTCGCATGACATGCTGTGCGGACAGAGCGATCTTCACACAGGGAGCACAGATACGCACCTCTCTGTGTCCTACTATCACTATTTGACAACCCCTAGCAATGGAAACACGCTTCAAATGCCCCGGAGTTCCCCTTTAAGAATATCTGTTAACATTTCCCAAATCCCTAAGCGGTCTCATTTTGTCCAGATAACAGACCCCAAATTCTCCAACTATGTATTGAATTTGGAAAACAAAACAGCTTAAAATGTTCCTGACATTAGTCCTCACACCCGCTATCTATAGCCCCTTTCACACTGCGACCCGCTACCTTAGCGGGTCCAAATTGCACCTTCGACCCGCGTCGAGCAATGTGAACGCTTGGCGTGTCAGGGTGACCCGTGTCGCCTGAAGCCGAGTTCAGGGGGCGTTGCCTAGTGGCAGAGCGTCACACGGAACACATAAAATGCTGGGCGTGTACAATGACGTAGGCACAAGCCATGCGTCGGAGGTAGGGTGAAATACACCTGTCTGCATCAAATTTTTCAAACAAACGATGGCGGGACACCTTGAGAACTCATTTTTGCAATGCAGTTCATGGAGATGTTACTTTACGGTGCGTCTTGCTGCGTGGGAAACCGCGCTCTCCCATCTTTCTCGCCAGCCCTTCCAGCAGAGGTCCATCCTTCACCGTCCCCGACATGTGGCGGTAAATAACGTCCTCTGCTCGGGGGCTGAGGAGCTCGCGGACCTCCTTGTCTCACCAGTTGGCCATATTAAAAAATGTCTCCAACTTGATGTAGGCTAAAACAGAGTAAAACTTGTCCTCACCTGTCGCTGTTGTTCTGAATCAGCTGTCCATTCTGTCTTTTAAACTCCTCACGCCACGCCCACGTCCGACCCGCGTCGATTGCGTTCACATCAAACTCGGCTCGGCAAAAAGACTAGGGTCCGACGCGGGTCGAATGGCGAGTCGAGTTGATGCGGCAGCCCGGGTCGGCAGTGTGAACGCAACAGCGGACACGCTAAATTCGTGGATTAAACGCGGGTTATTCGGCAGTGTGAAAGGGGCTAATATCAGCCGAGTGTTTTCTTGCCAAATTTCCTGATGGTCCTGAAGTCCAAATATTTTGTTAATCATTTCTTGTATTTCTTCACTGGTTGTTACAAATGTTGCACTGAGCTTCTACGGTACTGTGTTCACTGTGAAACCCGAGGTAAAATATGGATCTGACTCAAATATAAGAGTGTGTATCCCATTAGCATTGTTTGACTTTTGCTATCTCGCCACATTTTCTCTGCGGCTTGCTGACATTTCGGCATACCCGCGCGAGCATGAGAGAGGGGAACAAAATTCTAAGATGCCGAAGCAAAAACTGCACAACAGAGAATAGCACCTTAAATGTCTCCCCAGATTAATTTTATGTCTCAGTTTCATGCTGATAATTCAGGGAGAAGCGGTAACTGCTTGAGCTCCGGTTCAGTATGTACATTTAATTTCCTATTTTATTTCGTCTTCCAGCACTCATCATCCTCAGAACATTGTGTAATGCTACTTAATGGACTCTCCGTGGAATACAAAGGCAATCATAGGTGTCAGCTTATCAAGTTGGCTCTCTCTACTAATTGCTTTTGTATCTCCTTAAATTTGCTTCATAAAAGATGATTGCAAAACGCTTGGGAAGGAATTGACCCCCCCATTTTTCAGGTTTTTGATACTTATTAATGCTGGAAAAAAAAAAGAGCTTCATAGTGTAATAACAGCGGGAGGATTGTGTCTTTATTAGGCCAACCTTGAGGGACGAGTGAGTTCCGATCTGTTCTTTGACGTCACTTATCGGGTCAAAGTGGGAGTGCTTTTTTCACAGCGGCTGCAGACATACCTGATAAAAATAACTCGTGCAATACACGAGTTGTCTCCATTTAAGGTGGTTTGCTTGAAAACTGAGGGGAGAAAAGAGGAGACAGATTATCATCCAAAGCGGTGTGACCTCTGGCGGTGTGCCTCTTACTATCTAACTGCCTATAACTTTATTTGGCTGTCAACTTGAAAAGAGTCTTGCTGGGCTGGCGGCTGCGACCGCGGACACACACACACATACACACACACGCACATGGGCGCTCACACACAGAGACATTCTCCCATATGGCATCATTTAAAACTCCTGGCAACTAATGTTTGTGTTTATCACGACAACAAAGTCCACTCTTGGACCACTGTGGAGAGTTGCTAAAAAGGTTTCTGTTCAAATTAGCAAACATGCTAGCAATTCATTCCATGGCTATTATTACGGTGATAGGGGGTCACTTGAAGTCACTGGGCACTGGCTTATATTTAGCTCACATTGTGAACACTTGTCCAAAGGCTTGATAGTGGACCAACCGTAGCTTCCATCTGATATTTGCATAGTGTTAGGTGCTTCAAGTTAATCCTATGATAGGGAATCGTCGCACCTATTATGAACTAGTAAGTGGATTACTCTTGTAAAAAGCCTGTAAAGAGCCAGGCTGCCTTCAGAGGGCATAGCATTATCCTTGATCTCTGCCATTAAAAATGTGATATTGTGCGCCACATATTCTCCAAAGGTGGAAGAAAAATCATGACCTAAAGTTCAATTATTTATCTCGGCAAATTCATCATTCAACTTTGCTAAGATATAGGACTGCTTCTCAGAAGCGTAATCATCTTGTCAGACTATGCCAGAAAACTCAATTTACCTAATACTGAATTTGTATTAGTTTGCTGCTGTGAGTCATCATGGAAGAGGAATTGTCATTTGTTTTTTAATTTTGGAACAAAATGATTGCACGTGTACTTGAAAAATCTGCCTTATTTGAGTTCTTACTACGTTTTCATGGCCTGACTCAGGCCCCTTTGTTACCTGACCTCAGCTGCATGGCCCTTTTTTTTGACTTCTTTGCAAAAGCTTTCATTCAACGAGTTTTTTTTGACTGCAGAACATGCTTTGCGTGTGTGTTTTTGTGTGCGATTCTAGGTTGGTGTGGAGTTGAAGAGGGCAGTCATTCGGGAGGTAATGTTAACGGTGCTGGTAATGGCTGTGAGCAGAAATAGTGGGGCTGCTTTGATCTCTGGGGCAGATGGATGAGTTATTGCATGAACGCTGAGGCACATGTGCAGCAGCAGCAGCCTGTGCTCCCAGACAATAAGATCAGACGCACGCAAGTACTGTAATGGTGACCCACTGTAGAGGTCAGCGGTGTTAGCAGTCAGCTCTATGGGCCCGGTCATAATAACAATGAGAAATGGCCTCTTGGTACATGGCCTCTACCTCTGTACGTGTGAGGCCAACTCAGTCTGAATTTGTATGGGAGCACTTGTGTTCCATTTTAACCGTCCTCCCACCACTCGCCTCCCCTCTTCCTGGTCTCCGCCTGCATCCAAGCTTGAACTCGCCCGGGGAAAATGGGAAACAATCAGAGGCAAATTGCCGTACCGGCGCTGCCCGCCACACACAAGTGGAAGGGGAAGTGCTGCGTGCTCTCATAGGGCGCTCGCTGGCTGTTAGCAAACAGCAGCTCGCTGATGGATGTGAAGCAGAAATGATACACACTGATAGCGCTGTGCCTGTTTCAGGTCCCCTGAAAGATAGATTGAGAGCGAGCGCTGCCGCTCGAGTCGGAGACGACGCCTTTTGCAAAGCAGTTGGCAACAGGCCCCCACAAAATGTATTCACGGCACCATTCATGACTGGAGCGCCCTTTAAAGTACTTCTGGAAATAGCCTGGAAAGACTAGCAGTCACAACAATGCGGTAGTGCTGCCAGCTCGCTTGTAGCCGCGCTGCATTGTGTAAAGCAGACTCACTACACATTGTTGTTTTCTATTTGCATTGTAATGGAGTGGGAGCATAACTGGCAAACTGGCTCCTCAGGTTAAGAGAGGTCCAGCATGAAATCTGTTAGCAGCAATGATGAGCATCAACATCGTATTCAGGCCAGGAGCTGCAGCGTCAGCATCCTCCTAATGGAGAGGCGCTGCACAAATTGAGAGCCACACAGGCCAAAGGTTGAGGAAGTTTCCGTACAGGTGTGTGCGTGGGAGAGGGAGCAGGGCTTTTCTGCTGATTGGTTATTAAATGTCTTGTTTAGTCGAGCTCGGCTGTTCCACACCAGGTGGTTCTGGCTAATGACCGTCTGTCTGTTTTCCTTATGTCCACAGATAATGGAGATAACGGCCTGATCGATAGTGGTGGGCCAAAGAGGTGAATTATGTGCGCACGGGCATAAGTGTGGCATTTTGTTGACATGGATATGTGAGACGGAGCTCCTGCAAGACGGAGGAGATGGGATAATAAACATGGGAAACCACATGCTCTTTTTTTCCCTCCTGAGAAACGGAGCCTGATCTTTGCCTCTCTGTGATACATCACATGCTGAGCTCTGACTCTGAACCACAGCTCGTACAAGAGTGTTTCTCTCTCCCTCCCTCTTTCAAACCGCTGACAGGTAGCACCTGTTTCGCCCACTATGGCCAGATGGACAATGCAGTCGTGCACCTGCCCCTCTCTGTGACATCACTCCCTTTGTGCCAAGCCTCAGCGCTGGCACCTGAACATGCTCACACACAACACAGTTGGAAGCTATGGATGCCCCCTCTCTAATACTGGTACAAACTATCCTGGAATATACTGCGTCACATATAAATATACAGTAAATTAAGGATGGCATTGCTCTGCCAGAGTGAAAAACGACGTTTGTGCATCTGTGCAAGCCCAGCAAAAGAGCACACTATAATTTGATCATTCCAAAAACTAAAATGTGTTTTATATTTTCTATACTTTTATTTCATTATGTAGAAAATGTATGGAGAATGGCATTTAGACATAAAGATAAATGCTGTGTACTGTATGTGCATGTAACAGGGATTCCTGCAGATTCTTATAGTAATCTGAAAAAGGTTTTTAGAATTTCTTTAAAAATGCCACAATGAGAATAAGAAAAACAACTTATTTATAATCAGTTGATCTTACAAGACTCTTTTCTTTATATTCACGGGGCGCAATTATATTCATTTCTTAAGCTGTCATCAGTTACACTTAGGAGCTATTACAGGCTGACTGATTTCTAAAGTGAACGTCATGGTTCGATTAATCAGTCACTCTTTAAATGCTAAGCACCTCCATATAGCAAAACACGCACAACCCCCAATCACTCGATGAGGAAATGCTGAAAATTGACAAGTAAAAAAACACAAAACATAAATGGATGCAGCCTTAAAACAAATCCAACAAGCCAGTGCAAGAAGTGTGTCAATTCAAAGAAAAGGCTCTGCAGTGTAAATCAACTCTAATGAATAAGTAGATCAAAGACGTTTTTTTTTTTGTTTGTTTTTAAAAGAGTCTTGAAATCAGAAGAGCATTACAGTAATCCGGTCTGCATGTAAACAAAAGCCGGGACGATTGTCTCTGCGTTGGATGGAGAGAGAAGCTTTTGTGTTTTGGAAATGATTTTGATTGGACAAAAAAAACGCACTTCCTGGATGAAGCCGTTTGAGGACGACGAGCGTGCGAGGCCCACTGTTATCTCTGCGAGTTCAACTGCAGGGTGGTCAATTGCAATCACTCGGTCATATGGAAAATTACAACTCTGCCTGTGGTGTTAAAGTAAAGTTCGAACCAAGACTATTTTTGATGGGGGTTTGTTCCACCTATTTTGGTCACTTCTCTGTTTCAATAAATGCACAAACTGTCATAGAATCTAACTCAGTAGGTGTTATTATATCCTCTTTTTGTTTTGCTGTGAAGAACTGGTCTTAAATTTCATCCTGAGTGGAAAAATTCACAGAGGACTAAAAACAGCTGTTTCCCTTCGGTTCACGTCTTTTCATTGGAATCACCGGTTTTCAAGCGTGAGGCGGGATTCCCCCGGGGAGTGCTCGGTGAAAATTGGTGAGAAAATATAACATTGTCTAACAAAAAGGTATGACCCGGTTGAGAAGCTCTGAAACGTTTTTTTTTTTTTGATCACAAGCAGAAAATACATGATTATCTTGGCTCACTTTGCCAGGTGAATAGAAAATAAACCATATAATCATGAACCCGTTGGCATCCAGGTATTTTGTGAAAATGTATCTGGTGTCGTTTGACATAACTTCATCTGAAGGGGTTGCTTGCTGTCTCCACCTTTGAAAACTCCTGTTTTAAAGGATACATGTAGGTATGAGAGCCAAATCGGGGTCATTCCATGCCAGTCCTCCCTGTAATGGATTTTCTTGAGAGTACATATGTGAAAAGCTTCTGCTAATTGTATGTAACCTTGAAGTTTTTTCAACCTCTTATTGTCCGACAAGACCAAACTCTTTGAGCGTATTGTTACTGAACATTGCTTCTAGTCTTGCAGACATGAAGACAAGTCAGTGATGTAACGGTGTTTAATACTAAATCTCAAAGCTGTGTTTGGAATAGAAAGATTTTGCAAGTCCCCATTAATCTTTAAAAGTTTTAAATAACTTCACTGGAGTCAGTATTCGTTGGTCTTTTCATCAAGCCTCACTCTTATTCAGAAAGTGAATAGGTTGTAGTTGTGAATCTCCTCCTTACTTTAATCCCTCATGGGCTCCACCGACTAAATAATAAGTGCAAGCCTATATATAGCCTAAGAGGCTAAAACCAGGGTAAAATACCCTTCATTATTCACCACAGACATGTGTGCCAACAGCTGAAGGAGACAATGAGCCTCTCTCCCATAGATTATGACAGCTGGACGGTAAAAGGCATTTTATTTTTTGTAAGTGACTCAGTGTAGAGTTGCCATCCTGAAATGTCCCCGCAGACAGGTGGCGAGTAAAGACAGCGGCGGTAAAACAAAAAAAGTGAGCTTTGCAGCAGGAGTCCCTCCAGATACTGAGGGGGGCCATGAGCTAGGGCACAAAACCTGTGTTCACTGCAATTTCAAAGATTGAAGCTGGTCAAATAACCCCCCTGCACACACACACACACACACACACACTAACTACACCACCTCCTCTTCCACTCATCTTTTTGTGTTTTTGACTATCCTCTCCCACTGGCTCTCCCTCGGCCAAGCCTTTGATAACTCTTCTCATTTCCCTAACGGCGCTACTCCAGGATCTGACAGGACGGGGGCAGGGTATAAATGCAGTGTGGTGCAATGTAGTGGCTGAGTTCATCTCACAACCAAGCCGCACCATCAGGGCCTTAAGTTTTTTTTGCAGGATAAGCATATATTGACAGGGCAAAACTCTTAGATATTAAATTACTTTAAAATGACCCCACTGTCCCAACTCAAAACTCCAAAAACATAGACGTGAGATGGAGAAAAAAACAAATCCTTTAGGTTATCTTAAAATATTTTAGATAGAAATCATGTTTTCCCCTTGGAGTGACTCACTGCTCAGACAGAGGTCAGGAAGGTGTCGTGTTTTCACGAAGCAGAGGAGGTGGGCTGCCTTGCACCTGCTTCCATTTTCTCGGTAGCTGTCTTCATTTCCATGGACGTGTTTATTTCATTTTCTGTCAGTCTTTTGTGAGTGCCTGGTGTTCTGGAAAGTCTGTCCACGCACCATTGATGCTTACAAGGACAAGTTATTACCTCACTGCTACAAAGATACATTTGTCGATGCCGAAGTTGTTTCATAAATGTTCGACTTTGGCCTGGTTGTTTCAAATTTTAGCTATATTAATGTTGCTATTTTTGTCTCTAAGTTTAAACTGTTTATTGGTAACAATACTTGCCTGTTCCCACCTTCCCCTAAGCCCTGCTTCCTTCTCCTCTCCACACTGCTGAGGCAACAATATAGCGGCAAAGAAGCTGGAAATTAAAAGACAGCGCAAGGGAGGGTTTGTTTTTTGTCGTGTTTGCGGAGGAGGGCGACAGCTTCTGTGATCACGACCCTCCACGTACCAGTGACAACTAGACAAAAAGTGCCTCTGCTTTGGGGAGGACGGCTGGACCGGTTTCTTTTTTGTCCTTTGACAGATAAACTTCACATGTATCACCTGTCACCTTGCCTAAGTAGAGAAGCCAATACATACGGGGAAGCAATGGGGAAGAGGAAGGCAATGAGAATGTTGCTGCCCACAACACTGTCAGCCTGTCTATCAGCAAACATTGAAATAGACATCAGCCACCCATCTTTGTCTCTTCCCCGTGAACTTACTTTGTTTCTGGAGGAGGTAGATGTCGAGGACCTGCCTTGCTAAGTGCTTGCGGAGCGCCACTCACTGTCACTGCAAAGTGCCTCAGCTTCAGCATGAACAAGCCCTGAACATAGGGATTTTATGTAGCTGCAGCAGACCAGATAACCATTAAGGCAAAGCACTTGCTCCTCTTCAAAACTACAGTGCTTGATTTTTGGTTTGAGCTTTACTCAATAACACCTCTAGTTCTCAGAACAAAAATGCCGGCTGGTCAGGTGAAGAATTCCATACATTTCAGTTTCCTTTAACTGTTATTTGCTCGTTATTTGCACCTGAAGGTGGGGAGGACACCCCGATGGGTCATATTTAAGGGTATGACCAAAGGATCTTTAAGATCATATGGATTGGAGCAGTTGTCCCAGATGTTCAACCTGGCACATTTAAAACTGAGAGCTGTTGATAAGGACAACTAGGTTACTTTTTGGAGTGTGGCTTCCAGCGCTGTGGAAGTACTCTTTGTATGTTTGAGAGTTGCTAATACTGTGAAGAACTTGACACCTGGCGTTTTAAAACCAGGCCTTTTTTTAAGAATTGAGCAGCTTGGAGAGAAAAGTCCTGGCTGGTTGTTTGCTGTAAAACTTTAAAGGTGACTTGCCTTGTGTACCATACTGGGCACCATCGGGACAATATGCAATCATGCTCTCAGGTATAGGTCATGTGCCTTAAAAGGGTAACAGCATCCTGAGGCTGGCTATTGACTCTTGCAGGCTAGCAACCCACTGAAAGATCTATGGTTCAGTTGGTCATTAGCATCTGCTCATATGTAACATATGTAAACCAACCCTGCACTTAATAATGATCGGCCCTCTGGTGATGTCCAATTAATGAGTGTTTGCTAAAAATGTTGAGATTATACTTGACCATAGCTTGTAGAATCATAAGATTGTATGTTTTATCTCTGGTAATGTGGTTGCACATTAAGCCTATAGCCAATTTCCTCGTTTGTATTTGAAATCCTTCACTGTTAAAAATCAAGTTTTTACCTTTTTAACATGTCTAATGAGATATGTATCTCATTTGTTACAGGAAATGACATGAGCAAAATCCTCCGTCAGTGCATTAGGTGAGGGTCTCTGCTGCAGAGCACCAAAGAAAGCCCTAGAAAGGCAAGGTCAAACAGTCTGTATATCCTATGTAAGCTATTTCGATAAAACGGTGCCAACCATTACTGGCTATTTGTTGGGTGGGGCTGTAGAGCTAATTTGCATGCACTGGGAGGAACAGATTAAATGAGAAGTGAGCGAGTTTAGGAGAAGTTAGCAAAGGCTAGGTGGAGAACACAGCTGAAGAAAGGCCGAGTGAGGAGCTCTCGGAGAAAGGAAGAAGGTTGCTCGCTTGATGGTCGAACAAGATCCAGCTGCAGAAGCCTCTAGCTCCAGGAGCGCTGGGTAGCTAAGCACCCCAAGAGCTGGTAGCTTCTGCTGAGAGTGATCTTCTAGTTTGGTCTTGCTTTAGCTATTAGCTGCTAATCCTGGCGACTAGACTGTTTCTTAGAGCGCTGGACTAGCTAGAAGCTCTGATTTAGCTGATTTAGCTCTGATTTAGCACTCGAATTGTTGATCTGGGAATACATTACCGCTGTGATACTTTTTAAATGATTTATAATTCCTTAGACCTCTTTGAGAATAAAATCTCTGGCTCAAAGATGTATCGCTAATTGTTATTCTTTATTACTAGGCTTTATTGAATGTAAAATCATAACACCTTGAATATATAAACGTGTGACTCAGTTATACCAAGAGTAGAATTGGTTATTTCTTAGCAGAGATAGGGAAGGCTGGTGTCAGTGCTGACAGGTGGGGGTGTGGGTGGGACCAGATTAGCATATTCATAGATTTGCACTCACTGAGTGTGGAAGAAGACATATGTTTTTTGCTCTTATATATGTTTTTTTTTTTAAAGGGTTGTTTTGTTTTTTGCAAAAAAATTCAAAACCTACAACTTGATGGGACACAGATGAATGGTCTAGGATTTATAACTGCCAGAGCAGGACTTTAAATAACCAATGGCTCTTAAAAAGAAATGTTTGAAAAGCACTTAATGTTTCTGAAAAAACAGCAATTAACCGTGGCCACTCCCACTCACCTTGTCGGTTCCGATTCAGAGATTTTGACTTGGGCTTTGTTGTATGATTACTTACACAAAATACAACTCTTTCAATGCATCGACTGATAAAGGGCTTTATTCCAAAAAGCATAGATTATTACATGGTGCAAATATTTCTTAAAACTTGTCTGAGGTTAAAATGTAAGAAAGGAGATGTCAGTCTTTTTCTTTCAAATCTGCTCTGAGCAACGGTCTGTTAAAATGTAGTTGTTTTGTTTTCTTTTTAGATCAAAGCAGGACTTAATAATAACCAGAGTTATGTAACAGGTTGTACCCCTCTTTTTCTCATGGCACGCAAGTCAGGGGATTTTTGTCTTTCTCAACGGCGACCTTTTTGTGTTTGTGCAGAATAAGAATACAGAGTCGCAGCCTTCAAATAAAAAGAAATCAAAATAAAAAGTGAATTATTTTGACCCGAGGACATTCTTGGAAGCACGGAGATGTTGACGAGGCCTACATATCAAAATGGTCTCCATTCCAAGGACTGAAGGCAACTTTGCTCTTGAGTTATGAGATAATTCAACTGCACGGTATGTAATTCAACTAGCACTGAATGAGTTGGACTATTGGTGGCTGGATTGATTTTCCTCTGAAATTTTGAAAAGCCTCCCAGAGTTCAAACATGCAGGGATGTTGTATATAAAGGAGGTATTTGCTGTTATAGAGTAGGTGCAGTCAGGGCACCCTGCAGACTATCTCAGCTATGTGTGGAGCATTCAGACGAGTGTCAGGGTCAAGGTATTTTTAACCGTGCATGAATACACACAACCCCCCCCCCCCTTCAACACCATGTGCCACCTGCTGGACCCTGTCAGCTGTTGAATAAGGGATGGGGGAGGGAGTCGATACACCAAGGTATGCTTCATGAGACCTTTAGGCTGTTGTGTCTTTTTTATGCCTCCAGTAAATCTGTCCTGTATTGATGTTCATGGGGAAGGAGCTGACGTTTCTTGGTTCTTCTACACAAGAGAGGCAGAGGTGGTGTAAGATCAATGTTTATAAGATATCAGCGGTACTTTACCAGGTATTTGTTCTTCAACTCTATGGATGTTGACATTCTTCCAGTAGTTCAAGGCACTTTTTTGATTCTCTTAATATTCCCTTGCATGTTGGCCACAGCTGCTTTCATACAGTAAACCAAGGTTCATATTGCAGCAGCTGGGCCCCAACTCAATTTGAGACTAATTGTAACCTGATTTCACCGTCTGCTGTTGAGCGAATTTATGAAACTGCGGGAAGGCTAAAGTAATACTTTTGAGGTTTGTAAAAATGTTGGTTTGAGTCACGCCACATTAGCTTTATTTTGTCCTTGCCCATTCCAAGGTGAATTGAAATTTGTGTACATACTGCTGCAAAATCTTTTTTTTGTTTGTTTGTTTTTTTCAACTGTGTATTTCAAAAATGGAAAGACTCCAGTCTGAGCATCAGCTCTTGTCCTTGTAGTTTTATTGTCAATTGGACTGCCAGAACACCAAGAACTGAAAGAATACACAAGCAAAACAGCGTTCAAAATACAAACCAAGGTTACAGAAACATAGTACACAAACCGCTGTGTTATTTTTCGTGTAGCTACCCATGTCTGTACAACAGATTATGTGCTCTTAATGATCTGCAGCAACTTTGGCTGTTGTGTGGGGCATGGCATCCTGCAGACCCGTTTCTTATGTTGCTCAGCAACCACACGGAATGTACAGTAAACTAGTGCAATGGGGATTTGTGTGTTTGTGTGTGCAAGATCCCTTTTAAAATTTCCACTGAGCACTCATGCACTGGACATGGCAGGCCGTTTTGAAATCCACTCCACTATAATTTTTTACGAGGTGTGGAGTTGAGGGTTAGACAGTGCATGCTGATGACACAGGGTGCAGCAAACATGGGTTTGTCTTTAAAGGGACAGTCAGTGGTCAATCTTTAAATTGAATTCCCCCAGAGAAATGTGAAAGCAACTAAAGATCCTGGTTTCCTATAGCCTCTATGCAGTAACCTTTAGCCGCTATTCCACTATGCAGTCCAGTACGGGTCGGTTAGGAACAGTTCGCTTATTTCAGTGTTTCCATTACCACGAAAGCGTACCGGTCCCATGGTACCCGTTACCATTTTTTGTAACCCTTCTGCTCGGGGTACCTAGCACACAGGACCGGTTTCAGGCTCTGCTCTCCGTTTTTGGTGAGGAGGCTGTGCAGCGGGAGCTCGATGGCGCTGTGCGAAACGAAAAAGTTTTCCAGCTGATTGCCGCAAAAATGGCAGAGAGTGGTTTCAACCGGACCACGAGCCAGTGTCGCATTAAGCTGAAGAAGCTTGGAGGTGGTTTATAATTATGGATGTTATTTGTTATTTGCTGTTATTTGCTATTTACGCTTCGGAACGCACTCCGCCCACCCCTGAGGGTCCCCTTTGTACAGTGGGAACGCAAGCTGACCCCAAAGCGACCCGACCCGTACCGTTCTGAACCGACCCGTACCGGACTGCCTAGTGGAAACGAGGCTTTTCACACCAGTAGGTCAGTGGTTGTGGTCAGTCTGATTGCATTTATTTAAAGTTCATTATTAAGTGGACTAATTTACAAGTGATTACCATAAGGAGCTTTATTCACCTAAAAAAGATCTCATTGAAAGGTCCGGGATTTGAGATTGTTGCATGTTATTTCCATTCTTGGTCTATTTTCCTCTAACGATGCGGAATCAAGGAGTGCCCGTTGTATTTGTTTGTATCCCTTTTTTTTCAAAGATATTTAAAGTCACGTCAGTATGGTCTTATGCGACCTGCTACCCCATTTGAAGCCGTGTCAGGGTTTGCAGCGTTCTTCTGGAACCGATTGCGCGAAGGCAAAGGCTGCCCAAGTTGCTGAAATGAATGGTCAACGCTACACACCCTCTACACAAAACAGTGATGAAACTATAGCCCCTTTCACACTAAGGAATAACCCGCGTTTAGTTCGCGAATTTAGTGTGTCCGCTGTTCCTTTCACACTGACGATCCGGGCTGGGGTTTCAACTCGATTCGCCATTCGACCCACATCGGACCCTAGTCTTTTTGCATAGCCGAATTTGATGTGAATGCAATTGACGCGGGATGGACGTGGGCGTGGCGTGACGTGAGGAGTTTAAAAGACAGACCCCGTAAAATAACATCTCCATGAATTGCATATACACTTGCGTGACCGAACAAACAGCCAGCAACAAAAACAAGTCCTCAAGGTGTCCCGCCATCGTTGGTTTGAAAAATTTGATGCAGACAGGTGTATTTAACCCTACCTCCGACGCATGGGTTGGGCCTACGTCATTGTACACGCCCAGCATTTTATGTGTTTCGTGTGACGCTCTGCCACTAGGCAACGCCCCCGGAACTCGGCTTCAGGCGGCACGGATCACCTAATACGCCAAGCTTTCACATTGCTCGACGCGGGATGAAGTGGCAATTTGGACCCGCGATGGTAGCGGATCTCAGTGTGAAAACAGCTAATGGTTGATAGAATCAACAACAATAGATGGATGGATAGAACTGACCAGCTTATGCAATATATTGCATTTAACAATTGCATTGCAAAGTGACAATTGCTTGGTGACATTCTCAATTTAGACCAAAAAACCCCCAAACATTTATTTTAGTTAGAAAAAGCCTGTGGTTTCAAAACACTGCCGAAATAATAGATATTCATAACAGAGTGTAAACCCTCCCCCCCCCCCCAAAAAAAAAAACAGCAGTTTAATAGCTTTTACTCGATACACGGACAAAATTAAATTATTAAGGATCTGTTCTGTTGTTACAGCATACAGATGTGTGTTAGATGTAAATGTCAACACGTGCTTTAGATTTATAATGAGTAATGGATGTAGAGCTGTCTGAAGTAACAGACATAATCTTAGAGCAAAAAAATAAAAAATAATAATCATATCACCATTCAAAAGTCAGTCAGTCAGACCCTGATGGAGAGCATGCCCGCATGCTTTGATGTTGTGCCAGCCACCCCTGGCATGCCGACCATGGACCAAACGTCACAAATGAAAAGAGGCTGTTCCCTAGTCAGACCCAGCAAGACAGATGTGATGTGACAAGGACAAAACAGAATGCGGCTGTTTTATTGTCTGCAATCTTCTTTTGTTTCCGTGTTACAGTTATGAAGTCCGGCAGGGATCGGGTTGTGTTCTGGCACCTGTGTCCCATCACAAACAAATGCAGGGGCCTGGTTTGATGCGCTGGCTGATTTCCAGCTCAGCTGTCGGTTCTGAGGGCTTGTGGGAGGGAAGGTGATGAAGAGGTTGGCACTTGGGACCCTCTCTTTAGCAGCTCCGTTCTGCCATTAAGTCTTCGCATGGGTACAAAAGGACCAGAAATGGTAGTTTTTGTTCATTAAATATGCAGATAAATTGACTTTTCGCACAACAAGAGGGCTTATTGGATGCAGTCATTTAGTTTTTATCTTCATCTCTTCATGCAGGTATATATCAGCCCTAAGAACAAAACACATCAATTACATATTCACAAATGCACTGGATTTTCTACCATTTTCTCCTGTATAAGTGTTGGAAACTAGCGACCAGCTTCATAAAAGGGAAGGGAGCAGTTTTTTGCTATCTTGTCCCATCTTCCATCTCTCAAAACAATTTTCTATTTATGATAGAGTTTGTTGATGCACCAGTTTATGTAGGTTGGTATTTTTTTTCCCCTGCTGCTGGGTTTTAGAGAGCCAACATTTTCCACCACTGCAGGCTGTTTACTGTTTTTGTTTTATTTTTTAAATCAAAAGCCCTTCTATTTTATTCATCCAAAGTGCTCTTTGAGCAACACAATTCCATCTATTAAAGCAACATTTCAAATCATAGCCTGTCCGTTGTTATACGCAGTAAATTAATGTGAACTAGGAGTGCAAAATAGGTTTGCTAGATTGTCAGGGTCATACTATAACTTAACCACTGTATCTTTTTAATGGTCAATTTCCACCATAGATACATATGCAGTACGTGTCTGCCCTGAAATTATAGTTGTACGTAAAGTGCAAATTGTGTCGGTATAATGTAGCATGAATTTTAAGTGCAAGATAACATAAAGTCACAAGTGTCACTACCACAAATAAGCTGTCTTGCAATGCTGGTTGATGGCAGTTATGGGCATAAGAGCATTACAAAATCCAAAATGAAAAAAAAGAAAAAAAAAAAGCATTCTTATGGGCCTGACTGCTTTAATGGACCTGTTCATAATTTACCCTCACACTTTATATGATGACATCACTGTGGAATACATTTGCATAGTGCCTGTCTGGCCACTTGTTCAGCACACCCCTCAACCAATGAATAAGCAGCTAGGATGCATTATTTAAGTACAGAGCTGACCAAGCAGAGCAGACTGCCTTAAGAAAACCGAGGCTTCAAAAGGGACAAAGTCGCACTACCGTACATTTGTTCTGCATCATGAATACCTGTTTGGATATATGATTATGAACCCATAAACGAGCATCGCATTGGCCCTTCAAAGCAAGAAGACTTTAAACTTGATTTTAAAAAAGTAAAATAAATCTGGGTTAAAACAGCCTCGAACTCAGTCTTTTAAAAAGCAACAATTACCGTCACCTGCAGGTTATAATAGAATTCAGAAAGCAGCCTTTTTTTATTTTGCCTAATGCACACAATTCCGGCCCTGATTCCGTCTCTGAATCTCATTCTGGAGGCTTTTTTTTTTTTCACACTGACAGAGCGAAGCGTTAAATAACTTCAAATATGTATTGCTTTTTTCCCTCCCTCTACATCTACATTCCACCTTGTCACAAGTGGCGCACACACTCCACCGCTGTTACCACTCTTGAACATCCCGCAGTTGTTCTTCCCCTTGACCTCTCCGCTCACTGGACATTTTAATTCTGCGTTGTTTCTTATTGAAAGTGGCAGTCAGGCCTCCTGCAGCAACCCTTGAGTTTTCTTACTGTATATCAATTTCCCTTGAAAGCATCCATTGGTCGATATGTTTTCCTTTCGTTGCCTTATTTATACCACCCCCCCACACACACATGGGAGTTGGGGACACCATACTATTGCTCTGTAAAGTAATCCAATGATTTTACTCCTTGCGGTGGAAGCCACAGCAAGACTCCGTGACTCTTTTTATCCCCACGGGGGAAATGGGCAGACATCACTCATGTCGAGGAGATTGTGGCCCGATGCTATCTCCAAATTGCTATTGTCTTCTCCTGCTTCGCTGTGTGCGAGATTGTGTCCCTGTGAACGCGTGTATGTGGACACTCGCCGATTTGTGCGGATCACTCGAGGACAGGGATCGACTGATGGGGTCGCGCCTTTTGCCGAGTTCTTAGCCGTCATTAGGAGCAGATCAGCAGTGATGCAGGGCGAGATACCCTATCGGGTGCGGTTAAAAGCAGCTTAATCCTTTCAGCGTGTTTTGCATCTGATCAGACAACAAAGAGAGAAGATACGAAAGCACAGGTCGGGAGGCGTTTGCTTTTTTTTTTTTAGGCACGTAGGTGTTTGTGTTTTGTGCATTTGTCTGAGAAATGTCATCGGGCCATGCTGCTATTTGCGGTGTTTGTTTTTCAGCTATTGTGAGCGTTTGTGCTCAAGCGGCGCTCGGGTCGGTCGTGCCGGGAGGACGGGCGGGCGTTTCATTTTTTTTATCCCTCTCCTGCGTGTTTCCGTCAGGGGGGAGGCTTTGTCACCCGCTATCTGCCTGCCAGAGCTGGGTATTGTTATTCCAAAGTACAGCCCAGTTAACATTTCTCTTGTCACTGCCGCATCTCTCCCACAACACAGCGGGTGGGGGGAGGAAGCTGGAGAGGGAAAGAGATGTTCCTTCCTCAGTTTACTCTGTTGCCCTTTTCTCCTTTCTTTGTTTTGTCTCTAGCTGGCTCTCTCTTCAATCTCTTTCTCACTTTAGTCCCCTGAGCTGTAAAGAAAAAAAAAGGGCCTCTGTTTCATCTTGTTCTACATGTTACCTGCTCAATAAAACGCTTGGGATCTTTTAATAACAATGATCCGATGCAATGCTGTTCAACAGTACCGCATCAGCGCTGTGCAAAGGTCTTGAGCCAGCCTCCATTTCTTTCTGTTTTGCTTCTAAAAACTGAGACTTTCTTGTGGTCTTGAGCAATAGTTCTCCAGACCTGGTAACTGACCATAACTGACCCAGGCCAAAGTATGAAGCAGTCTTGTGTCAAACAGATAACTTTGCAAAGAGCCAATTCTAAATAATATCTATCAAAAAAAAAAAATCACACAACAGTCATAAAACCATATTTTGGAAAAACAAGGTGATTCCCATGGAGCTGTTAGCCGAAAACGTGGTATATCCCGGCATGGAGTGCAAGTGTGGCAGCAAGAAGAATTCCATTTTCAGGCCTAAGACAACTATCAACAGCAGATGAAAGTGACGTTCTCAAGAAAAAGGAACAAATCCAGCAAAGAGAGATGTATCTGGCCCTTGAGATGATCCAGTAACTGTTCACTGAAGCCTCATCAGAAACCATTGAAAGGGTGCATACATGAAAAAAAAAAAGGCAGAGGTATGCCAAATGACACAAGAACTGGACTGAAAAGGAGTAGCAACAAGTCTTATAGAGAGATGAATCCTCCCCAGAGCCTGGACCTCAACAATATTGAAACACTGTCTTATATTCTGTTTTTCCATACATGCCTTCACACGTTTTAATATATTTCTGCACCATTTGCATGCTTTCCTGTACATTTTGGGGTTGGTCATGCCGTACTACTCTGGGGTGCAACTCCAAGTTCCACTCTCGACGAGCCGTAAAAGTTTGTTTGTTTGTCTTGTTCTGTTGGCAAGAGAGAGAGCTGCAGACTTAACATAGTGACAGGCAGGTGTTGTTAGTCGGTCATGTTTTTCTGGGCCAACGCTCAGCAATCAGAACCCTGCTGAGAGTTTTTCTGTCAGCGGCGTGGAGCACAGAAATCCTCCTATCAGCCAGGGTCAGGCGAGACAGTTGATAAATATCCATATTCATCACCGAACGGTGGTATTTACAAATATCGTCTCCAGCGGTGATGAATGCCATTGATAAGCTGGACTCATACTGAGTGATTAGGCAATTAGCGTTAACACTTGGACGGAAGCTGCAGGCGTTTGCCAGATGCACACGTCACTGTGGACCTTTCTGAGCTGATGACAGGGCTCTACTGTGTGCACGCTCCTCAGATTTATTTACCTGGCAAGAAGCTGCCAGGCGCCGTTGCCCTGCGCTGAAGCCTTTTTTGCGCTCTTCCATTGGGAGCAGCTCGTAACTCAGGTAGCCTATCAAATCAATGTGTGGTGTGTTGAGCGCTGATTTAGGACGGTAATTACAGATGTTAATTGTTTTCATTACTCAGGGCCGAGAAAGGGTAGAACCGAAAAGAAAGGGGAATGGGTCCGCCTGGTGCTCATGGAGGGGTTGCATCACGCAGATGGATGCTCAGTGGTCTCCGCTTGGTATCTTCATCTTCTTGTGACCTCTGATAAAAACAAAGCCTCTGACCCGTGAGGGACCTTTGTGTATCTGGCAGGGAGCCAAGTAGGCTACACTTTGATGCATTAGCTGCTGTTGAATAATTGGCTCTGAGGTAGAACATGATTTGCAGCGGAAGGAAGGAAGGAAGGAAGTGTTAATGAGTAGTTGAACACGAACGTGCTAAATCATAGCCCCTGACACCCTAGCCTAGCTGTTAAGAGATTATTTATGAAGGCACATGTAAATAAAATTCCATTTACAAGCTGAAAACATAAAGCTCCCTACCGCTTTGAAAGATGGAATATTTGGTGTGAAACTGCTCAGCCACAACTGTGCTGCGAATTCATAAACAAGTGCAGTGACTACGTGTCGATTCGCGCTTGGTAGAGGCCAAGGTGCTTTTCGCTGTATGGGAGCATGCGGTTTAGTGTTTTCTATTGTCTATTGAGATATGAAAACAGGCTAATTTCTTACATGGCCACTCATGTGAGTTTCACCACTGACACCGAACATTACACCCCTGCTACTGAATAAACACAAGTCCTTGAAAAATTGCCGATCGGATGCTGTTGTTGGGACAAACTTACTTCTTTGTTCTCCTTTTAGAGTGTGCTATCAATGTGATATACACAACTGTGTGTGTCAGTGTTGATTTATGTCTACCTTCTCATGGACTGCTGCACCATTGCCCGGTGCACGCAGGGATAAACTCATACCCCTGAAACTCGCACAGAAGTAGTGGGTACTCTTTGAGATAGGAGTAAAAAAAAAGAGGGATATTCAACTTATCTTTTTCCACTAACTTTATGTGGATGCACAAGTTTTCCGAATTTGAAGTCGAGTGAACATAAAAGTAGGTTTTCATCAATTCGTCACACATTGTAGCTCAAAATGATGTCGCGAGGACTTTTTTTCTAAAAGAAAAAAAAACTTTAAAGGGGAACTGCAGTATTTTCAACATTAAGCCTCTTTTCTGAGACGTCTGCAATGTTTTAGAACCCCCCTCACCGCTTTTTTGATGTTTACTGCTGTCTCCGGTATTTGCCTAATTTTGATTCTTCTCAACCTGCTTCAGAATGGCAAGTCATGCGCATGTCTAGAAAGGTCCTTAAAAGCACCATAAACGTCTGTTTTCAAAATCATCAGCTCACCGGAGTGGTTACTGGTGTGCACTGGTAATCCATATCAAATTTCATTGCGAAAAGTTGCTTCTGTCGTGTTTTATTTGGCATTTTGTACTGGATGTTCGTTGATATTACTCCGCCACCGCTAAGAAAATAGTGCGAGCATGAACGAGCTGCCAAATAAAACACAACAGAAGCAACTTTTCGCCACGAAATTTGATATGGATTACCAGTGCACACCAGTAACCACTCCGGTGAGTTGATGATTTTGAAAACGGACGTTTATGGTGCTTTTACGGACCTTTTAGGACACGCACATGACTTGCCATTCTGAAGCAGGTTGAGAAGAATCAAAATTAGGCAAATACCGGAGACAGCAGTAAACATCAAAAAAGCGATGAGGGGGGTTCTAAAACATTGCAGACGACTCAGAAAAGAGGCTTAATGTTGAAAATACCGCAGTTCCCCTTTAAGCAAAGTTCCTAAAGGCATATCTGAAAGTTTCAACTTTCTCGAGGCAAACCGGATGGAACTTGCTACTTTGTTTGCTTTTTTTTTTTTTTTTTTTTTAATGTGATCATTCATGGAATAGTACACAAGCCAGTTAATATCCCTTGCTCTCCCAAATTAACACGAAGTAGGAGCAGCCTCACAGTTATTCTTTAATGTAGAAGTGCTTCGAACACGAGGAGAACGGTCATTCCATGTCAACCCACCAAACCGTAACAATTCGTGTAAAACATCTCTTGTTAAAATAATTGAACACGAACACTTCTCTTAAACTAATTTCCTGTTGAAAAATCCCAAGCTCATCCCCAAATTTCCCCCTTTTTTGTTTCTAGCTAAGTTCACTGTCCACTTATCTTTGTACAATCACCGGAGGCATTTTCATTCCTCGGTGTACATTGAATCATCTCTCGATTCGCGTGACTCGTGATGTTTTAATTTAAATTCGCATTCACAAAGATCAGTAGCACCTTATTAAGTACAGTTCATGTACTGGGCACACAGACAGTTGAGTGTCCACCTTCCTCTTGAACCAATATTGAAATTTCACACTTGACTGCCCGTTTTTATCCTTTTAGAATAATGAGCTTGCATCTCATAGATCTTATCTTTAAGTGACATTTCTACTGGGGGATTTAGTCTCAGATGTTACTATCTTTGGACAGGGGAGTAGGACCTTCCTGACCCTGTGCAGGGAAAATCCTTGTCTCTTCAGCCGAGCGTGATTAAGATGTCCCCCCCCCCCTCTCTCTCACTGTCCGCCTTCTGACTCCAGCACTTCATAACACCTTCATGTGAAAAATAGCTTTTCTTTGGACTTAAAAGGAAAATCATCTGCAATCTGTCCATTTCAAGTAAGTTTTTTTTTTTTTTTTTTTTTTTAAATAGACGGGCTGAATGTCTCCTTATTGGGAAAGACGTTGATTTGTGTTTGTGATCAGTTTTTTCTGTTTTTTTTTTTAACTTTCCATGTCCTCTGCAGCTGTGTGAGGAAGTCTCTTCGACCTTGCACGAAAAAAAAAAAAAAAAAACGAACTTTAAACTCAACTCAACTTCATTCCAGCCTGATGCTTGGACTAAAGTGGTTAGAAATGATTGGAGGCATATAGGATATCTCTAACCTGCACATATTTTTCCTTTAGGGACATTTGCGCTCCTTATCTGCCATTTGAAAAAAAAATCTCCTTGCAGAATATAATATAGCGATTTAGTTGATCTATTGAAGTCCTAGAGCCGTGCAGCAATGATGGGAAATTGCAGTCAGTAGAAAGTAGGCATTTGATGACCCCTACATAATGGTGTAATGCCTGTAATTATGACAGCTGAGGATGGACATGGAGTTAATGGAGCCACCACATCAAAACACACAAACAGTGAAGCCCGCTGTGCCACCTCATCTAACTCAAGGCAGTCGCCAGAAATAACCCTGATTGGGCCCTGAATAATTCAGTGTCATTTTTTTCTCCCCTCTTTCTCCTCCAAAAGGACTTGGGGAGCAATTGATGAGAGAGGGATGAATATTTAATAGCTAGGAGTCTCTTGGACAAGCTGGGGCCTTGGTTGACAAGCTCCAAAAAAATCAAACAGAAGAGAAGAATAGGAAAAGGAGGTTGCGCAGTGAGGGGCGGCAAAAATTCTGAGAGGAGATGGGAGCAAGCCAAAGCACATCTGCACCATGTAGCTACAAGCTGCCAGAGCTACCATGTCCTCTCAAGCATTTAAGCGCCTGATTAAAAGTTCAGCAGAAGCATCTTCTTGGCAAGCCATATCTTCTTCAGTGTCCTCTTAATCTTAATCTGATTAGTTTTAGAAAAGCATTCATTGCTTCTCAGTACAAATAGTCTTTTATTTTCTCAAAAGAAAACTTCTCCCACTTGCCTTCCATACATGAAGGTTAATTTCCCGGGAGGGGGGTGGACTATACGTAACAGAAAGTTGCAATTTTGAAGGATAGAGTATCAGAGGTCCCACTTTGACTGTGCACTATGACTGCACAGTCATATCTTTTAGAACCTCAGGCAGCACGAAACAAGATGAATCATTTTACAGCCGAAGATGTTTCTGTAACTGGATTTGGTACATTCAAGAGAGAGAGAAAGAAAGAAAGAAAGAAAGAAAGAAAGAAAGAAAGGAGATAAAAGTGTACAAGTTCTCAAGAATTTTGAGAAATGTACAAAGTTATAAAGGGTTAGAAAAATTTTAAAGTAGCTGAAACAAGTTTTTCCGTTCAATGCTTTATTTTTTTCTAATACTATTATTTTTTATTACTATTCAGTTTACTTGTACTATCTTAAATGTCAAATTCAAGAACACAGCTCCCAGAGTCACATAATTAATCAATACACTTCCAGATCCAGCTTTCCTCTCGGGTCATTTTAAATGTGAGGCTGTTTTTTTCAATTATGGCGCTTAGCTTTTAACTCTTTGGTCTTGTTGGATTGTTTTTTCCTTATCAAAATGCCCACATTAAAGCGTAATGCCTTTTCTTTGAAGGAAAGTTGCATGACTTGCAAATCCAAAGTCAGTTTATTATAAGATATTGTAGCCAGCATGATCTAAATTTGGAGAATCTGGCACGATAATTCAACTCAATTTAATTCAATGGTACTTTATTCATTCCCAAAGGGAAATTATATGCTGTGCTATAAATACAAATATATATATATGTATATTTTTTTTATTGAAGGTATGCTATTGTTGCCTACAGATAAGAAAATATGTCAACATTTTGAAAGTTGATGTGTAGCAGTGAGAGGTTTACTTGAAACTTGAAATACTTGGGATGGGATACTCGTTTCCTTTTACTGACTCGAGTTTGCATGAGTCACTCACTAAAGTGAATCGGGTTTTCGAGTCATTTGAATCAGTCACCCAGAGTGTGCGCCAGGGAATGTACAAACAAGTTGCAAACCACTCCAGTCCCCAAATCATTGTGAAAAAGGCTAAAAATCAAGAAGTCTCTGAGGCGAAACATTTATTTTTCTTTCTTTCTCTCTAAATAAATGCAAACAACGCAAACAGCCAATAAATTAACATTCAGTGCGAAACGGTGCAAAATTATAATAAAATGTATGAAACTGTGCACAAATAGAACATTTAAATAACCTAAACAATCGTGCAAAAATAATGATATTCTAACATCCAACAATGCACTATTAGAATAAAATAATTATGGACAAAATGAATGAACTCCTACTTCCTTCAAAATGAAGCCGGGAGAGAGGGAGAGCGAGTGAGTTGTGAATCGTGAGTCCTTAATCGTGAGTCCTGAATCATGAGTCCTGAATCATGAGTCCTGAATCATGAGTCCTGAATCATGACATGACTGAATCAGTGACATGTCCAGGATGACGCCATCTGCTGATAGCAAACTCTGTAATTCCGCTCTCCTTTACTTTTACCTCTCTGCTTGTAATCTCTATCTGCCCATGTAGTCTAAAAGCTGAGAGGAGAGGTGTTAGAGTTGTTCTTGCAGCTATGTCTCAGTGAAAAAATGCGATTGCCGCTCCGCTCTCGTCCATTTTATCCGCTCGTCCGATTATTCCATCAGGAGAGCGTCCAAACATGAATATGCTACGAAAGATGCAACATATCTACAGTCACTGCAGGCTGCCGTTAACGTAGCACCATTCAAGAGGATTTCGTTTATGAAAATGATTTGTAGCCTACACATGCATGACAGTATGTGCTTCTAAGATGCCATGCCATCAAATTGAATCAAAGTACTGTTTCTCCATCAAGGATCCTTTAACCCATTGGCGCCTAAAGCACCTGCAAAAAAAGCTGCTCAATGCCTAAGCCAGTTTTTAGAAAAGGTCCCCAATGCCTGAGGTTTTTTTTAACTAAAAACAATTAATTGAAAACACTTAAGAACAATTCAATAGTCTCAGCCTCTGAAACACATAAAGACATGAAATAAGTTGCATTTTAAAGGTTAAATTCTCTGCTTTTATTCCGTCATGTTCATTCAGCATTAACACCAACACATTTTCATTAAAAAAAAATGAAAAAGATGAGTCAATACACACACAAACACACACACAGACACACACATGATTCAGGATAATACCCAATGCTGCTATTTATTATACGACTATTACTATACTATAACTAATCATCATTACTATTATTATCATCATTATTATTAGTAGTATTGGTAGTAAATGTAGGCACCACTTCAGCTACATTTCTGGCCATGATAGAGACGTCATTGCAAAAGTATAATATCAGCAATAATAATGAATGATAAAAAGAAACTGCAATATATCTTGCATTGTGCAGTTATACTGTATACTTCAGTGACACGACTTCTAAAACATCATAGTTATACTGCAGTAATTCGCACCGGGCTCTCTCTTTTTTTTTTACATAAGGGCAACGCCACTCAAATAAGAATGAGAAGTCGTCAGAATGCAGCGCAAGAATAAATAATTACCTCCAGATCATGTCAAAACGATCTCGTGCCATCACTCGGGCGACATTTGTCTGATACAGCCACTTGCTCTGCCTCCAGTAATCCCGGCGAGTTAGTAGTTTGATTATTCCAAAAGTTAGGCAGATACCGATGAAAGATTTCATCTCCTGCTTTGACACGGGGCTCCACTTCGAGTTGGGTGGTGTGTGGCCGCGCGCCTGATCCGCATATAAGTTTGTCTGTGTCACCAACATATCCCAAACTTCATCAGTGAAAATATGCGAGAACACATCTAAAGGACTTGCATCTTCAGATATTGGCACCTTCAGCCCCGGTGTACGAGTAAACTTTTGTTGACGTCGGGGGCGAAATCCAGCGGACTGCCAGTCTACTTGAAAGCCAAAAAAATCCTCGTCCTCGTCCTCATCCTCTCCAAACAAATACCAATCATTGTGCATTACATGCGCCTTGAAAATAATGATAAATGAACAATGTTGCGCTACGCAACAACCGGCGTTAGGGACCATGTTGCGCAACGCAACAACCGGCGTTAGGCACAATGTTGCGCTACACAATATCCGGCGTCAATGGGTTAAGGACTTAATCCTTTGATCAGTGAAATTTACAAGGATGCTTCTGTGTATCCTCCTCTGTGTTCTCAAACTAACGTTTGTGTCCTTTACACACAACAACAATGGCGCAGACAGAGGGATGGACTGAGGTTGCTGCAATATCCGTTAACATGTTCTGTTTGTGTTTTTCACAGTAAAGTTGTTAGAATAATAAGCTTTGAGGATCAAAAGACAGCAAAGTGTAAATTGTCAGTATAAATGGCTAGCTAAAAACTACCATCTAGGGGCCAGACTGCCATATTCGTTTGTCACGTTTTGTGGGTGCAGCGTTTAATTGACAGCGGGACTGTTGATGTGAGCTCCTTGGTAGGTTGGTTCTGTTTCTGTATGTGTTTTCCAAAGGCAAAAAAGGCCCATTCTACCAAGGTCGTATCCATAGCTTTGAAAAGCACCTACCGTTCACTACAGGAAGAAGCTTTATAGGCAGAGCTAGAGCACAGCAGAGAGGGAGGGGGTGGAGCTTTATTCAAATATTAAACCAAGGTCCCCACCTTTCCTAAGATTGCTAAGTTCTTCCCTTCTTTCAATGTTTTGATGTGGAATAAAAAAAAAAAGGTATTTTATATCTGACACTCGATCTTGCTGCGTGTACACCAAGAGCGACCTACGCTACCTGGTAGCGGAGGTAGCTGGAGAAGCTTCGCTTGAGAACTTGCTTTGGTAGCTGGTGACGTCACATTTAGATTGTTCAATTTTTAAAGGCCCCGCGGCTGTGCAGCACCCCCGCGAAAAAAAAACATGAGGAAAGAGAGGGCAGGGACACGAATAAACATGTTGTTATTTACAATTTGTTATACAAGATATACATCACGTTACAAATTATGTAAAACTACATTAGGTACACCTGAGAAGAGCAGGAATAGCAGAGGCAGCTGTGAAAATAAACTAAATTCGAAATAAAATCCGAAATAAAACTTAATTGCAGTGAGAAAGGTATGCGTGGGGTTACTACACTATTGTATTGAAGCACTCGACACGGCAATTGCAACAGTCTCAGGATTAATCGACTATTGTTTGGATAGGAACCAAAGTTTACACGTCTGTTTCCGCAAACCCCGCGGATTGTCGGACCCCTACAATCTGTGGATTGTCATTGGTTTTCGCCGAACCGCGTGATAGCTCATTACCATAATGTTAGCTTGAGTTTAATCGCTGGAATCCGCTCTGGTAGGCCAGTTAGCTCACACTCCATAGAGAAATAATGATTTCCGGCGCTCAGGTAGCGTAGGTCGCTCTTGGTGTACACGCAGCATCTGTGATGTTGTTTTGTTATTCAGTGCAGAATTGGACAAGAAAACTAATTAAGCTAACTAATAAACTGCATGTCATGTAGCACTTGTGATTGACTGGTGTTCAATCAGAACACAGATTGCATGCCTTTTGATTTTAGAGAAACTTAAATTAGTTTCATTACCCTCCACCATCGCAGAAAAGGCGAGGGGTGAAATTAAATATTCCAGACTCAGAGTGTTGATATTCATGTATATTCACCACCGAGAACAGTTTTTGAAAATGAACAATCACAGATGGAAAGGTCACCGTTGTGCTAAAGTAGTGCATTATGGGAGTGGAATAATTGCTTTCTTCACATTAGTTTCTATTGTAATGAAATCGCGGCAGCGCCCCGACACTGAATGACAGATTCCGCCATGGTTGAATCACACGTGTGTGGGTGTGCGGGGCTGGCGGAGGGCGGGATGGTGACGGTGGGGGTCAATTGGCTTTTGTTGAAAAGTGTGCGCTCTCCCAAGTCTCGACATAAATCATTCGTATCATTTTCAGCCCTTTTCACTAACAGCGCCACTTTCATCAAGGGCTGGTGTCATTGCACTCTAATTGTTTTGAAGTGAGAGCTATTGTCTGAGGAGAGAGAATGAATAGAGCATAATGATTTGTAATGTGGCATATTTAAAGACACGTAGCAGGACCGTGGAGCAGTAATTTAGTGGTTCTTTTTCTTTTCTTTCCTCTCTGTCTGTCATTTTCCAGCCTCTGAATGCGGGTGCATTAGTGCACGTGCTCTGCCTTATGTGCTCCCGCGCACGCTCTCGTGTGCCGGCTCGATTGCAGTTGAGTGCTGTTTCTTGGCGGCGCTCAGATCTTTGAATCCCAACTGTGTTAATCATGGTTTATGTGTGGGAGACATCAAGCCTCCCTTTTCTTTGCCTACCTCACCTGCTGGGTTGAACACACATTGAACACACACAAGCGCGCGCACGCAAATCTCTCAAGGGCACCTTCGCCATAGTCCCCCTTCATTTACAAGACAGACGATAGGTGATCAGTTATCCGCTGTGGCTTCTTTCTACTGGGGATATAAAACACTTTATGTACCATACACATTTTTACAGGATGTAGACGACTCGTGTCACATTAGCTCAGTATGTTTTCACCACTACTTAACACCTCTAAATTCTCACCCAGGCTGGGCCATGTATATTTCTGACATCATAGCACAAAAATCAACACTATAACCCAGAGATACCCATTGCACGGCTCGCGAGCCACATGCGGCTCCTCAAGTTCTAATTGGTGGCTCGCACTCGCATAGTAGCTTATAACAATATGGTAACAATAACAATACTTTATTACTTTATACTACATTACATGTAATGTAATGTAATGTAATAAATTTCTTCAAATAACACACAGCCAATACTGGACAGTATAAAGTATTTTTATTAAGCTTGCGTTTTTGTAGTATTAAGTATTTTTATTAAGTATTAATTAAGGCTTAATGGTGTTTCCTAAAGGGGGCACTGTTAAACCTGGCAACGCAGCCCGCTTAAACCACCGTCACACTTGACCGCAGAGCACGCTAGCTCCTTTAGCCAACGCACGCTAGCTCCTCCTTTAGCCAGTGCACGCTAGCTCCTTTAGCCAGCGCGAGATGCAGGCACAATGAATCGGTTTTTAATTAAAAAAGGGCAAAAAGCAGAACAAAAACCATGCTCATCTGGAATTTCTCACTATGATTACAACAACAAATTACAAATACAACATGAAGAAAGTCATGTTTCTTTTTTTTGTGGGATGTTTTATTTGTAGACATGCATATTTGCAAAACGGGACTTTAGTATGTTGTCGTAAAAGTGGCTCTTCCCTTGATTTTGCTCTGCCAATGTGGCTCTTGTGAAAAAAGTAGCGAGTATCACTGCTATAACCTCTAGATTTTATGCCTGGAAGAACAACCTGCTGGTTTATTTCTGCATCCAAACAGCTACAATCTTTTAAAACAGGAAGGCTAAAGTTTTGCATGCTTAAATCCAGGATGAAATTAAGTCGTGTTGAGAGAGATTTGTCTGGTGGTCTCCAGACAGAGAGAATGAAAAAAAAAAAAAAGAAGAGAGACACTAAAGTGCAATGAAAGGGTGAGTTAAGGAGGTGAGATGAATAGATAATTACTTTTCTTCACCTGCGCCATCCCTCTTGGCAATCGTTCAGTCTGTGTTTCATCAAATTTAGGGAGATTGTTGGATTATTGCTGCAGTGGAATAAAGCGTAATGCTGAGAATTTCAGGCAAAGCTGACTTACAGCCTTCATGGTGAGAGTTGCAAAGCATGTGCGCAGAGGAGTGTTAATGAGGTGTGAAGGTGATGTTGAATCAGGATTTTACCAACAGAGGAACCGTGTTGGATGATTTATCATCATTGCTGTACTTTAGAGGTATACAGTGTTTTCAGCATTTTAGTCCTGTGCTTAAAGCACATATTGGAGAGCTGAATATAACTCTAAATTGTCGGTGCTGAGAATGTTGTCCCACAAACCACACACATTGATATCTAGCGAACAGCCTCCGCTGTTTTTTTTGTTTTTTGTTTAAATGCTTTCAGCAGCATTTCAGAACTCGTTTGCAGTGTTTTTTGCAACCTTTCAGCTGCAGAGGTCTTTAAAATGTACCCATTTCGATAAGGCCCGGCTCACATTGCTTGCTCGGATTTATACCAAAGGAGTTCAGGATGCCATGGAGCTGAGCAAGATTTTTTCAAGTCTTCATGTTTTCCCCAATCCTAACCAAGTATTTGTGAATGTCTAAACCTAAAGTTAAGGAGAGGGAGGCTGATCAGGTATGTAAAACCCAAGCAAAGTGAACAGCAACTGGAAATTGAGCTTAAAACAGCATGAATTGGGTCGGATGGTAGGACTCATTGAAACTTGCAAACACTCTTTCTTAACAGTTTATTCAAATGCCCTGAGGCTGCATTCTTTTATGTACGTATTATATTTTTGTCCACACAAATAAGTGACATTTTTATAAACTGCAGCGAGACTGTGTGGGTTTGTCACAGTCTTTTTTTTCTTTCATTTTTCCTGAAATCATAAAAGCTTTTTTTCGGCTTCTCATCTGACAGGAGTAACCCTCCTCGTCACGTTAGGAGAGTCTCCCAGGTGCTCTTAGCAAACCCCATTTGCGCTATCTGGTGTCTTTTCTGTAAGACGTGGATTCTTTTTCTCAACTCCTTCATAGTGAGCTAGCTCAATGGAATTCCATCACTGAAAAGTGGCCCTATGGTGACTAAGGCACTTTACTCACGCAACCCGATTTTATCAACTGACATCAAATCATGTTATTTTCACGGGTAATATCCGCACAACATAGGTACTGAATTGTCATCGGTACCTGTATGCTGCAACACTCTAAACTGACAGACATTCAAATCTCTTTACTTTGCTTTAATGTTACATTTGGTCACTTGGTTACCTCTCTGGTTAATGTTCTTCTTGCCTGGGCCATGAGTTTTGGTCGGTCCTCTGGCTGGTTTGTCATATTCTTTCCTTCTTCTAACTTTATGCAAACTTTGTGCCTTTTGGCCTTCGGCGTGTGTCCTTTTCCCTGGTGGTGTATTCACAACAGCTATATATACCAATCAATAAATTCAAGGTTGCAACACCACAAAAACTAAATAAAATGATAAATAAATGAACAAGTAACAGCACGTGGCTGTAGCCTTTTAGGTCAGGCAACAGGTCCGATTGTAATCATAAAGCTGAAGGTCCTTGCATTAAACATAATTGTTGGATTATTGCAACATTTTTCTTTGTCACAAGAGTGTTTCGTGATGCTTTGGAGGACATACACAGCCAGTGTTAACCTGTTGATAGAAATCAGAAGTGTCTCTTAAGTTTTATAGCAGAGGGGAGGATAAACTGGGTATTTAGGATTTAATTTGGAGGACACATTGACACAAGAGCACAAATTTCCTCTCACCCTGAGATTGGAAGCACCCTTCAGACTAAAGTACCAAATCGTGCTGCAAGACTTCCATTATTTAGAAGGAGGGAACTATCTGTAAACATTTATTTACCTATGCTTTTTGCTTCTTTTTTTTGTCATGTGCACATGCACACGCCAACGATAGCTTCAAATATGTTCAGTGAAGCTTCTGCAGAGGTGCCACCATCCACGTGGAACCTCATCTTAAGCTTCGTTTTCAGTGTTTGCACAAAAATGACCTTTGTTCTAATTACTTTTTTTGATGACAAAAGGAGCAAGATGTTCGGGGAAAGAGGCAAGCATCTCCTTCCCAAAGCTGTAAACACACATACACGCATAGACTTTCTTTATGCTGATCACAGCTTTCACAATTAGACAAACTGTGATAACGCCGTTTATGCAGCGGGGAGATCCATAGCAATTATGCTTGGAGGGCATTTCTCTGCTGTGTGGCTATGGATGCTGCTTACCCTTCACACAGACGTCTAACTGTACGCATACTGTTGGGAAATACACAGCTCCCCGTGGGGGGGTTTTTGTAGGGCAAGGGTGTGCCCTCGATTCTCCGGTGGGGATGCATTCATTGATGAGAAGTGAGAATGAGACAGGGGAGTTCACTGTGGGAAAAACAGAAAAAAAAAAAAGCTAAATAAAACTTGTAAACCTGCTAAAACGGCAACATTTCAGCTGAACATCTGCTGTCAAACTGCTACACTGCAGGAACCAAAATTCGTTTTTTCCAAATGCGAGTTACAGCCAAGTGAGTTACGGACGAAGGAGCGATAGCTGCTCTATGGTATTCCTCGGCCCCTGAGGCTGAGGTACACATATTATCTGCTTATTCACAGCAGAGCCACTTCATAATTTGTGGAAAAAACAAAACTCTGGCGGTTCTGGGGACAGTCATTTTTATTTTATGCCACCGCCCTCGCCTGCTTGTTCAGCCCAACCGAGGCAAACTTTCAGCAGCATGACACTTAGTAAGGGGAGTCTCACATCTTTCCCATCTTGCGAGTATGAGCATGCACCACGTGGAAAACCACATTTTCTGCACTTAGTTACTCTGCTGCACACGCATGAAGTTGTTCGTGTTTATCCATCAGGGCACTAGTTAGAGCTTCCAGTGCTTTTGCGCACTAATCCTCCTTCCCCTGAGGGAAGGCTGATGAAGATCGACACATCCGGCCTCCCCCTTTGCTGCCCCCTCACCCATCACTCTCCCTTTCATCCACTGACTTGGTGCATAGTCACGTCTGGTGCGGCGTGGATCTCGAAAGAGAGGAAGGAGATGAAATGGACTCTTGTGGATCACAGGATACGTTTTTTTTTTACTGCTGCCTCCTTATGTCAGCAGCTGTTGTCTTTGGATGGACAGATTAGACATTTGCAGGTGATTTGAGTTTGATTCCATCCCTGGGTTCTCTCCACTCAGTCAAGCTTTGCTTTTCCTTTTTTTTTTTCTTTTAAATGTTCTTTTCTGAGGTCCTGACGGCAGATCCACATCTGAAGATTTCTAGCGGTCTGGTTTTGCTACCACATGTTCGCGCCGTCCGCTCTCCTGCGTAGCTTGGCAGCTGCTCAGTCACCCTTTCCCCGCTGCGGCCCTCCGTAGTACTCAGCCCGGCTGTCTCAAATTGATGCTCCCCTCACAGATGTGGTTATTCGAGCCGCCGCAGTTATTTTGTTTGCGAAACTGAGTTAATTAGAGCAACAGCAGTAGCGCGCGTGCATGCTTTTGTATCGATAGCGGTTCCATCTGTAGGCTGCCTAATAAATGCCAAGAGATTGTATCTTCGTCTTCGTTTCCAGCTGCTTCTGTTAGAATAACACCAGGGCCGGGCCTCTTTATGTCGTGATGCAGTCAATAGTAGCCTCTTTCATCTCTCCTCACTCTTTTTTCTGTGAGGAAAAAAAAAAACCCTCCACATCTCCCTCTCTCTTATTCTCCCTTTCGCTCTCTCTTTCATTGTCGTCCAGCACATAGATGCTACAGATATGAGTCCCTATCCAGCAGCAATCCGCCTGATCTCGTGGCTGGTACATCAGAAGCAATGACTCTCTTTTCTGATTCCAGCAGCAATAAAACACAATATTCTTTTTTTAACACGCCAACAGATATGCTGCGGCCCTTTCTCCCCTCCTAAGACGTTTGACAGATAAAACCAATCTTTATTCTCATCAAAGTGGAAACTAAAAAAAGAATGAGTTTTTCTCCTGCTTCTCCTCCTCAGCGGCTGCAGAGCACACAGTGCCATCTAATGAGAGTTCTGTATATTTTCTGAAATGAATGTGCCTGCCTCAGCTCTGCCAAGCTGACCTGTCTAATTCGCTGAAAAAGATACACCTAACCAAGCATTCAGCTCACATTACCACCTAATTTGGGAGTTGCGCACGCCCTGAATCATTCCACTTGGGCAGACAATGAAAGAGACCCTCTGACCAGTGTTTTCTCTACTTTTTACAAGTGGGATCAGGTTGACGTGTCTAATACCCAGTGTTTCTTTAAGTCTTGCAAGGCCCTCTCTCAGATGTATTTTAGCCAGAGGAAGAAGGCCCACTAGCCTCAGCTAATGAAGCATCAGTCTCGATCCAGAAAACTATGCTCCAGGAAATCCTGCTTTCTGTACGACTGTCTAATTGGTCAGAGACCTGCATGGTCAAAAGCCTCGCCGTGGGTTTAATTCCGGAGTAAGGCATAGAATCCAGATCTCCTCCCTTCTCCTTGTCTCCTGCACAAGGATGGTGGAAATCCATCCTCTGGTGGGACATAAGACCAAAGTACCTGCCATGCCTCTGTTAGCTGCCTTTTTCTCTGCCCTGGCTGATGAAATTGAGGTTTGAATTTACTAATGAGAAATCAATGAGAGCACAGCAAGAACCCCCGAGGCTCCCGTCCCTTGTCACTCTTTAATTCCCTGCACACATGCCCTCTCTGTTCCTGTCTGCCTCTGACTTTCTTCGGCTTTTTTTTTCTCGCTTCAGTCCTCACTGTGTGCCGACTTCTTGACGCATTTCGCAGCATTCACTTTATTGCGATACACATCATATGTCTGCCTTTGAAATAAAGATCAGAGTGGCTTATTTACTTTACTGGCCTATTTTTGCTGCAGAAATCCAAAGCTTTGAGGGTGTGTGCGCGCGCTGGAAATGATGTCTGAGCCGTGTGTAAATGTTCCAAATGTCTGAGCGTGGCTGTGATGGCGATCCAGCTATCTGCACCACGCACTGTATCTCTAAACTCGCAGATCGTTCTTTTATTTTTTTTTATTTAAGAAAATTGCTTTTTACTGAAACAAGTCACTGTCACTGTCAAATGTTTCTTTTTAAATGGCCTCATTTAACACAGAACGCCTGCGTGTTCCGTGCTGTGTCACAACCCCTCCAGCCTGATTCAGGTTTTGGTTCCACTTGAGTCATCAGAATGGACAAAAACATTCCAGAAAGTTTCATGTTGATGGGTTAAAGCTGATCTCTGCAACAGTTGTTGAGAAAAGCCACAGAATGCCTTCAGGTTGGCAAGCAAATTTGATACATACCACGTATTTACACCCCACGCTGCAATACCCTCTGCAAGCTTTGGCCTTGAGGGGTATTAATTATGAATACGACAACACCGACGTTTTGATCACTCTCTCTTTCTTCTCTTTTCTCCTCTAGGTAAGCCAAGAATCCCTCTTCCCTTTCTTACAAATGTGACTGCAGAAGGGCCCCCCTGCAGTATTTCTGAGTAATGTATGGCTTATTAATTGTGCTTCTCGTGGGAAAGTCCTGTTGAATGTGCTGAATTCCTTCATTTAAAAAAAAACAAAAAAACAACAACACTATGGGTTAGTCATACTCTTTATAGTTTATTCAAATCAAAATCCAATCCTTAACAGTGTGAAAGCGGGGGGAATAAAAGAGGGAAAAAAGTTGTTTTCTGAATTTGTGAACAACGCGCTGTCCTCGTTTGCAAAGTTGAACATTATGCACCGAGTTTGCCGCATTAGCATTTATATACTGTTTTGTATTCCTACAAATATCAGAGCTGTGAGTGTTTTTCTTTTTGTACATTTCACAAATCAGCTGAAACAAGCCTTTAAGGGTTCGAGAGTAAATACCATCAACACCATACATCCACGAATGCAGTGTTTGGATACCTGAACTTTTGTACATGTTCTCGTCGTCACTTCAGAGGGAATTATTTATTTCATATAAAAGATTTGATATGATATATATATAAAATAGATTATTTTATACAACTTATAGCCATTGTTGATAAACCTTTTGTAGAAGATTCTGTCTTGCGAATTGAAATTTGGAATCTGAGTGAGAGCAAAAAAAAAAAAATCTGCATTGATCAAACACGTGCACGGCAGTTGTTCACATAGTAAGTGATCGGCTGCTGATGATTCCCACTTGTCCCAAACTACCGTGTTCGAGCCCAAAACGAAACGTATTCATAGAATCAGAGGAGAGATCTAGTTGTGTCAAAGCACACAAAAATATCTGCAACACGAGGAAGACAGAGCGCATGAGAACGCCCACCTTTGAACACGTGCACTGAAAGCGTCATCATTGCAGACACACCTCTGGTTTGATTTCAGCTTGGTGTTATTTTGTCCAAGGTAACTGAAAGTATGGGCCCAGGGAAACTATGGCATCCGACACGAATGACATGCTCCAGAATAGTTTCATGCATTTTGTGTCTCCGCAACACAAGTCCCCAACAGAGACAGAGGCATTCAAACGGGATCTGTTTTGGGGAGATGTATCCACTTGGAAACCAAGCTGTGCTCTCACCAAGACCATCGGCACGCTCTCTGAAGACGTGTTCATTGTGGAGCATGGGGTTTGCAAAACCTTCTAGATAACACAAGATCAGCTGTGACTTTTGAAACTTTTTGAAAACCTGCCTTGTCGGTTGTACGATTTGACACCAATTAAGGAACTCGTCTGTTTCGAAAGGCACGTCCACCGCACACACTTGCGAACCTACGATATTTTTGACCGAATGTTATCACATGACCGAAATAGGAAGCCACAAATCACGTGACTTTCAAACTGAAAATGTCGTAGTCGTCCAAAGTGACTAAGTGCGCTATTCCCATTGGCTGTTTAAATAATCCTGCGCGATGACATCGGAACAGAGACCGCACACACATACGATTGTATTCGGCACAAGGAAAATCCGTACGGAAATATCAAACATGTTTGATTTGATCCGATGAAACGACAAAATCGTTTGTCGGCTGCTACCGCACACCTTTACGACAACAAAGTATATGCTATATTCTACATGTTTTTTTTATGAATTTTTATGTTGTAGAGTTGTGAAATTATTTTATCAATGGAGAAATTGAGCAGCCTTGCTTTGTTGTCTACAGTAGTAGATCAACCCTCATCTTACTTTGAAGCTCCCAGCTCCCAGAAGTGATGTCGACGCAGCTTTAGCAGCAGAAAAGCTATCAGGCTCGTGTTGATAATAATAAACTCCTGGACTATTTTCAAACTTTCAAATGCATCGTTTTGTGAGTACAGACCATATTTGTACTACTGTAGAAGTTTGGTGTCATGGCATGTGATTTTAGTGTGGTAATTGGGCCATCGGGCCGACAAAATCGTACACGAATCGTAAAGGTGTGCGCCGGCCTTAACCAAACATAAATACAAACTGAGGAATTATTCATTTGAGGAAATGAAGAATGCAGGGATATCGAGATTGGTTGCTGTGACACCAGCAAAGCTGTCTGGACACAGATGACACCTAACGACGCTTGAAAAATGGTATTACCATTTGGGAGAACATACAGTATGTAACCTTAGAGCTCACACTAGCACACACAGTAAGTCGGGTCACACAGCCACACAGCAAACTGATGATGATTTTGATTTTTAGTTTGATCCTTAAATGCTTACATTTCCCTCATATAGTCGGCCAGGGACACTTGATACTGATCTACTGATACTGACTAAGCCTCAGTTTAGTCGCAAATCGTGTTTTGAACTGAATCAATTTGTTAAAACACTGCGACGCACAAAGGAATGCTGAAATAATGTAACAACAGCCAGCAAGCACAGACAGTCGAAACCATGTAATAATGCCTCCATCCCCGTAAACGCTATAAACTTTGGGCTTAAATTGTCACTCCATTCGTCAGTTGTAAGAGGCTAACGATAAGATTTCACCAATGTTTACCAAAGTAAGTTCATTTCTTTCTAATGGGGGGGGCTTGGTGTGACATACCGATTCTGCATTCAGTCAGTGGAAAATCTAAATGTCAAACTTTTGACCTGGGAAAAAATGAAACAAAAAAAGCAAAATGAAGTTGGATTTACTCGTGAAATTTTTGTAAATATTAAACAAGGTACCTGTAGAGCATCAAATCACCAATATCAAATATATTTCTTTTGAGTGAACGATATAACTTCTGATGTGAATTTGGTGCTAATAGCAAAGCAAAAGAGTTTTCGCCTCCCACTTCTGAGGTGCAGTGAATGCAGCGTGGACTTAACTTGAAGTTGGATGGAGGTAAAGATGAGGAGAAGATGATCCTTTGAAGCACAGTTTTTTTTTTTTCTCTCAAAATATATCTTTGTTAAAATGAAATTTTGCAGGTTTCAATGTTTCATCAGTACAAAAAGCAACTTAATAATTCCACATGTGATGACACAACTGTTGGGCAGCTGAAATATTATATCAAGCAAGAACTGGAAAATATTTCACTTTTAAAAACTGCAGCGCTTGGTCTCCACTGTTTCCAACCACTCTCACGAGCTGATGCAACGCAGAGGTAAACATACCAATGCGGCTACTTGTTGATCTATGTTGCTGGCAGTAAATTCCACTTGAGTTTAAAAAATAAAAAATAAAATAAAAAAGCATTTCGGCATTTGGGTTTCAAGACTTGATGCTCTGTCTGAACAATTTACAGCTTAGATGCAGTTATTTGCAAACTGTTCCATTTTGTGTGACGCGCATTTCGTTTTTTTTCGGAAGCGCGGGATGTGGATTCTCCACAGAAAAATCTGTCACACTTCTGACAGATTAGTGACAGACCTGCTAATTGTCCCGAAAGAACTTGTTTCCTCTCATAAACATTTGCCAGACAGCAATCATTTTCACACGGTGGCACGCCAATCGAAAAACGTGCACTTTCCATGACAATTGCGAGCGCCTTTTTGTGCGGCACAGATAAGAGAGATGAAATGAAGTGGAACCCCTCCCCATTCCTCCCCATGTTTCCATCAGCAGTTAATTAATACCTGACAAACATTTGAACCCCTCTGCTGAATTTAATTTTTGCCCAATTAGCCAGCCGTTTGACTCGATAGATATTTGCATTTCCACAAACCCACGTGTGCTTTTTCCTACCCCTCCCTTCTTTGGGCATAAATTCACACATATGCACGCAACTGCTCTGTGATTTGGAGGTGATTAGCTACGAGGCGTTAAGCAGCACTCTTGGCCGGCACCTCCTGATGTCGCTGTCAAAGTGGGTTCAGCGTGGCCCGGGGTTCCACCGAAGCTGCCATCGATACACAGTTAAACTCATTGACTCCTCATCGATCTGTTTTGGTGTGGGGCTCAGTGCGCTCGGCCTGTTCTCTGCAACAGCAAAGATGACACCAGCGAGCAACTAGTCGGTGACATATTACTCTTGAAAGGTGGATGTTCACCGCTCCATTTGTGGACTTAATGAGGCTCTAAGTTGCTGTCAAAGTCAAATTTTCAGTTGGGTTCTCTCCTCTCAGTATCAACTTGTAAATTTGTTGCGGGATCAACCACTGATGGGGCTTAAGGAGAATAAGAATGAAACTTTTACCGTATTTTTTGTAACTGTTTCCGTTAAAGTTATATGGTCATTTTTTAAAATTTCAATAGGCGAGTTCAAGCCAAACCAAGCTTAAAAAAAAACAACTTTTGAACACCCGCATGATATGTAGTCGAAACTGAGAGAATAGTTGAGCAGAATATTTAATTCATATGCTGACTTTTACCACCAGTCTTTGAAAAACACTTTGTTGCTCTGAATGGAAATGTTACAGCACAGAGCTTGTGGCAGACAAGTTCTCCTCATGCTTGAGCGACTTTTTCCGTTTCTCTTTGTGTGTCGAGTGTAAGTGAAGCGTTGTGTTTTCTTTTTTGCCCGCGGGCTCTTGGGGTTCTTAAGGCGTCGCCCCCCTCCAGACTGACTGCAAGGGGTGTTTGGATTACAACTGCTGTATTTTAGCACCCAAATTAAAGAGAAAAGCTGAAGCTCTGAAGCTGCGTAAAACCTTAAAAAAAAAAAGCAAAATCTTAGTCAAAATCCATATTTTATTCCCAATAGAAGATAGAAATGTTGAAAGTCGGAGGTTTTACAGTTACATTTTTTATGTAACGTTAAAATCAGCATGCTTAGTTCCGATAGTGTTTTCAGGCTCGCATACAGACAAGTAAATATGTCATGGAGGACGATGACCTAATGACTAATTCCTGAAAACTCCATTGGCACTGACTGTCCCCTTCATCAATCAGAAGTCATTTCACCCACCTGTGTTTCTTCCTCTCTGTGAGAGGAAAGTGTCCAGTAAAGCAGACTGAACTGCAAAGGTCATTGGATTTGCTACTTCAAACCAGAAGTCCAATAGTAACCCCCTTTCTTTTTAAAAGTGTGGCCAGAAATCTTCCACGCAGCTTCCCCTCGGAACTTCAAAACCCAGGGTGAGCTTCAGTGCTTCACAGAGCCCCCCAAAAAAAAATGATTTCAAGTCCATCCTTCAGGTGTAGCTCAGGATGGTGAGAAAGCACTTTTACACCCTGGCTGGAGGATGAACTAGGGGTTTAAATCTTTATGCTTTGTCAGAGGAGACAGTGCCTCCGCGGAACACTTTGTCAAGCGTGACCGCAGGAGTTTTTGATTAACCGGGTAAAACGCGGGTGTTGGTTCACAGAGCCGGGTTAAACAGCATATATGACTAAATTGATTTCTTTTAGACTTCTAAAAAAAAATGAAATGGTGATATATCTGAAATGACATGGATTTGTGAAAAAAATTAAAAATAAATGAGAGCAGATTCCATTCACGAACCCTCCTAAGGAGTAACTGAACTGTGTGGGGATCTAACAAATAAAAACCAAGCGTAAGCTTACTTTTCAACTCGGCGTCTAAGCACATTTCAATAGCTGTTGTGAGATGTTAAGATGGTGATGCATGTAGAGCCTTGTTATCATCGATCTGATCTTTGGCATCAAATTCAGATAACCTTGACGGCAGATGACCTTCATTTTTCTGGCCATCCTCTGACATTTTCCCTGCTGCGATGTGTCTTTTGTCCAAAGTCCTTGAAGATTCAAATGTAGAATTTCAAAGAGCCTCTGACAAACTACAGTATGTATCTGTCCATCCTCCCTCTGTAGAGAAGCTCTGCAGTGTTTCACCTAAAATCTGAACGTTATAGGGGGTGTGTGGTAAATACGGACTTCTCAGTTCCTCAAAAGAAGTCCTGATTGGTTGTGGTGGTTTCAGTTTGCCGTCCTTCCCCCTTTTTTCACTCATGATGTTGATGTTTTCCTTTACAAAGCTATGGGATGAAGTTATTCTCACGATGGTCCACGATGTAGCAACTCTCAGAATGGCACCCTTCTCTGGTACTTGAATTACCTTAATTTGCATGAATCCCTATAAGAAAAAATATATATATTTAAATAGGTGTTTGATTTAGCAAGAGCGCAGTTGGCAAAAAAAAAAGAAAAAAAACATCTCAAACATAACTGTATTAAATGAAGAAACTCTACGCCAACAGTTTTTTTGAGCAGCTGTTTGCCGATTCTCTTTGAGCCCGCGCTGACCCCTCATAGAGTTTGGAAAATTAGACACATAAGTGCTGTTTTCACAGTTCCCAGCTACCATGTAAAATATAAAAGACGTCCCCTGTGACGCTGCAACTTCAAGCCGTGTACTCGAATCAAACGCGTCAAGATGCAAACAGGCATGTTTCTGCCACTCGACAGAAATCAGGAGAGGCAGGGTTTTTTTGTTTTTTTTCCTCCCCCGAGTTCGGAAGTGTGCTTCCTGTCTTTGACAGTTTTTCAGCATGGTTTACATTAATTCAAAGTCAGAGTGTGGAAGGGCTGGAATTAAAACTCCAAATCACCCCCTCCAAGGACAATAAAGGTTCTGACGTATGAGGGGTAAAGATGTTGGAAAGTGAAGCAGGGAGATGGAGGAAGAGAGAAAAGTAATACCGAGGTGGAAATCTTTTACGGTGCTCATTCTCTCCTTACGAAAGACTTCCGTGGCAGAGAGAGACAGAGGACATGTGTGGAATGGCTGATGAGCCCCCAACTGCTATCCTACAGACAGTTCCTCCATATAGCCCGGAAAGGTTGTAAAAACCATCAGCTCAGAACTGACGGCGGTGAACTTTTGGCCCTGCTTGCACCAATGGGCTGAAGTGTCTCCACAGAGAGATGAGCTGGATCCCTTAAATCAAATCTCCACGGGTAGAAACCTGTTGAGTTTCCCGGCGGTCACCGAGATCCCTTGAATTAGAGCAATTTAGGAGGAGGCGGGGTCGGCCCGTTCCCTCCACTGACATCCCGAATCTGTGCGGATGAATGCCTCCCCGTCAGATGACAGCGCCCTGGGTGAATGTAATGAAACAGTGTTTTTCTCTGCCATTAATCAACATGCCAAATTAACAGTGTGATGCGCTCCATTTTAAGCATGATCGCTTTTAATCCCGTAAACCTAACAAAAGGACTTTTGCTCTCAAAAACGAATTGACTTAAACCTAGCCCCAGTTGGTGTTGCCTAAACCTAATGAAGTTGTTATGTTGTCTAAACCTATTAATTAACTTGGAAAAACAATGTAATATCCCTTTCCGCTCCCATAGAAGTTGTCATTTGTTCTCGAGTTAACGTTTTATGTTAGGTTGCTGGCATAAATGAATACTATTTGCACAACGTCTTTTTAAAATACCAGCCTGAAATTGAAAAAAAAAAAGAGTTTCGTGACTTTCGAGACCAATTGGGGGACTTAATTTGTTTCTTATTTATTTTGTCACCTTGTTTCATTCCATGTTTTGGACTTTTGCCCGCTGTTTGGTTAGGCTTAGACAAAAAAGAAATACTTGAAAGTAGAGTAGCCGATAAGATGAGCACTGATATCGCCTGCAGTTTTTAACACAGCCACTAGGTGACACTTATTTGAAAAATGTAACCAATCTTGCACAAATGACCTGTGAAGTTCTTTTTGTTGGAAGGAATTAAGTCTTTGATATTTAAATGAGATAGTTTAGATTGTTAGGTTGAAAAAGATTGTTTTTTTTTTTTAAACGATGGTCACGGTGAAAAGAAAAGCCTGTTCTGGGTCTTAAAAAGACAACAATGTTCACGCTGTCATTGGAAATGTTTGTCACTAACCCACCCGCTGCCACTCCTACAAGAAAATTACATCTTGCATCTTCTTCTTTTCATTGAAAGCTTTGAGTATGACCACTATTAGCTGAAAAAAGAGAAACAATTACAGATGTCCAATATGAGTTGACACTTAGATGTAATCTTTGACAGCCAGTTTTTGTGTTTCCGAGGCGGCTAATTATTCAAGCTGGTAATTTAATCTTGACATATTAGCTCTAAGTAAGTCTGTATTTTAAAAGTACTTGAAAGCACTCTTTTTGTGATATTTAAAAAAAAAAAGTCAAAAAAGCAAATAAATGGAATGCGAGCGTGGGAGAGCTCTTAATATTGGTTACCTCTCCTCAGCTCTCATGTCTTCTCCTCTTTTTCTGTCTTTGACATCATTTCCCCAGCGGAGCTCCACCGGGTCCACCCATAAAAGAACAAGCGCGCTTGTCCGTTTCTTTAACAGACTGCCCTGTGACACGCAAACGGCATTACACTTGTCACAGCAGCCTCACTGGATGCAACCCACAGATACCCATGAAAAATATTTCACCCGACCTCTTAAAACACAGAGACACCTGCCTTGCTCCTTTATGGGGAAACCAAGCATATCGACGCTCTCTGGAGTCAAACGCACTTGAGTATATCCGTCTAAAATTGATTAATATGCCTTAAAGAAGTGCCTCTTTTTTTTATGTGCGCTTCTGTTATGCTAGTTAAAAGTCTTGGCTGCCGACCAACAGGGATAAGTGACCGATGAGTGGTTTTCAATGTTTGTGCAGTAAATTCACATCTCCGGTCCAGGGAGACTGGTAAGGAAGGAATATGAGAAGGAGAGGTGTGTGGTGTGCCAGCCATGCTTGTCCCCTCTTTTTCCTAATTCCATCTCTTCCCTTTTTTTCCACAGGCTAACTGCCCCTCGTCTCCTCTGCATTCACGCCCATAATAATCGCTGCCTTTCTCACTCAGCCCCTCTCCCTTGCAAGGTCACTCCTCTCCCTTTGTGTTTCCTCCCAAGTCGCACTCGGAAGGCTCATTCAGATCAGTTATGGGGCTTTTGTAAATATTTAGCTGCGCACCTCATCATTTTCATTGACTATATAATTCACTGAAGGATTAACATGCCGTCAGATGGTGTCCTTGATGCTGAGATACAGAAGGGCTGTGAATTTCCACTCATAATAAATACACCGCCGGCCTGGCATTTTAATTGACAGAATTATATACTCTTCGTAGTTATTTGCAACCCCTGTTGATAGAAGTTGGGCTTCGAGTTTGCATAAAAACCTGAATCAATGTGTCTTTTTTTAAAAAATGTTTTTGATTACATCCATGCAAATTTATAATCGCATTCAAAGTCTTTGAAACACCACCCAGGCGAGTTAGAATAATTCTGAAAATTGATAGTAAAGGAAAAGACGATGTAAGAAAATGGAAGAGCGTTTTTCCGCTCTGAGATGCTCCAGACCTCTTCAACGACAGTCATAACAGACCTAAGTCAGTGTTTACCGAATCCGACAGATAAGATGGAAAATTACAGCTGCACTTTAAGCTTACAACATATTTTGATAACTTAACAGCTGTGGGTTTGGTTGAATGATTGAAACCACACACACAGAAAAGGCAGCTTGAACTCACTGGCAGACATTTACTGTCACTATCGGGGTGGCAGATGTCGATGGGACAGGAAGGTGAAGGCGGGGGGGCAGCCTGTCAATTTCTTAAATGAGCTGGTATACAATGAGTGGGTTTAAAATTAACACTGCAGAGGTGTTGGCGGTGATCCCGAGCTCTTCATCAGTGTGGCTCCTCATAAAATGCACTTTGTATCACTTTAATGTCTGTGTACACATGTAGAACAATAGATGATAAAGTAGGTATGCATTGGGTGAAGCACTGTAACTGTCCACCACTACCAAATGGGAAAATTCATAGTGGATTGCTAATCTGTGATTACAAAAGACTGAGATGGGGATTGCCAACTAGCTGAAACTGAAGCTTGAAGCAGCCACCATCTGGACATCAACCAATGGGTGACATTACATTGATTTTATCCTTCCATTTCATACAGTCGATGTTCAGTGTTACCTGTATATCGTGTTTAAAAACAAGTCTCTAAATTCGCTTTATTCAGGCTTTCAGAGATGAGCAGACTGCTCTGTGTGAGTCATGAGCATTGCAGCAGCAACCTGCAAACACAAGAGGATTCCTGTGCAGTTCCGAGGAGAAAAAGAATGGGAAACTCCCAAAATCCAGATCTGTACAGCTTCAAGCTTCATGGATGGGCTGTGGCTCAGGTAGTAGGATGGGTTGCCCAGTGATGGCATGTATGGAGCACAGTCACAAGGTTTGTAGCTCAGTCCTCAGCTCCTCAGCATATTATAAATAAGGGTTCTTGGAGAAGGCACTGAGCACTGTGTGCATATTAGCAACTTGTCATAATCAAGCCAGTGCAGCCCAAAGCATACCCTGCATTATCATTTGTTTTACGTCAAACTGGACAATAGTTTCAGTAAATGGACATCATGTTCGATTTAATACGATTTCAAACCACTGATTAGACCATGAACATTTTAGGAAAATGGGTCACATATCAAGTGAGAAGCACTTTTCTCATAGACTAAAGTGTGGTGCAGAGGTTTTTTTTTTTTTTTCTTGGCACTCGATGGTTCAGAGTCAACTAGTTGTGATCTAGAACCTTAAGGCTGCTTTGTGGATTCCATGAAAAATCCAGGCAGAACAGACCACTTAGATTTACTGTTTATTCATAAAAGAGGCAAAAAAATTGGGACAACAAAATACAATTCTGTTCGGTATGCTAACGGAATATGGTGAGCAATCAGTTGGTTTATTTCTACTTTGGACAGAGATGCCACTGATTTTCTACCACGCACTGTTTTCAGCCTAAACAAAATGATGTGCATTCACGGTAAACAATTCTTCCACTATTTGGACTTGTGTTGGTTTCCAGTTGCAGTTTGGTCTTTAAAAACATCTACTGAAGGAGTAGATGTTTGTACTCAGATCGTGACGGCCCAAAGAACTGGCTGATAAACCTAGAAAATTGTGTCTGGAGAAGTGTGGGGGATTTTTTTTATAAAATGGAAAATGTGTTACCAACCCTGTGATGATGACTCGTGGTTAACACTTCTGTCCTTTCATCTCTGCTTGCTCGTGCAAGTTAACTTAGCACACACGCTGTTCAGCTGTGTTCATCATCTGCAAGCATGACTAAACAACTTGTAAAATATTACATCCAACCTTAATTACGCTTCGATGCAAGACACGATGTTGCATATTACAAACAGAAAGGATTATTCTTCACCGTGTGTCGGTGCAGGTACTGTATTTTGATGTGCGTACTTTGCCACCGTTCACAGAGGCTCAATAAATGGCGTGGCAAACTGTGTCAAGCGAAGTGCTCTCAGCGAGTACATGAGATTGGGTGATAGATAGATTTCACACTCTGGTGGCTCACATTTCATGTTGGCTTCACACCAGCTTTGGTGTTTTGTCAAGGAGCATAACAGGTGATTATTCCACTTGGCTTACGTGCGGGGAGAGCGGTGGGGGGGGGGGGGGGGGGGATACAGAATATGAAGGAAAGCAAAAGGCAGAGAAAGAGGATAGACGTGCAGTAGCCTAAAGAAGAAAGACTAACGCATTCGATCTCCACTTACAAGACGAGCAAGAACATGTTTTGGAAGCTTCTCCTTAATTTGCCAGTCTCCCTTCGCCTTCCTACAAGCATTATCATCAGTTACCTCTGCTGTTCATCTGTGCAGAGTCTTGGCCTTAAAGCAAGTAAGTGGGAAAAAGGCTTCTTGACCGATGGGCAAGAGGTGTCCGGCATAGCAAGCGACTTACTTTGTGATTGACGGGTGGCACAGGGTGCAGTGAGACGCAGTGTTTGCAGGGGATTCGCTTGATCATCAGTCCAACCTCCCACAAGATGGAGGCATGTCAGAGGGAGCCTGAGTGGCAGAAGTCTCTTTTCACGGGCAGGAGGTGATAAGCAGGCGGCTGCGTTCGTACATACATAAAGATGTATTTAAGCATGATTATGGAAGAGAAAGTTCAACAGTTACGAACACGTGCATAAAGCGCAGGTGTGCGCACACACAGTGATATTTCACAAGGCATCTCACACACTGTTTTCAGGCGGGGACACACACACACACACACACACACACACACACAAGTTGAATGACAGGGTTGGGGAGCTCTGGGCACAGTTGATGTGTTAAAGTTGTTTCTTTCAGCTCAAAATCCCACCATATATGACTGAAATAGACAAGCGCTGAGAAGCTGTTACTCCTCTTGCTCCCTCTGGACTCCCTATGTTTTCTTGCTCTCTCTCTCTCTCTTTCTAGCAGTATTTCATTCTTCATTCTCTATGCTCAGACAGATGAAATGTGCCATCTAAGGTTTAATTTTGTGAAACATCCCTTTTCCACCCAACCCAAGTCAAGCAAATTAACAAGTGTAGCATTAATGGTCCCAAAAAGAATTCATAGGCTATTTGCAGTGTGTGATGAGTTTGTCATGGGATTCTCGTAATAGTACCACAATGGTCCCACAGGGTGATGAAATAGTACATCGCATGTCTCAGATAGATAGCCCTAAGGCTGTTTACACAGCTGTAATGAGTTGATGTTTGACGGTGGGCGGTCACCAGATTAGAGACACGAATGGTCAGGCGATTTGATTGGCCTGCGCTTCCACTACCACTTGAAAACGTTCAACTGCTCTTAACTTCTTACCAAAAGCTGCGCAAGCAAAGCAACAAACCTAGAATTAAACTCTGCAACACAAGACAAGCCATTAAAGTCAGAAGAAAGATGTTTTGTTCTGTTTTTAAGCAGGATAGTGTGATGTACTTACCAGTCGTTGGTGTCTTACCTGCAGTAGACAGCATTCAGAGCGCTCTCAGTTTGGAGAAGCACGGAGAAAGAAGGTATAGCTAAGCAAACAGCTGCTCAGAACTATGACTTCTAACCCATTCACAGCCTATATATTCATAGCAGCTCGAGGGAATACAATATTGTAAATGTTTACATCGTTTAACTTTTGTATTTGATGTTTGTTTTCTTTTGCACTATACGTTTTCAACCTAAGAACATCCATATTGCACAGCCACAAGTAAGCTCGTACAGTAGCTGCTTACGACCAACGCTACACTGACATTCTTGGGTTGAGAGAACATAGCACCAATTTAAATAGCGGAAAAACTACATCGAAAACGTGTATGACTCTTTAATAAAACATATGTCTGGATATGGTGCAGTTATGGGAAAAATAAATTACATCTTTTAATTCTGGTCTTTTATAGGTGTTAAAATGAGCTAAATCCAACTTTAGATGAACAACACTCTAAAGCTCATTTGTGCTCTCAGAACCCTCTCTGATAAAACTGACTTTGATAATGAAGAGTAAGAAATTGAAGTTCATAAAGAAGTCTACTTAAATCCACACTGTAGAAATGAAGTTTTTTTCTTTCATCATTTTATTCAACGGAATATTATCTCTTTGGATTTTCTTCTTGAAATAGTTTTATTCTCCTTTTCCCCTCCAATTAGTGTTATGCTTATTACAAATCACATTATGACTGCAGTAAAATGGCATATTTCAAAATCATCCTTTTTTTATTTCGAAGGTTTAACATCTCCGAAAATAACAAGAAGTCATATGATTAGGTGAAAACGCACATGAATAACAGCACATTCTATACATTTAACATGCAGCATGTGAAACTCTAAGTACGCCCAATAATTTAGAACTATCTAGAACCACCTCAAGCAGCAGTAACTTTGAGGAATCATTTTCTGTAAGATGTTACGAGTCTGTCGAGACTGTCCTGTGTCCAAATATGTCCCCATGTCGCCTTTTTTTCATGAATGTCGAAACAGCTGATACTTACTGTTGTAGAATATTCGTCCAAACGTAGTGGTTGTGAGAGCAACCGCACGTGATTTTAAATGACGGAATCTATGAAGGTGGGAGTCTCATTGTGAATGGAATGTGTTTTGGTTGTAACATTGGTAGTTTTCCAAACGAAGTAACTGGCTAAACCAAACCAAGAAGCTTTTTGGAACATGTTGTGTTTACAAGTAAAGAGGGCAAACCAACAACATGCCGTCCACGAGGGTGATGGCCAGATTGTAAAAAGAATGTATTTTAGGCCCAACCATTATCTTTTTCCAACCCTAACTAAGTAATGTTAATGCCCTAACCCAACCAGGAGGTGACAGAAGGGTTTTATTCAAGTATTGTTGTGTTCATGTCTCATATTGTCCTTGAACTCGGGTTACAAACGCTATCAGTGATTGAGCGCTGCACATTACTGCGCCATCAAAACCCTCCCCACCCTCCTGTAAAGATATGAATCGGAGGACTTGTTGGTCTCTCACATCTTTGTGGAAGAAGTCTGGTGCAGTCTTCTTTATAACGTTGCTTCACTTCATTGAGGTTTCATGTTCATTACATGTGCATTCCTTTTTCTTACAAGGTGCCTACGTCAACCGGGAAAGTGAGAGAAAACTCTGATGCCAATATATTTTTGAGAAAGGATGCACAAGACTGATAGCTACAGCCCTCCCCAGCTTATTAGATAAAATAGTTTTTTGGCAGCTTCTGTGCAGTAAGGGGACACTCCTTCTTCCTCTGCTTGCAGTCTTTTCCCCTGCTGTTTCCAGCGCTGATGTTGGCTGCAGACGCTGGCATCACCATGTGTACACATGCGTGTTTGCGAGCCCCAACACTCATTAACGACACTTTAGAGAACACACTCACCAATACAGCAGCATGCGCGTGTAATGCACACGCTTGCAAAACACACAGAGATGAACCTCCAGTGGGGGAACCCTTGTTTATCTGGTTCTCCAGTCTTGTATGTGTTAAGTCTCAGCTTGAATTGTAATTCAGTTTGGAGTTGACTGCTGCTGCTCATTCATGGATACATTGTTTCACAGTTACAAACACAGTTCAGTAGTGTGAAATTCATTGCAAAGGAAACCCTTGGTGAGAAAAACTGACAGTAAACATAAGCTAAATGTCACTTAATAGACACAAAGCAATAACGTAGGATGTACGGAGCATGTTAATCTATGCGTGTTGTTGCAGATTGTAATTGCTTGCAATGATTTTAAATGGGATACAATCCAAATACATTGGATGTTCACAGTGACATGCAGATTTTTGCCAGCAGACAGCTTTCACAAGGCCTCTAAAATGTGAGTGTTTGTGTTTCGGATTCCTCTGCTTTTGGTCCCACTGGCAGTGTTGTCAACTTTCCTCTCTCCTCAGCTGCCACACACACACACACACACACACACAGTGTCACCTCGGGGAGGCTCTCACAAAGAGAGTGCCTAATGAATGTGGAAAATGAGAATACCAGTTTGATGAACTCTGTTACTCAATTAGCGCAATTAATTTTCCTGTGGCGCTGCTGAGTAAAATGGAGTCAAGGATGATTGCGCCTCTGTTTCGCTATCTTCTTTTATTTTTAGGCAGCTGTCCGCATGTTTGCTGCATGTGTGTCTGAGTGTGCGCGCAAGGGAAGGAGGGACAGAGATTTTCAGTCTTATTTACTTATTTCATTGCAGAAAAGGATGTGTTTCTGCTTGTTTTCAATACAGTGGACGAGTTTTCACCTTATCTCCTTTAAGTTCATGCCGTTCATGCCTGATTTAGCCTGATCTGAATTAGAAATCTGTTTACATACACAGAGATACTAAGACTCTGTGGTAGGAAAAAAATAAACAAGCTCTAATGTGAAGGAGCAGAATATGATTACACTTATATGAGTTAAAAAATAATTTTTCTCAGTAAACAAGTAAATAACACCTACAGAACATGTTCTCATCCAATCGACTTCAGCAAAACTATTTATTGACTGTACAATTATAATAATATGCATAGAAGACAAATAAACACTTACAGCAAGCTAAATGATGATGTGCACAGCATGCCATTCTTGCTTTTATGCCATATTTTCTTCACATTTTGCTGCAAACATTATATTATACATATTATGCATGTATAAAGGAATTAGACATAACCAATACATGCAATGATAACGTTACATATGAAAGAAGATCCCAGCCTTCAAGTCTCAGAAAACTACAAATCCTAATGCTGAAAGTACAGTAAAAATTATGCCCAGGTGCCATAGAAAGACAACAAGCTAGGCCTCCATTGGTCTGTTTAACAGGGCGACAAATCCCATCCCTTTCTGAAAATGTTCTACTTCTTTCGCTGGAAAAATCAACATTTTTGTCTTTCTAGTGAAGTCGGGTTTTTTCTAAACCAAGCAGTTTTTTGGGGGGCTTTTATGCCTTTAATGTATAGGACAGTTAAGAGAGATAGGAAGCAGAGGGTACAACATGCAGCACAGAGCCGTCCGATGTGGGACTCGAACCGGGGCCAGCTGCAGCGAGGATTATAGCTTCTTGTACATGGGGCGCCTGCTCAACCCACTACACCACAGACAACCCCACCAGGCAGTTTTTTTCAGTTTTTTTGTACTAAATCTAACCACACATTAAGCATGTTTCCAAGACATTAGAAAAAATAAATGAATTATTGCATTTTAAAATCAATGAAAACATGTAAGTTTGAGTGAAATTGTACAAAATTGGAGCACTGGAAGCCAAACCAACTGCCAGATAATGTAGTTGGGGATCGAACCGCTTCTGCATTTATACACCCAAATAGACTCAAATGGACCACAGCACTAAAATTAGCCAATAAACAAGTTAAATTGAATCATGTGAACTTGCACATGCACATTCTATCTGTATTGTTCTGATTTAGCTTAAGTAGTTAGCTTAGACAATATATTACAGATGCTAACTCCCAGTTTTGAGCTTTTTGAAGCCAGATGTGACCATGTTTGGGCAAGAGGGAAGCTAATATCTGTAGATACATTGTGTCACTGCATCGAACAGATCAGTGTGTGGATGCAGAACAAATTTCTCCAGCTAAACTCAGACAAAACTGAAATTATTGTCTGTGGCCCATAGAAACAAAGAGAAAGTGTTATCAGTCACCTTGAGACTCTCTCTCTTAAACCTAATAATCAAATTAGAAATCTCGGGGTAATATTGGACTCAGACCTGAACTTTAACAGCCACATTAAATCTGTAACATTAGCAGCTTTTTACCATCTAAAAAACATGGCCAGAATCAAAGGAATAGTGTCTAAACCAGACTTAGAGAGACTGATCCATGCGTTTGTCTCCAGCAGGTTAGACTGCTGTAACGGCCTGCTCACTGGACTCTCTAAACAGGCTGTAAGACAGCTGCAGTACATCCAGAACGCTGCTGCTCGAGTCCTGACTAGAACCAGGAAATACGACCATATTAGTCCAGCGCTCAGGTCTCTGCACTGGCTTCCTGTCGCTCAGAGAATAGACTTTAAAACAGCTCTGCTTGTGTACAAGTCTCTTCATGGTCAAGCGCCAAAGTGCATCTCTGACATGTTAGAGCCATATAAACCAACTCGGGCTCTGAGAACCTCAGGGAGGGGTCTCCTGCTGGTGCCCAGAGACACGACTAAACAAGGTGAGGCTGCGTTTCAGTTTTATGCTCCTAAAATCTGGAACAGTCTTTCAGAAGATGTGAGACTCTGACAATGAATTGTGCTCTACAAATAAACTTGCCTTGGCTTGCCTTACCAGCCTGTTTATTCTTTTCCAGATTAAACCAAAAAAACTTAAGTTTACGAATCGAATGCTAATATTTGCTTTAAAGGTTACCAATCTATGTCATTTTTTTCTTTTATAGCTAGTTATCTCATTTACAACAAGCTTAATGCCAAATGAATGCTCGTTTTAGGTCAATATGCCAGGTTTCCTGCATAAAATGGTAAATCGAAAACATGGAAGTAAATGTCCTTTTACCTGCTACATCCCCCACAATTTATAAGGCTAAATTTGTGCAGAAGTCAGTGTTTTGCTGAAGCCATTTGGCCACAGCAGCTTCTAGCCGCCCTCTCAGACCTGTTACCATGCAACCACGTCAAAGTGCTTGGCATCGGAGGGCCAACAGGCGGGCACCCGGCATGCCCACAGATGGAAGGGCGGTCAGAACAGGCTGTGAGAATGGTACCCCTCACTGTTCACACACATTCACACATGCACATAGCTGTCGACTGTTGCTTTGTGTGCTAACAGCCAGGCAGGCTAAACTCCCACTCTGCTCTTCGACAGGCTAATTATTACAACTTGCGTTGTAGCCGTTTGAGGACGTTGTTCTTCACGGAACTTAGTCATTTTCCAGGTCGACACAGAAAAGGATGCAGGAATATCGTGTTTGTGCTCGGATACATAAAATCACAGAGGCGGAGGTGTTGTGAATTAATTGCAAATTCCATTACACATACATATTCAGACAACCATCAGCCTGGGAGCAACTTAAAACAAACACGGCTTTGAGTGACAGGTGGATGCTTTGGAGAGCCAGCATGGTGGCAGTTGGCAGGCAGCGGTGACAGTCGTCCTGCTGCCACACAAGCTGCTCCTACTGGTAAAACTGCCGGCGAGTCCAGGCTGGTCACTCCTCCCCAGCTCCTTATACTCTCATCATCCATTGATCAAGCCATCCATCTTTTGCCCTTTTGCCTTTCTTGTCTGTCTTGTTCTTTGTCTCTGCCACTCCCTGATGCTGTTTTCTTTTATATGCACCTCCCCATTCTCCCTAACCTTTCCCCTTTTCTCTCTTTATTCACTGTCAGCCCTCAGCTTCCTCTCCTCCTTCTTTATGCACCTTGTCTTTCAGCGAAGGCTCTAAAAGAGCACCAAAAGAAAAAAATGGCTCCAGCTGAATACACCTGTCTTACCAATGTGCCTACAAACAATATTGATTTTGCACTCAATTCAAGTATTTGAAATGGGATTGAGGGCAGTGTCTGATTGATTTAATCTATGTGCAAGTTTGACTTGTTTCACAACTTTCCAGCATTTGGTTTTCTTGACATTAAAATACAGAATATAAAGGATATACATTCATTTGTGTTCAATATTTTGAGATGGTCTCAAGTTGAATAAAAGTATCCAGAGTAAAAGATCTCTTGTGGAAGTTGTAGGATAAAGTGTGTCTTGATCAGCGTAAGAGGGTACAGAGGTTTAAATGTTAATGATGCACGTACCTGATGGGCATATTTCTTATGTCGACTCAGCTCTACTACCACAACAAAAATACAAAACAAAATACATTTAAAAAACATCAGGGAAACCATTCCGCTTACCTGGAACGACATAATCATCAAATTCAATCCGGTCGCAATCTGCATGGCAACAGGACACTCTTCGAGGTTCCATAACATGGCTGCAGAGACTTTTTCTCACATTTCCCAAGTTGTCTGATATTTCAAATTCTAAAATACGATCTAATTTGTCACGTCAGCATCCTAGTTTGACTTTCACCCATCCTACAGTTTTTTGCTAAAGTTGCAGGCACTCATTTTTAATTTAAAGCAAACCGGTATCTAGCTGTAAAGTTTTTTTTAATTTTTTAAATTTTTTTGTCTATGTATCTAATGTATCCTTGCATGTATTTTCGGTTGTGAGCAAGTCCAAACTTTTTATTTTATTTTAATGTATATGATGCTTTGCTATAAAGGAACAGTAGTATTAACAGTAAAAGAAAAGGCGATACACTTCCCAGCAAAGAGATACAGAAAATCTCAACTTCAACATTTTAAACAGCCTTTGTCAATATTTTAATAAGGATTTCTGAATAGATATTATGGATTGCACTATTTAATTTATGGTCAAACATTTTGCCATGCCTAGGGATTTTAATTTCAGAGTTATTGAGGTGAACCTGACTTGTGCTATGAAGTACTGTCTTCGAACAGCCTGTAAGTGGCCAAGGTACAGTGTTCAGTGCTGTATAGAAATCTGAAGCCAACACGAAACGCCATTAAGTAAGATATCTCTGAGGGCCACAAGAATCTGGCATCAAAACCAGCTTCAATCATTTTGCTTGAAATGAAAGGGTTTGTATAAAATTTGAAGAAACTGTGAGCTTCATTATAACCTTCTTTGCTGTGCTACAAATCGTGACTTTGACCCATCAGCACTTGCGGCATTGGGTTTGTTGCCAAATCCTTAGACGTTTGTCAAAAGCATAAATGAGTAAAAGAAATGTTGAATAATCAACCTACCCCAAAACTGCTGCAGCAAAATGTGCCCAAATGCAGTTGAACTCATTTACATCATCACTCTTGCCACAGCTCATACAACTAAAGTCTTAATTCTATCGAAGGCAGCTTGTTATTTTGTTGTCAGCGTTGTCTGGCCATCAAATATTTAACCAATTTTGAGAGTTTGTAGTAGTTACACTATGTTAAAAGCGACAGTTTTTTTTTTTTTTTTGCAGCTGTTCCCAATATTGACATTGATGCTACAGGTTTCCTGCTCGTTTGATGCCCCAACGCCTATTGGCAACTCGTCTATCGTGTGTATTTGTGGGTGCGTTAGTGCTCAAGAGGCCTTCAGGTCCAATACTTTATAGGTCTTGGCTTATCTGTGTGATTTACAGTCTGGTGCTTGTGAAAAAGAGAGTGGCAGACAAGGCATGTCATCGATCGACAGCCACTACAAGAGGCGTGTGTGTATGTGTGTGTGTGTGTGTGTGTGTGTGTGTGTGCGTCAGACAGACTATTGCATTAGGACAAACTTGGCTTCAGATGCTCAGACTGTGTTCTAATTGTCGGACTGGAAAACAGATGGCCGTGAATTTCATGTCTCCTCTTGGTTCCTCTGGTGTCTGTGATACACACACACACACACTCACACACACTAACAGGAACACAAACCTACATACTTATATTAGAACCCCTAATGCTTCCCCCCACAAGAAATGATTTATGTTATGCAAAGTTATTGCACTGGACCTTTGTTTTCTGGGCACAGGCTGTTTCATTCAGTGCCGTGCCCTAATTTCGACGGTGCGAGTGGGTGAGCATGCGTGCGTGTATGCGTGTGTGTGTGTGTGTGTGTGTGTGTGTGTGAGAGTGAAGGTCTGTTGAGGGACGTGGCACCCGTGGGTGGTGCTTTAGCTCAGTGTGCGTGCTGTGTCACACACCTCCACATCGCTGCGACGCCACAGGGTTTCAGCTTAAACCGCCACATACAGTATCGCGCTCGGACACACAAACAAGCAGAAAATGAACACTCGTGAAGTCGGACACCCGGCGGATCTTTTACCACTATCCCTCTTGGAAGCTTATTTGCTCTTGTCCGCTAGCAGAGGACCTTCTGTCTGCACCACAAAGGGGGTTGGGGGGGGGGGCACACATGAAAGAGCATGAACACTATTTGGACAGGACATAATGCTGGTGAGCTTGCGTGTGCAATAGGACATTTAATCAGGTATTTACCGAAATAAAGATGATGCGAGAACATTTGAGACATTTTTGTGTAACATTAGCACTGAAATCGAACCTTTATGGTCTCCATTGAACCAATGAATGGGCTTCATATACAACTATCGGAGTACATTAGCACGTGCTTATTATTGGTGATCGACATGTTAAAATGTGTGTGGCTTGTGCAATGTTCTGTGTGGGACAGATCCATCGTTGCTTTTTCTTGACTGCATTTGCATTTGCACGAGCATAGTTGTCATCAGATGCGTCGTTTTGTTTCCGGCGGTCTAAACGTAAGCTGGACAACAGCATTTCAATCAAATTTGATTTGAATTTTATTTCTAGTGGACTGGTTTTTGGTGTTTCTGAGTTTGCTATTCATTTATTAACTCATTTGTTATTCTTTATTTATTCATCTATATATCTTTTTTTGCACAGTAGGTAATGGAGAGAGCCCCTGAAATTGGTGATTGGTGATTGGTCTGCACAAAAACAAATATGTTGTGCACACATGATACCATCTGAAATGCTAGATCGTGAACCAGGCTATTTACTCAGTTTGAAATTGCTGTTGCTTCTTGCTGCTAGATGTGGAATCTGTCTCTTCTGAGGTTATTATATTGTGCGCCAGAAATATCCCGGGCATGAGTAACTGTAAGAAATCACCAATCGGCGCTTCAGGGGTCCGTAGGAAACAAACAGCCCATTCTCACAACAAGACCTGACTGAAGAAGATGACACGGAAAAAAAAGTCACAAATTTCTTTTTCTTTTTTTTACTGAAACCAGTCAATCTCGCACAAGTGATTTATTTCCGCTGGATGTCTGATTCATGTGATTTTGTGTGTTTTGCCTGTAATCAAAAAAAAAGATTTTGATGCAATAGGTTATCCTAAGAGTTTGACAAGAAGGCGACATCTTCTTCTTCAAGAAGTCCCGAATTAGAAATGCATGAGACGTGTAAGTAAAAATACTTTTGTTCTTTTTGTTTGATTGTTTGCACACCGATAAAACAAGAGGATGGCCTCAAAAATGGCACATAAGTGATAGGTTTGGGTCCTTTTCACCAGATATGCTTATTTGATCTCAAATGCTCCTATATCCTGGTTATTAACGCTTTGCTTTTTGAATGTGAAGATATGTTTGTTCATTTACGTGTGTGCCTTAACGTTTGCTAATTGTTCTGGCAAATAGTTTTTATTTTTATGCATTCTATGTTCAGTGTGTGTGTGTGTGTGTGTGTGTGTGTTTTGGCAGCCATCTACTGCCTTTAGTGTCAAAAGTGTTTCATTCAGAGCCAGATGAAATCCCTCTGGCCTTTACAGCAGCGTTCAGACGGCGTCGCATGCCACCGTCGCCGCAGGCTGACACACACAGACTCGCACATACGCAGGTGGATTTTACTCCCCTCCCCTCCTGTGTATGTGTGCGTGTGTTCTTTAATAAGGCAGAGAAGCTCATTACACGCCACCGATCCCCTCTGCCTTTCAGCAGTTGTCATCTTTTCTCGCTAAAGAAGACGTTTTCGGTGTGTGTGAAATACGTAAAACGGGCAGGTGACAAAAAGCTTTGAAATACACACAGGATGAGAGAGAATGAGAGACGACTGAAAGCACTACCATTACCTGTTTCGACACAAACAAGTTGGGTACGGTGGCCCAGCAGGTGCTCCTTATTAATCTTTTTTTCTTTTGGCGCTGTGGGAGATTGAAGGGAGGGTTGTTTCTTTTTTTTTTAACCCAGAATAACATCCCTTGAACTTGAAATTGAGACGAAGCTCTCCATTCATACTTGAAATCCCACGTACTTGTAGATTTTTACGGCATGGCGATAAAACAAGGCACTGCTGGGCTGTTGTCAACAACACTAGACCTAATGCACTCACTTAATAATTGATTGCTTGCTGGCAAGCGTATGTGGCCGTCGCTGTGTGAATGTGCATCGTGGATTCGGCAAACTAAAAGAAAAAGAGTGTATGAAGTAAATAGAAAAAATTGTCCAATTCTGAAAGCCTTACAGATTAATTACAGCGTTGTAGACGACAGCATCTGACAGCCTAATCTCATGGCAGTCATGCTAGATCACTGTGATGATTAAATTGCAGGCACCTAGATTCTCCCAAGATGAAAACCAAAAGAAAACCCGTCTCGCAAATCTCGAAGCTTCGTGCTATGTCTGAGTTGCATGTGAGTTTTATAAGAGACAGCAGTTTAACCCTTGTGTGGTCTTAACATTCTGTTTAAACTTAATTGAATTTTAAATCCAAAATCTATTTTGTATGATAAAACCGCCTGTTTATTTATCTATTCAACTCAATTCAATACATTTTTTATCATGTATTTTTTGTTACACAATCACCAGTTTTCCGGATTACACTTTTTTTTTTTCCACCACAAACCAACTGTCAGTTGGACCAACAGTTTTCTTGTTTTCTCAGTTTTCTTTTACATTATTAAAAGTTTATTATTGCTATTATAAAATTGTGAAGTAATTACTTCGGAATTAATTATATTGAAAGGGAAAAAAACAGTGAACTTTTTTCTGGCGTTTAAATGTTTTTATAATTCACGGGTCAAAAATGACCCAAAAGACAATCTTTGTACCCTAGTGGTGTACAGCCCACATGGAAACATAAACAAAAATAAAGTATGACTTTTTCTAATGATGGGGTGCCTTTAGGAAAAGTCATAAAATTTCAAGTTGGAAAAAGATAGTTTAAACCAGGGGTCTTCAACGTTTTTCAGGCCAGGGACCCCCCTACTATTTATATGGCATACAATTGTGTTTTATATTTAACGGGGCCTAGTGCCGTGTATAAACATAGCTACTCTGTTATTGTACATTCAATACTAAGCTATTCAAATAATACACAGGTTAATAGATTCATGTTTTTATTTTAAACATGTGCAAGGTACAAGGTGGCCGTGCCACTGCCATTTATAAACAAACATCTTGCATACAACACAGCTATTCAAATAATCCACAGATTTTAACTTTAAACATGCATGTAGATGGGACAACGAATCCTCAAACCATCTGTCGATGGCACACGTTTGCACACAATTTGCGAGAAAAAACTGTTTGAAAAAAAAAAAATTTATTTTTTAAAAATTAAAAATCGTCTGATCAACCAAAGATTTTGCGACCCCCCTGCAGTACCTCCGCGGACCCCCTGTTGAAGACCTCTGGTTTAAACAGCTAAACATGGTAGTGTCACTTTTGACCCGCAAGACAACAGGAGGGTTAACAGGCGTCGCTTCTTAGATGATAGCTGCGTTTCTTCACAAATGCATTGTGCCTTTTCGCCAAATTTTGTAAAGGAAAACGCAGATTCATGTTCCACATCCACTACAGTTACGTGACTTCTGCAGTCAAACCGAAGAATCGATTAATGCTACAAATGAAAGCTTTCGGAGGAGGTTATAGTAACAACTCCCGTGTGCATTCATGAGTCGTGTAATATCTGTGCATCATCATTTATAATTGAACTTGTTTCCATTGCATTGGAAAAATCTCGTTTCATTGTAAACTTGTAAAGGCTCATCTTTGACAATCTTTTACAATTGTATCATGAGAGACAGAACAGAGAGATCCGTGTCAGATTCATAACTTCTTCCAGTACTTTCTGTCTCCCCTTTAACTCAATTTCTTCCAATCTTGAAAACATCAACACGTGTTGTCAAGAAAAAAAAAAAAGGGCCAAATATTAGTTAAGTGCTCTGATTTGACTTGCCAGCATCGCAGTAGGTAAGCTGGATGGTGAAGGTCACAGTTGGCACAGTCAAAAATGAACACTTAGCTTTAGTTTTGAATAATGTTCCAGCCAAATGGCCCCAATTTACTACATTTATCCACCAAATCCTGAATTTAGCCACATTTGGGAGGTATTCTTTCTTGTCAATTCTTTCGTAACTGGAGAGAATTTGTCCATTGAAAGATAAGTAAGGAACAACACTGCAGACTGCTTTTGCTGCTTCATCCATCTGGGCTCCGTAAGAGTGATTTACCAGCAGTCTCCACTCATTTGCTTCATTTAAGATCGTTCTTCGGGATGGCGATAAGCTGATGGCTCGTCTAATCACCTGTCAAGCTTCTTTTTTTTTTTAAAGTGCCTGCCCTTTTTCTCGACAGTTTCCGCGGACAACTACCTCCCAGATGGTTCGGCGGAGCAAACCATCTGCTGTTATCAGGTTTCTATGGCGACTCACCGAGTGAAAAAAAAACAAACAAAAAAAAAGACAAAATCCTGTTCAAAATCCACGAAGATGCTCGTGCCCGCTTGTCAAAGTGTACGTGAACACGCTGCGTCTTTGAACCACTGTTAGAGAAGAGTGCAGCTGTTTTAACTGGATGTGAAAAGGACCCAAACTTCACAAACTTTTCGAACATTTAAGACCCTCAGTGGAGAATTCCTTTCGCTCTCTTGCATGTGGGGGGGTATTTGAATATTTCATTTTAAAGTCCAAGTGCTGGTGGTACGCCGCCGCCTCCTCCTCAGTGTTTGCCATGTAATAATACCAGAATGTTTATGAACATGCGCTAGAGGCTGTGTGGTCATGTGTGAATGAGTGTTTGACCTCAATGTGCGCGGAGCAAACTGGCCATTTTTTTCCTTAATTAATGTGTTCTTCGTCAGCTTTCAAGATCCTCTCCCACTTTCACGCTCCCACAAATGCACACGCCACAGTCTCAAGTGTAACTTCCGATAAACCTCTGTGGCTGTGACAGATGCGAGTGTGCATGTGTGTATTTATATGTGTGACTGGCTCGCGAGTAATGGGCAGAGGCAGGTAGAAAGGTGATGGATTGCCTGATTAGTGGTCTGGCAGGGCTCTCCTCGCAGATGGGCTGTTAGGTGTGGGCATCTGGCCTTGACTTGCACGCGCACACGCGCACCCTCGCACCCTCGCACCCTCGCTCACACTGCATAGACAGTGTTTTGCGTCCACACACACGCGGACCACCATACCTAAACTCGTGTACCCTTCTGAGACATATATGCGCAAATAAAAACTTTTCTGTCTTCCTTCACCATCTGTCCTGTGTCTTCTCTCCATCCCTTCCTCGTCCTCCCTATGTCCTTCTTTCTCACTATGTGTGAGTGTGTGCATGTGTGTGTGTGTGTGTGTGTGTGTGTGTGTGTGTGTGTGTGCTTGTGTTCCCGTGCTTTTCTCGTTAGTCAGTGTAATTACCAGGGAAGGGGAGCAGATTAGGGTGTTTACGTGCCAGTATGTTTACATGAGCAGACACACATGCTGCCCGTATCGCCGTGAAAGGGATTAAACACACTGCAGAGAGATGAAAGAGACTAATTTCGCATAGCATGTGCATGCACATCCATGAAAGCAAGCGTCGGCACGGTAATGCATATGTGGAGGAATGTACGCACGCCTTAATGTTGATATAACACATGCACAGCCAGAGAGAAAAGTGCACATGCCGGCTGTGTGGAAAATGAAAGTGGACCAGATGGGTTTCTAGAGGCACATGTTTGCAAGGAACATGCACGTTGACTTACAGGTAATTTTAACTTTATTGCACTGCTCAGATCAGTGCAATCCCATATATAGATAATTAAACGATAGGTGCGGGGGGTGGGGGGAGGGGCTTAACAAAGCCTTACTGAGGTGTAGTGAGGATGGCCTGGCAGCAAAAAGATACCTTGCTTACATTGACAGCAACGGCAAACTACAAATTGGTACAATTGTTTCTAGAGGTCATAATAGGAAATGAATGAATGAATGAATGAATGGAAATAAAAGATATATTGGGGGTGTTCATTCCAGGGAAAACAAACAAGACAAAAATGAATAAATATAGGTGAAAATAGCAATTAAAGAAATAATCAATATGCTGATAATGAAACAAAGAAATAGATTAATAAAAAAAGAGAGTTAAATATGACATCTTAGGGGTCGGGGAGTATTTATCTAGGAAAAAAATAAATCGAAATGAGTAACAAAGATTTAAAAAAAAAAAAAAATTTTTAAATTGAAATCTTTTTTGAAAGGCTGCCTTCGGGTGTTGGGAAATCTGCCATTGCGTTGGAAATCATTAGAGACTGCTAAGACCAATCTGAAACAATCAAGCGTGATTAGTTCCCCCCCCCCTTCCTTCGTGTGACAAGTCACCGTCAAAATGACATGCTGGATGAGAGCATGAGAGACGCGACCCCGGACATTTCACCACCGAAATGACAAATTGAAGGTAATTTCCGTGCTTAATTGCTTATGGCTCTCTCAGCTTTGCTTTGATGTTTTTTTTCACCCTGCACCTGATACATCCCGTGCATTCCCATCCTGGAGGATTACTTGCGCCATCCTCACTTTCTCGCTGTACAATTTAATTTCACGTACAGTATGTTTTCCGTGCCACGCCTGCGGGTGCTTACCCACTGGACCGACTGAACTGTTCTGCTGACACAACACTGAGTGATCCTCTCACTGTGTCCAGCAGTCAGTAGATTTCCCACCAGGGGGCAAACCAGCCAAGCCCCCTCTCCCTGGCCCTCCTGGGGAGGGCGGCACGAATCGCACCGAGGATTTTCGTGATGAAGATCCCAGCATTTTGTGGGCTCCCTGGCGTCTCCGTGCAGTGAGACGATAATGTCATGTGTCACATGCCTATTCAGGCCCAAAGTAATATCATTTGCAGCATTTTCCTCTATGCCTTCAGCTCTTGCTCCATAAAGCTAATCACAGTGCTTGGCTTTGGTTCGGGAAGGGCAAAGAGGGGAGGGGAAGGGAGGGTGTGGAAAGGGGGAGTAAGCAGGGGCTAATGGCATTTTAAGGATGGGGGATCACTCCCATTACTTATTATAATGAAAATCTAATGCACACACCTTGCGTGTGACTGCATGTAACACTGGCTTGTGTGTGCATATCCTACACACGAGATAGATAGATAGATAGATAGATAGATAGATAGATAGATAGATAGATAGATAGATAGATAGATAGATAGATAGATAGATAGATAGATAGATAGATAGATAGACGGTATTTCACAACCTAATAGGGTAAAAGAAAAGAATCATTCAGCACCTTTGACTGTAAAATTTTTCCTGTGGCTGATATCACCGAGCCCTCATTGAGTTAATTAAACCGCAATGAATTGGTGTAAAAGAATAAAGTCTCAGTCTCATCGAGCGATGCTGCTGTGGAACCGCAATTTTCAAGTTATGCCGTTGTGCCGTGCACTGAAAGAGGTTTCATAGGAAGTCGAATAAAGATTGTAACAAGCCAGACGTATTAACCGAATAGCTTTTTTGAGACCCTAAACGGGATATGGCATTTCACTGGCGTTAGTAACAAAAGGCACAGAAATGGAGGTGTGCTTCAAAGACACTCGGCCTCGCAAGCGCCTGGTCTCCCGCTTTTCTTTGTTTGGAAAGGTGGCGTTTGAATTAGCCATTTTAAAATTAGGCATTGTCCTTTTTTCCTTTGCAGTGGATAAACTCAGATAAAATTTTGGACTTGAGCAGATAGTTTTCGTGTAAACAATGAATCAAAACTGGGTGAAGTGTCCAGAGAGATGGACCAGTGCAGTGACTCTTCTTCATCTGGCTGTCAGCTTTCTTCTCTTTGCCAGATGATACATGTGTATCCTTTAGTTTCTGTTTGTATACCCCAACTGCACTGCAGTTCTTTTGCGGAACGTGTGTATGTCTGAAGTGACCTCGCTGCAGTTCATTATGCGGGGGGAATCTCTGTCCCCTTTGGCACTTTTGTGTCAACAGTGTTTTAAAGGACAAGTTTCAGCAAAAGAAAGGAATCTGCTGTTTAACTTTGTTCAACTCAAGGCTTATGTATGCAAATTAGTTCATTAAAATCAAGAGTTAAGATGGGTTGGGGTTGGTTAACAAAAAAAAAAAGCTTAATATGACAAGTGGGATAAGTTGTGTTGATTTTAAAAGGACAAAATGAAGGTCGTGCTGAGAACGATGGCGGAACGATGGCGGAACGATGGCGGAACGATGGCGGATGACTGGGAGGTGTGAGAGCAGAGTCAGTTCTTGCCATTTTGATGCTCTAGGCAAGATTATGTTTGACAAAAAAAAATCTTTGTTTTGTTTCTTTTTGAGGGGCTTGCAGCAGCGCCCCCTCCAGCAGATCGTGCCCTCAGCCTATGCCGACTTTGTGTGATGGTGAGCAATGCATTCTGAGGCGCACAGTGGTGGCCAGATCTGGCTTTTTGAAGTCATTAAAGTTTCTGTAAATCAGCGATTAGAAGGCAAGGGAGAAGTTAAGGGGATGAATAGATGTGTGTCAACTCTGGCATTAATGCAGGGACCCAGAATATTCGGTCTTTGGAAGACCATAAGACTAAGATATGCCACTCTTCTGCCGGGCCTCCTCAACTCATCAACCAAACCAGGTCAGAGTACGCCGCAAATTCTGGCCTTTATGATAAACTCCCTGTGAGTTTAAAGCAACTCAGTCTGAGTTCACGTGTGTCATCGTTGAAGAAACTTCAATTCAGAATTCAAATAAAAAATTTTTAGGATGAACCAACATGTGTCAAAAGGGGAATTATCTTTATCCCAGAGGCCCGCTTTTCTCACGCTGTCACGGCTCAAATGTTTAAGCTAACACCCGTTGCCTTTCTCACTACAGATGGTAAACTCTCCACGCCAAAATATCGATCAGCCAGGCGGTAGCCCTGATTTCAAATGTAGTAGCTAAAGAAAGACCCAAACGCTCTAAGATTTGTTTGCCAAGGTCTGGTTTTTCTTTACCTCCAGAAATGTGTTCTACTCTGGAGGCATTAAACATAATCCAGGGTTTGGCCGTGTTGTCAAATACTGCCATTCTGGTCTGGTAATGAAAATGTACAGAGAACTGGGAGATACTTACTGCTTATCGCAAGATAATATACTTGCAGTAGTATACTTTATTCTAGATTTAAAAAGTTGTTTATGTACTTCCTAATGTGTATTCAGTCTTATTTGAAATGGTCAAAAACCAGCTCAAGCGAGCATACATTTTTTAATTTATACGTTTTGGGGTTTTTTGCAGGTTAGTCAAATGTTAAAAAGGGAGGAGTTCTTCTATTTCCAACATTTCCGTTCACCCTGTCTTTTTTACTTACTCTGGATATGAATTAAAAGATGGCAAACAAACAAATGAAACAAAAAAAAACACATTTCTTTACAAAAGATTCTCTGGTACAACTGAAAATGAGTGAGAAAATGTGCATTACTAATTGCTCAAGACCATTTTTCTCAAAAAAGCCAACTCCTTGGAAGCTAATTCCTAAACATTTTCATCTTTTTATCCTCGTTCTCAAAGCCATCGATGCATTATAGATGTACATAAGCTTACTCTCATATCCAGATCATTTAGTTTTACACCCAGTGGGTTCATCTTGAGCAACAAACCCATGAGCAGTTTCCATTTGTGTGGCGTATGACACACTGCTACACAAACAGCCCCTCCTGCTCTTTGATGTTGACATGAGATATGCTGGAGGATTTTTATGCCTTCTGAATGATGTTGTTTGTTTGCTATATGTTTATTTGTAAGTGCGTGCGTGTGGGGATGAGGATTATGATATGCTCCAAAGATATACTGCCGCACCCACCCGCCCCGTTTGTCCTCTCAAGGTCAGTGACTGCACTGTGGAAAAAGGGAAAAGGTGGTCTTTATACGCTCTGCAGAACATTCCTGCTCCTCAATTGTAGGTCATTCCCCTTCACCTCCTCCTACTTATGACTTTTCTTCCTGTAATTTCACCTCTTTGTAACCCCCTCCCCATTTCACTGTCTGCCCTATCGGCTTTGCTTTCACCACCACCTTCTAGCTCTTCTCTGAACATACTCTGGCCCTGTTGATTGTAAAAGCACATGCTGGCACCTTGATTTCAAGGCTGATTGTTGGGACCCTAAGCACATGGTGCTAACTATGTCGATTGTCCTGGAGCCCAAGGACGAAAATCAGGAAGATGTGTATGAATGTGGCAAAACTTGCTGAGCTATTTATATAGCATGGGTATCTTTGTAGTTACTACAGCATAGAAAGGTTCAGAATCACAAATGTTGTTGTTGTGCCACGTCATTGAGGTATGTAGTTGCAGATGGTTGTCATTCATTTCTCATTTTCTTGTACTTGAGTAGATATTTTACCAAATTCAGAAAATGTGTTTATCTCGATGTTTTTTTTGTTTGTTTTGTTTTTAAATTTTGGGTGAAATGCAAAGTATAAGGCCTGGACAATATATGCCTGCTAGCTGCTGTTGGGTACATCCCTTCATGGAAACATAATTGGCAAGTAACGCTGGTCTGATCAAAGACAGAAAGCTGGCAGGTAGTGAGGCAAGGATGGCACAGCAGAGAACAGACGGTTGGAAGGAAAAGGTGGGAGAATGAAACTGTTGAGGGGATCTGTGCTGTCATGGATTGATACGTCCACGACAGTCCTCCCCAACTGTGCCGACAGGTGGGTCCAGTCAACCCTAACAGTGCGGCATTGCCAAGTGAGGCCCTTGGTCCACGGCAGAGCAGCCATGGCAGGCTTCAGCAGTGGACGCGGTGGCCAGAAAGTCTGCCCAGTGCTCCTCTTTACAGAGAGGGAACAGTGTGTACCATCAGAGTCCCTTGCAAAATGTTATTGTTTGGACATGACTCAAGGGCCTTACCGATTTACAAAATGTGCCAAAGACGAAGGCGGTAAAATGGCTGCATACACACATGAGCTCTCGAACATTGCGAGAACTTCTCTTAAACTACCATAAACCCAGGTTGCCACCTTAGACATGAGAATCATCTGATCTGACAAAAATAAAAGGTCACATACAGCCAAGATTCTTGAATTAATTTGAATGATAATTAGATTTTCGGTTTATAAGGGAGAACTACCACCCGGAATGCAAGCTGATAATGTCGGTGCTTTGGCACATTCTGTCACTCCGTCACAGCCTCAACTTTATATCGCTCTCCAGCATCAGATGTTCATCATTTACGATTGGAAAGAAACAGCCAAAGATACATTTACCAAGGATAAGGATGGTTGCTGACCCATCAGTATGTGATTGCGGTCCTGAATCTACCTCTGCAAGAGCCTCATTTTGGCACTAAGGCCCTTGAGATCAGGCCTCAAGTTCATCCACACCAAACTTGGAAAACCTCTTAATTGACCATATTCTGGGCTTGCCTTGCTCGGTGGCTGGATTCTTTAGAACGTTGCTTGCAAGATTGTCGTCGTGAGAAAATCCATCTTGCAAGGCTGCATGGCGAACTGTTTGCAACCAGAATTCACAAAAGTGCTGTGGAGGTGTGGTGATTGTGATTCCCCTTCTGATATACTGGCTTAGCTTGTCATGCTTTATTGAGCCGATTCGGTGAAGTTCAACAGTGATGGCAATAAGACCGATGCTTGCGTAGACCGTCGATGTATTTCTTGGGCTTGTGTGTTCTTTTCCAAATGATTTGTCAGGATGACTTCACCGATTGCTGTGTGGAACAACAGTCTTTGAGGGTCTGTGCAGAAAAGCATAATAATATGGAAACAGTTAAGGGGCTTCCCAAAAATGTGGCCACAATGTTGGAAGGAAACTATTTGCCGGAGTAGAAATTCCCCTTATGTCGAACCAAGGGTTGCTGGCCAAACCACAAAGAAACATTTTCTTTAATCCTAATTGCCAATGACTCAGAAGAACTTCTGCAGAGGATTAAAGTCCCACCACAGTGACGCAACAAGAGTCATCCAAACCCCGAACCCCCAGTCATCCTTTCTGTGGAAAATGTCATACCAGGAAAAGGTTTGTCGCTTTCATCCCCTCTGCAGGCTTTTAACTCAAACAGAACCGGACCTTACCTTTACCTGCCTTCCAAAAACCGCTGCAACTTTTAGTGGGCTTATGTGCTTCCCAGACAGCCACTGGGGCCTCTGTATGTCCCAGAGTATCACAACCCTCCTTTGATGTTGTTTACTTAGTAGTCCATAAACGAGGTAAAGGAACCAAGTACGTGGTTGGACCAAAAAAAAAAAAAAGGAGGCACAGGAAGGAGACGAAGAGGAGGATGGCTGCCTCGCCCCCTTTGCAACCCCCGCCACTCTCCTATTTGACACTGGAAAGAACTTCCACCCTCTGGTAACTTTTCAAAGACGGCAGTAATGTTCTTTGAAGCGGCCATCAAAAATAAGTGTTTTTTTTATCCTCTCCCTTTTTTCTCGGGCCGAATTCTCTGAGGGGTTGGATGACTTCTCGTCTGTGAGTTGTATGTATGAGAGGAAGAGAAAAAGAGAATAACATAAAGAGACCGAGTGGTCTCAAGGCCAGAAAGCAAGGGAGTTTTTTTTTGTTTTTTTTTTCCTTCCGTTTGCGCCTTCCCATCTTTAGCTTACTTTCGGTCTTTGCTCGGTCTCTGCATTCCCCTTCCTCGTTCTGGAGGAGCAATTTGATTTCCATGATCAGCGTGGCTTATGAGAGCACAAAGAGAGATGTGTTAGTTAGTTAATTATTTTTTTTTTTTTGTGCTTCTTGAAGTGCTTCTCGTTCTTCAGCTTCCTCTCCAACACTCATTTGTAATTTCAGAACCCTCTAATGAAACTGGCTGCAATAACAGAGAGACAGAAATGGGAGTTGATGAAGAAGGTGACACGAAGCCAAGCTGAAGAGAAATGTAGTTCTTTTTATTCATCACTGTTCATCAATGCGTTGTCTTTTTTGGGGGGAATTTTTTCAAAATAATTTTCTGATCAAATTCATTTATGTTATCATTGAAAAAACTGCAGTAAAATGGAACATTTTTGTAACATGTGAAAATAATATCTCTCTATTCTCGCCTTAGAATTTAGCAATCCAAATATAGATCTGGTGATATCACCATGGGCAGCTGCTTCCTTCAATTAGAGATACAGTTGCCCAGTCTAACAAGATGATGTGTAACAGGTATGTTTGCCCACATGCCCAAATTGTAGCAGTTTCACAATGGAAGCTTGCAAATTTTGAGATGGTTACGTATTACTTTATTTGATGTTTTAAGAATAGGGCAGCTTCAGCGCGACATGACGAGATTCACCACCGCTGACTATTAAAATGTGTGTGTTTTCTAACACTAGATATGTGCCTTTAATTCTTAACCCTAACCCTAAAGCCGCATTCAGGGTTTCCACGTCGGGAAATCTATTGGTACTCGTTTTCCTACATTACCATAGGTACAGTTGGTACCGGGGATGAAATTCCTCCGGACGTAACGTGGGCGACAAAAGCCTCGTTTCCACTATGCAGTCCGGTACGGGTCCGTTCAGAACGGTACGGTACGGGTCGGGTCACTTTGCGTTCCCACTGTACAAAGGGGACCCTCAGGGGTGGGCGGAGTGTGTGCCGAAGTGTAAATAGCAAACAACAGCAAATAACAAACAACATCCATAATTTCGAACCACCTCCAAGCTTCTTCAGCTTAATGCGACACTGGCTCACGGTCCGGTTGAAACCACTCTCAGCCATTTTTGCGGCAATCAGCTGGAAAACTTTTTCGTTTTGCACAGCGCCATCGAGCTCCCGCTGCACAGCCTCCTCACCAACAATGGAGAGCAGAGCCTGGAACCGGTCCTGTGTGCTAGGTACCCCAAGCAGAAGGGTTACAGAAATGGTAACGGGTACCATGGGACCGGTACGCTTTCGTGGTAATGGAAACACTGAAATAAGCGAACCGTTCTGAACCGACCCGTACCGGACTGCATAGTGGAAACGAGGCTATATACACCTACAAGTGTTCCAGTGTGCCGTTAAATGCCAAAGGAACACGGAAGATGGCAGCTGCAGCGACAGCTCCGCCTTGACTCGTCGAAAAGAAAAATAGTAAGAGTCGTTTCTGGAAGTACTTTGTGTTTGAGACGGATGATCAGGGATTAATAATAGATTCGAAAAAAACCTATGTGCAAACGGTGCCAAAGAGCATTGGAAACACTTCCAATTTATCGAAGCACCTCAAAGACAGACATCCAGATTTATCACAGAATTCAAGGTGAGTGAGTTTCAAGTCATGTTAACGTTCACTTTGCGGGCAAACTCACACCCATTGTTCTCCGTTGAACGAACTCCCCATCGCATAGATATGAAACGCATATCACAAGAAACAGCGGAAACAGAGCTTTGCGAAGGGTAAGTCCCCGTCACTACACAATGCACCGAGTATCAAAATAAACAGCAGAACGTACCCTTTCCGAAAGTATTCCTTGTTTCTCTGTGACATCGCGAGTTATCTGGTTATGTAATGGATCAAATAATGTATCTGCTTACATCGCAAAGACTAAAGTTGTGTTCAAAAGAGGTGCGCAGATCACCTGTGCTAAAGCTACAGTGCACATGCGCGATGTGCACTAAGCAGATATTTTTTCAAATTACTAAGGCTGTGTTCGAAACCGCATACCACATACTACATACTTGCAAACTGCATATTTCCATTCTGCATACGGCATACTCATTTGATCAGACAGTATACAGAGCGTTTACCCAAAATGCATTTCGCTCCTGCCCGAGCCGAAATCAGCCGGCCTGAAGCTGCTTTCGCTTAAGCTCTAAACTCTGTAAACTTTAGCAACATTTGAAACATTTTCAGGTGAGAAAGTAGTCGTTTAGATCCCCAACGTGTTGAAAATCTGACAAAATACCGGCTATTTACAATTTTGTTCCGACGAATTCGGCGCTACTAAAGCTAGCCGTAGTGAGCAAAGCACTTCCGGTTATTTTCACAAAATAAAATATGGTTGCCTTTTATCATAGGGAAAGCCTTTACGATACAATTAGTGCTTTTGTTTTGAAAACAGGAAGTGAACCTACCCTCGTTGTAGCTAGCTTGAAACTGCCGTTTTGACAGGAAATGGCGATCGGCGACGGCACATTACGTTACATCTTGGGTAGTTTGAGTATGAGTAGTTACCTCATGATGCATACCCAACATTTCGGCGAATCTAATATGCATCCGGGAACTTCTCGCTTACTCAAACTCGCATACTAACTCAAAAAGTTAGTATGAGTTGGCTTTGTCATAGGCTGTGTTCGAAACCGCATACTTCTCCTACTACTCATACTAACTTTTTGAGTTAGTATGCGAGTTTGAGTAAGCGAGAAGTTCCCGGGTCGCTGTATATTGTTAGTATTTTCTTTATTTCACTATGTACACCCTTCGATAAGTGTTCTTTTTATTTCATGTTATTTTTGTACAAAAATCCTCTGGAAAAAATAAAATTATTTTTACTTTTTATTTAGCTACCCACAACCTTGTTTTAACAAATCTTTGGATAGAACACGATGATCTTCAAATAATTTCAAATCTATAAGTTTCCTGCTTGTTGGCCCCCGTCTACAGCTGTGGAATGCAACACCACTGTAATAAAAAAAAAACTTGTACACAAAGACGCCATCAAAAGCGTACATATAACAACTGTATAGCTCCATAGTAAGAGAAGTGGTGACGAGCTGACCTGCCTACAGTCCAGATCTGTCATTCCTTGAAAACATTTGGTGAAAAGGAAGTCTGGTATTGTTGTGCAGCTGAAGTCAATTAATAGAATAGAATAGAAAACACCTTTCACTTTCTAAACGACAGCGCAGATCCCAAACGCTTCCTGTCTTGTCAAAAAAAGAGGGACCGTTTTTGGTTTGAACCTCATTGAAAGGGACCTCGTAAGTTCTTTGCTTGCAGAATACTGCCAGTGGACAATCCTAAGGTAATTCGAGGCGCTTTTTCCACCTGTATTGGTTTTAAATGTTATTCCTAAATTTCTTTTCCGGGCCCTCAGCTCATCTCGCTGCACATGGCAGTGTGCAAGTGCAGGCCCGAGCTGGATGGTGCCTCGCTGAGCGGGGGACTTTCTAAAACAGCTGGTCTGTGTGTTTGAGCAGGATATATTTCTTTGTATGTCACAGGGATTTCAGGGCCGATCGATGTTTTGCTACTCTGTAATTTAATTATCGTGCTCCACGAGGAAAACCGTCTCTGGCTCCGTACGACTTACTCAAAGTTGTCAAGCAACCTTTATTGGAAACTTTTTTTAGCTCTGAAGATGATCAATCTACTCATCACAGTATCTATTAACTCTTCTATGGCTCTTTGCTTTTCAGTTAATCCTGACCAAGTTGTTGTCGTATTAATTGTTGGGTTCCCATTCAAAGCACTCGAGCAGATATTGCGCTTACTGAATGTTTTGATGAAAATGACTCATTACCTGTTAGGAAAGGTGATATTTTGGTGTTACAAGTATGAGGTTTTTCTCAACACACGTGTCGCATATGTGAAAGTTTCTCAGCTATAACTTAACAATGCTCACATGCAGTTGTCAAAATGAACTGAAAATCGCTCATTATCATGGTCACAATATGCAAGCTGTATATTCATTGTTTGTGTCACATATTGCCGACACAACGGAACTACGGTGAAAGGTGTATTGTTGCTATGAGGTCAATGAGATGACCGATGAATATTTGTACGGTGTATATTGTTGAGAACTGATTTTCTTAGGCTAACCTCACGGGGGAAAAATAAGAACCACAGCAAAACTCCAGATGTCTCGCGTCTCTGCCTTAGCTTGAGCTGCAGGTCTCACACATCTCGTGTGGATGATCTCATCTCATCTCATCTCAACACCACGCACGCGCAATGCTACCTGTGCAAGGTTGGCGTAGGAGCTTGGATTAAGAAATAGCTGGATCCTGAAATACTGTACAGACCAGACAATATTCATCTGTCACTCTGTCAACTCTCTCTTTCATAAATGACCCAACAGCAAACATGTGTTCCACAGACTAATTGTTACGAAGGTAGGACGCAGTTGTTGGCTGCAGAAAAAAAGAATTCTATAATGCATTTCTTTAGGATTTTAAAGCAAATGCCACAATGATGATTATATGATAATTGCATCATTCAATGCAAAGCAAAGTTGTTTCTTTAGCCTTATTTATGTAAATCGTTGCACATGTGATTTTTTTTTTTTTATCTTAACATTGATATAATATCTATATTTCCAGTATTTCTCCATAGTTCTTTTTAAATGGATATACTTATATTCAGTATATTCATATTTATTACATCATATACTGTACATATACATAATATATATTCACCGGACACGGCAAGTTATTCATGCAAATCAAGTAGCATCTAGTTAAGCAAGTATGTAAAATGTATTTGCATTTGATAGATATTTAAGCACTGGATGTTCGTGTTTCTCATTTGCTATTGTTGCAGTATTATTAGTCTTGAAGTCTTTTCAGCAGACAAATTTTAATATAGTTTTTATTCAGTAAGTCAGTTAAAGCTAATTTTTAACAGCTTTGGGAAAAGGGATGGTTACTCGTGGCTTTTTCAAGAACACAGCTCTTATTTTATTTTGACTGAACTTGAACCTGAACACAGACCTTTGGAGAAAAGAGAGCGTGGGGAAAAGGTTACATCATTTTTTTTTGTGTGTGTGTGTTGTTTGAAGGGGACATTTATGTCTCAAAATAATTCAAAAGCTAATTTTGAGAAAGTGACCTTTAGTGATTTTACTTCACATTTGAATGAAAATGACTAATCACGAGCAAAGAAATTAAATTTGTAAATCTAAAGAGTTATGCAATTTACGTACAGACAATTATTGTTTTGCAATACAAGTGTAATAAAATTTTCGGTTTAAATATGCTCACGAGGCATTTTCCAATTAAAAACTGATTTATCAAATCAAATCAAATTTATTTATATAGCACATTTCATGTACAAACAGTTCAAAGTGCTTTACATAAAATAAAAGCATTGCAGCAGGGAGTGCAAAAAGCATTAAAAAATACATAAAAGAATATACAAAGAAACAAATAAAATCATTTAAATGAATTTAAAAACAGGCAACAGTCTAGATAAGTTAAAAGATATTTCATGCATAGACACATGAGAACAGAAATGTCTTTAACCTGGATTTAAAAATGTCTACATTTGGTGAAAGTTTAATCTCCACTGGCAGTTTGTTCCACTTGTTAGCAGTATAACAGCTAAATGCTGCTTCTCCATGTTTAGTCTGGACTCTGGACTGAACCAGCTGACCTGAGTCCTTGGATCTAAGAGCTCTGCTGGGTTTATATTCTCTGAACATATCACAGATGTATTTTGGGCCTAAACCGTTCTGGGATTTGTAAACCATCAACAGGCTTTTAAAATCTATTCTGTGACTGACTGGAAGCCAGTGTAAAGATATTAAAACTGGTGTGATGTGTTCAGATCTCTTAGTCCGGGTTAAAACTCTAGCAGCAGCGTTCTGGATAAGCTGCAGATGTTTAATGCTCTTTTTGGGAAGTCCAGTTAAAAGAGCGTTACAGTAATCGAGTCTACTGGAGATGAATGCATGGATGAGTTTCTCCTGGTCTTTTTGGGAGAGGAAACCTTTAATTCTGTTGATGTTTCTGAGATGGTAAAAAGCTGCCTTGGTGACAGCTTTGATGTGGCTGCTGAAAGTCAGATCTGAGTCTATCAACACTCCGAGGTTACGAACCTGGTCAGTGATTGTAAGGTTCCGAGTCTCAAGATATTTACCAACGCTGACCCTCTTCTCTTTGCTACAAAACAGAATGATCTCAGTTTTGTCTTCATTTAATTGTAGAAAATTCTCTCTCATCCAGGTGTTTACTTCCTCCAGACACTGACACAGTACGTCTGCTGGGCTGCAGTCGTCCGGTGACAGAGACACATAAAGTTGTGTATCGTCTGCATAACTGTGATAATTGATGTTAAAATTCTGCAATATCTGACCCAAAGGGAGCATATACAAGTTAAACAGAAGAGGTCCAAGAATTGACCCCTGGGGGACTCCACAAGTCATGGCCATTCGCTCAGATTCATAGCTGCCAATTGTAACAAAATAACTCCGGCCTTCTAAGTAGGACCTGAACCAGTTAAGGACCGCTCCAGAAAGTCCAACCCAGTTTTCCAGCCTGTGCAACAGGATTCTGTGATCTACAGTATCAAACGCAGCGCTGAGGTCCAACAGAACCAGGACTGAAACATTACCAGAATCAGTATTCAACCTGATGTCGTTTAACACTTTGACCAGAGCTGTTTCAGTGCTGTGATGACGTCTGAAGCCTGATTGAAAGTTATCAAGACTTCCACTTTCATTCAGAAAGTCGTTGAGCTGGTTAAATACAACTTTCTCAATAATCTTAGATATAAAAGAGAGATTAGAGACAGGTCTGTAGTTGTTCCTCATAGAGGCGTCTAGAGTTCTCTTCTTTAGGAGTGGCTTAATGGCAGCTGTCTTTAGTGACTTGGGAAAAATGCCTGATGCCAGTGAGCTTTTAACTATTTGTAGGAGATCACTTTCTACTGAGGTAAAAACAGTTTTTAAAAAGTCGGATGGTATTATGTCCAGAGAACAAGTTGTTGATTTCAGATGCCGAACTGTTTCCTCTAGGATTTTTAAATCAACAACATTAAATTGCAACATAACGTCAGAGTTATTTCTAGGTTTTAGACACAGATTAGTTTTCTTGTTTGTCTGTGTTGCGTGAATGTTTTGTCTAATTGTTTTGATTTTTTTGGCTAAAAAAGTTGGCAAATTCGTTGCATTTCTCAGTGGAAAGGAGGTCTGGGTTTGACTGTTTAGGAGGATTTGTGAGTTTTTCAACCATAGCAAACAGAGTTCGAGACTTGTTGACATTCTTATTAATCATTTCAGATAAATGCAGCTGTCTGGCCTTGCACAGCTCATTGTTATAACTACGCAGGCTTTCTTTGTACAGCTCATAGTGAATCTGAAGCTTTGTTTTCCTCCATTTACGTTCAGCTTTCCTGCATTCTCTTTTCAGGTCTTTGACCGTAGTGGTGTTTCTCCATGGGGTTTTCTGTTTGATCAAGGTGCTCTTGATTCTTATCGGTGCAACAGCTTCCATTACATTAAAAATTTTCAAGTTAAAATGATCCAGCATTCCTTCAACCGACTCTGCGCTCATTGTTGGTAACATAGCTATGGCCTCCCTAAACTGAGCACTTGTTTTCTCATTGATGTACCTCTTCTTAACTGAGAAGCTGGTTGTTTGAACATTCTGAGTAATATGTAAATCAAATAAAATACAAAAATGGTCAGACAAGGCCAAATCAGTAACAACAACAGAAGAAATATCAACACTTTTAGAAATGACCAGGTCCAGAATGTGACCTCGAAGGTGGGTAGGTTCTGTTACATGTTGCCACAAACCAAACATGTCCAGCACAGAAGAAAATTCTTTGGCATTACCATCCATCATATTATCTATGTGAATGTTAAAATCCCCGGTCAAGATGAAATGGTTAAAATCAGTCGAAATAACAGACAATAATTCAGAAAAATCATCAATAAAACTTGCACAGTATCCTGGAGATCTGTAAATGATTAAGAACAGGATTTTAGGAACACCCTTTAAAATAAAACTAAGATATTCAAAAGAAGTGAAATCACCAAATGAGATCTCTTTACACTGGAATGTATCTTTAAATAAAGCAGCTTCACCCCCTCCTTTCCTACCATTTCGGCATTTATCCATAAAACTAAAGTTTGGGGGAGCTGCTTCATTAAGAACAGTAGCACTTGTGCTCTCTGTTAACCATGTTTCTGTCAGAAAAAGAAAATCTAAATTGTGTGAAATTATGAAGTCATTAACTAACAGTGACTTATTGGACAGAGATCTAATATTAAGTAAGGCTAGCTTTGTGGAGTTTACACTGGTCTCTGTTGTATTCTGAGTTGTACGTGGTACCGTTAACAGATTAGATAGATTCACCCAGGAAGTTGACTGTTTTCGATTCCTTCTTTTACTGACTAAAACAGGAATCCTATTGGGTCCCAGCTTGTTCTCAGAACAGCTGTCAGAAGTCAGACTTCTATAGCAGGGACCCTGAACACATCATGGCATGGTATCTTTGTTTTGAACAGTCTAATCTGTACAGTCATGTTTGGGTTTGCCGTCCCAACAGCATGACGTAAATGTGCACCAAGTAATCTGCATCCAGTTCGATTGGGATGCACGCCATCAGGTCTGAAACGCTCCTTACAGTTCCAAAAGATATTAAAGTTATCAATGAACTTAATCCCATGGGCGATGCACGCATTTGACAACCATGTGTTCAGGCCAAGAAGTCTGCCGAAAAGTTCAATTCCTTTACCCACAGTAGGAATGGGGCCAGAAATGGAGACCCGGTGTGCTCCATAGTGACACAGTCTCTCCAACAGCAGAGAAAAATCCTTCTTCAGGATCTCAGAGCCAGTCTTCCTTCTCAGAATATCAAAAGACCCTGTATGGACAATGATCCTCATGCCATCTGGATGAGTAGACAGAATGGTCGGCAAAATATCTATCAGTTCCCTGACTGATGTATCAGAAAAAGTTATATTTTCCGTCTTTGCTATTCTGACATGCTGTGTTATAGAATCCCCGATTAGAATGGTGTCTATTCCTTTTTGTGTGGAGGTGTCGATCGCTTCTGTAGTCCTCACCTTGGTTGTGGGATTTGGGCTTCTCCTGATGATCTGGTTAGCCCTTGGCTGAGGTTTGGGGCCATTTCTCTTGTTTCTCTTCATGTTTGGGTTACATTCATCATCACACACTCTATTTTGAGTCAATGGATCGTATCTATTATGCAATAGAACTTCAGGTGGCGGAGTGAGTGCTGGAGGTTTAGGTTTCGTGCTGGATTTACCTCTGCGACGGACAACATGAGACCAGATCCTGGCTGGGGTTGATGATTTGGGTTTGGCACCAACACTGTTCCAGTGGGAGATGTCAGTCGGACCGTCCAGTTTGGAAGCTTGACCAGATATTCCAGTGTCATTTGAACAGATCCAGGGAAGTGTGTCAGCCAGGGCTGCAGTGTGAGATTCCACATCAGCTGTGATCCCGTGTAGAAATATCTGAGTTAGTCCTTTGTCACATGAAGGCTCCACAGCCTGCGCAGGAGCTATCATTGAGTCAATAAATTCCTCGTCGTTACGAATGTCTTGCAGCGTTTCAATCCTCTTCTCGAGCTGTGCTACCTTCGCAAAGAGTAGCTCACACTGTGTGCAGCTCACTGATACTGCAGGGTTAGGAGACATTGTTCTGTCCGATTCTCTTTGTAAACAGGAGGGCTAATACCGTTTACAAATACACAATTAAAAGAAAAAGAATAAAAGACTAAAATCATATCCAAGACTTGTGGAAAGAAGTAGAATGATTTAAAAGCGAATAAAGCAATAAGCAGCAGGAGGAAGCAGAGACACGTCTGCACTCTTCAGAAGCAGGAAGTATATTTACATAAATGTCCAGCAGACAAAATGTATTAGATAAACCTAAATCTGCGATTTGGTTGTTTTCATTTCTTTTTTGCTGCCTTCCTCCTCTGCATCAGAGTGTGTGTGTTTCTACTCCATTTATCAAATTTGTGGGAGAGTAAAATGGCAAGTAAATAGGCTAACCGGGTACAGTATAAATGCATCTGTATGTTGTGAATGTGCAATTCGAATTACTTCAATGGCTTTGCAGTTTTGCAGCACCACTAAAGCAAACTGTGCTTTTCAAATGTGTTGTTTTCCCCAGCAGAATGTAATAGCCCATAGCCGCCCATTATGTTTTATTGTTGCGTTTTTTTTTGCTGTTCCAACACTTACACAAATCCGTCACCGAGAGCCAAACCTTAGCTCTTTCCCTCCAAAAAAAAATCATGTTGATTTATGTTGCAGATGACGACCAAGTGTGGTAGATTCTCTCACAGGTAAAACTCCATCTACTGCTGCCCACACAGCCCTTTTACCTGAACCTGTTTCCCCCCAAGATACATGTCAAAGCGGCGGAAACACGCGTAGGAGATGGTACATATTTGTCTTTTGAACTTCACAGGAGTGAGGTGCTTTCAAACGCTCCCAGGTGCAGATTTTTCTTTGATGCCGCGAGGAAGGGCAAGGAGTTCAGCAAGAGAGAGACGGCAGTAGAAGCAAGGGTAGGAGAGGAAGAGTCAGAAAAAGTGCTGGCAAAAGAGAAATAAAGAGAGGACGCAAAAGAGAGCCCAACACACAGTGTAGGAATGAATCTGTGTATCCCGCTGGGGGTGAAACGATAAGCCACTTTCTATGTTTTGGAGGAAGAGGATCGATTTCCCCTTTGGTGACCTCTGTCTCACTCGCTGCTGTTGCCAAGTGTGATCCAGAAGTCTTATCATTGGAGGCGGAAATACGCTGACTTTTGCATTTGGAAACAACAGAAAAAGTGTGGCAAGTCCAAATGTTTGCAGCTGCGGTGCAGAACAAAGTCAGGAAGGTAGGCCTACAGGTGCGGCCTTTGTGAAAGCGCCAACTTTTTATTACATGCCTGCTGAGCTCCCTCCTCAAACAGAGGGCTTTTTTGGAAAAGTTAGAAAACGTGTGGTATGTGTGAGTACTCTTTATTACTGCTAGTATCTGCTCAGTCTGTGTCTGCTAGATGAAATAAATATGTATGGTTTATAAAGCATAGAAATTAAGCGATGTTATTTTACAAGGAACATTATATATCTTTAGAGTTTGAGTAAGGTTGAATATCCACTCTTTATGTCAAATACATGCCCATTAGGTTTGGGAGTTTTGAGATGTATTGAATGATGACATTGACTCCCAAAATCATGTCATCACAATGAAACTGTGATTTCAGCATGAATAATTTTTTATCAAACTTCAAATCCTCTTCAACCCGTAATTTAATAGCACTTAATCTGTAGGCCATACTGCAATTTGACTTCAGGATATTGTGTATGACTACTGTAGTACACCACTTTATGAACGAATGAATGTCCTTTATTGTCCTTATTAGGGCTGGGCGAGTTAACTCGTTATTATCGCGTTAACTCGTTAATTATTTAACGCCGATAATTATTTTATCGCGCATTAACGCAGGTTTTATTATTTATTTTATTTTGTAAAAGTCTGTTGCTCACAGGCTTTTATTTTGTAAAAGTCTGTTGCTGTTGCTGTCTGCTGCAGAACCGGAAAAGAAAGTAATCGGCGGATCCACCAAACATGGAGAAGGGTACAGAACTTTTACTTGGCCATTTCAGGCGGTGGAGTCGACAGAACCAAAGTCATCTGTAAACACTGCCGAGTTGAATTGTCTTCTCAGCGTAGTAGTTCCAGTCTAAAATATCACTTAAAGGCAAAACACACAACTGATAGCAGCAAGTCATTCAAAGAAACAGACAGTGGAGCGAAGCTTCTACATAAAAATGCTGATGTTAAAAGTGTGTTTGCACAACAAATGTTATGGCACTTTCATTTATATGGCAGCACATTTAGAATAAAACTAAATGCTAAAAGCTATACACTACTTTTGAATTCATTTTTGGATTTTGCGTACAAATGCGATTCATTGTGATTAATCAGGGAAATCATGTGATTAAATAGATTAAAGATTTTAATCGTTGTGCCAGCCCTAGTCCAACGAAATTGTAGAGCTTCTCCCGTTCTCAGTGCAAAACAATTAAAGTAAAAAACATCAAGTAAATAAAAAGTGCAGATTTGCAAAATAATAATATAATAATAAAAAGTATAAAAGTAGCACACCGTGTGCTCTCTTATTCAGAAGAACCCAGTGTCTATGCCAGCCCATAACGTACTTGTGCTGCAGGGTTTTGAAAGATTGTATTTTGTGGGGGCGGAGGGAGGAAGAGCAGTCGCCAACCAATCGCAAGGTCAGTGTTCCGACCCCACGAATGAACCCCACGTTGCCATTGCTGTATGAGTGTGTGTGAGTGTGTGTGAATTGGTGAATGTGGAATGTAGTGTTAAAAGCGCTTTGAGTGGTCAGTGATACTAGGAAAACGCTATACAAGTACAGTCCATTTACTATTTATTTTAAACCAAACGTAGGTCTTTACTTTAATGTCAAAACAAGTTATTTTGACGCCTAAACCTAATCATTCTGCATGTGAGAACCAAACTTGTCCTAGACCCAAGCCTCCTCCATCATTAACAGCGAATAAAACTGACAGTAAAAAAGGCACGAGGCAGCAAAGCGAAAAGAAACAATAATGGCACCAACACAACCAAGAGCAGCCCATGGCTCAGATTGTTCCACATATTTATGGGACTGCCCCAAAGTGGCAGCAAAATAGTAGAACATAAACACAAACTCTACAATACAAATTCTACCACAAGCCTCCAGTCATCAAATGTGGATTTGTTTGGTGGTTGATGAGGCGCGCTCTCATGGCAGATGACTCACATTTTTTAAGAAATGTAAAATAGCACTTTTGCGTGGGGGGAAAAAAATAGAATCTTTGATGCAGTGAGATGCGGACATGGAGTATTTCGAATGAGTTTACAGTTTAAATGTCAGCGATCAGTTTTTTAAAGGTTAACTGATGAGGCAATATTGACGAGAAGCAAAAGGCAGATGATAGGAAGACAAGCGAATGGACGGTCTATAGTGTGCACATAATAGTCTTCCTTGAGTTTACTGCATAAATGGGTTGTTTAAAAGAGAAAGTAACGAATAAAAGGATTGACACTTAAACCAAGAGAACTCCAAGATGCAAAGCTTCTACTAACCACCTTATTTACATGGGATCTGAGGAAATTAGATAATTGTGGTTGCCAATCGACCGCTGAAAATTTACACCGGCATCATCATTGATGACACAAGAAGTGATTGGCCTACAACTTCTTTTGCATCAAAGCTGAATTGGACACAATCCAAATACAAATGCATGCATTTTTTGCGCCTGGGTCATCTTAAAACCATGGAAGAATGGTTTAGAATCACTTGCGATTATGAGCAGCAACATACCAAAACTGTTTGGATTACCTGCACGGGGTAGTCATCCCATCTAGGTTTGTAACCCTGATAACGTGTGAAAAGTTAGCAGTTCCCGCGGACTAAATCCTTTCATTTCCAATCATCTGCAAAGATTTCAGTCCCTTTGCTCCTCGACTTGTTTTCGTTCACGCTCCTTCAGCGCAAATATTCTGTATATTCTTTTAAGCCTCCCTCAACAGGTCACGTCCCCACGTCGGATCAGTGAAACATAAAATTAAAAAGACTCTTAGCCTTTTGACGCCCCCTCTCAGGGCTTGAAAAGTTAATCTGTCCTTTGTTGAATTCAAATTAAATTGACCTTCCCCTTTACAGCCTGTGTGTTCCACTGAACCTTTTAAATGGCACAGGCAGGGCCAGAGCTGTTTGCCTAAATGATACAAGCCCCACACACACACCCCACCCCAACCCTACCCCGAGGACAAACACACACACACACACACACACAAAAAAATGGGAAAGTGGCGGCAGTCATCACAGGTGAAGGTCATATAACCCATGAGCTTTCAAGCAGCTCCCGCCGCCAAAAAAACAAGAAAGCTCAAAAAAAAAAATTCTGTGACGGAATGCTCGGAGGAGGAGTCGGTATAAATCACGGAGCTGTAAAACCGCAAACCTACACTGCCAGCCCTCATAAATTGGCATCTCCCTGCCACCCAGGCCGCCCCCCACCCCCCCCTCCCGCTCCACCGGCTTCACACATGCTTTATGACAAGAAGATCAGAACACTAAATTAATGGAGGCGAGGCGATCGTATATCTCCCCCGGTGAAGACGGAAGATACAGTGAGAGAGTTCGTCTCAGCCAAAGACGAAAAGTGAAGTTTTGTGATGCGGAGGGGACAAAAGATGGAGTTGGGGCGAAGAAAACTTTCGACCGTTCGCTCCATCTCGGGCAGGCTGGAAACTCGACACAGCCCTCGCCTCGCAGCTTAGATGGATTTGCCTTTCAACTAACACTTTGCATATTAATGAAGAAAAATTGATTCCTTGGATCTCCTACGACTCCTTTGTTTTAAAATTGTAGGAATCGCATTTAATGCCCTCCATATGTTAGTCGAAGACAAGTATGATGACATAGAAGTATTTGCTAATTATAGATTAATTTACTGAAGTAATGGCATCATTAGCATAAATGGTTGCTGGTGATTCTTTACAGAAAGACAATAGCTGAGAGGAATGCAGACGTGTTGTTGTGATCTCAGCTTTTCAACGGAAAGAATACAAAAAATGACATCAACAGATTGGGTTGATTTATTTATTTATTTTCCTGATTACAGGCGCCTATAATGAAGTATTCTTTCCAAAACAAGATGCATCGTGTTTCCACGCAGTCTGGCATGCAGATCCAATGCCACTATTATGAGATAAACTTTAATTTAATTCAGCCTTCCGCGCCATTGATTTATGTCAGTGAGGGGCTTCGTATTTTTTATCACCATCTGAATTTCACCGTTGTTCACAAGATCAATACAGCTCAACCTCCCGTACACGGGTTGCAGCAAAATGACAGCATCTACTGGAGCATTGTTTTCTCTCTGTGATATTCAGGGCCTCTTAAGTAAGTTCTGTGTCGAGATGTGAGAGCAGTTGGACTTCCTTTGTTTTGTTTTTTTTGCGACGTGTATGCTGGGCTCCTTTCCGTGCAGAGGTGGAAATGAATTCACCTACAGGTGGGCAATTGTGCTCACGCAAACTGTTTTGAGAAGTCGTTTGTCATGCTTTATAAGGCCATTTCATCGGAATCTCTGTTTGAGAATAGACAAACTCTCACATTAGTTTCAGAATTATGACACTGGCATGCGGTAAGCTGTTCTTGTTGGCTGCCCAGCCTGTTCATGGTCAGTTATGCCCCCTCAGGGGCAGATGATTCAATGGGCAGTTTTTTGCTCATGTTGTTAAAATGGGAGAGCGGTTACTGCAATTCATTTTATGGGTTGGGTCGGGAATTCCAGTTGCCTTTAAATCCTTGAAATGCCCTTTAAAGTTTGTAAAAACTGTGTTTTCTTCAGTTACAAGTATAGATCCCTCTTCCTCTGTGTGAGGATCAAAGGTAACTAGGACATGATCTTTCACTGTTTTTTTTTTAATTGTGTGCAAAGGGTGTTGTCATGCAGATTTCATGCACAGACACAAGAGAACAGAAATGTTTTTAACCTGGATTTAAAAAGGTCTCCATTTGGTGAGAGTTTAATCTCCACTGGCAGTTTGTTCCACTTGTTTGCAGCATAACAGCTAAATGCTGCTTCTCCATGTTTAGTCTGGACTCTGGACTGGACCAGCTGACCTGAGTTCTTGGATCCAAGAGCTCTGCTGGGTTTATATTCTCTGAACATATCACAGATGTATTTTTGGGCCTAAACCGTTCTGGGATCCAATATAAAAGACACAGATCGCTTCGACAGGGCAGGTCTAGGGATAGTCTAAACTTCCTGCGAGGACCGTGTCTCAAATCTTCATCACTGCCTGGCCTGATAACGGTGGCCAAGGGAGGGCTTGTTGTGAACTACATTGTAAATGCCCAGCAAAAAAAAGTTATGTCACCCTTATGTCCATTCAAGACATCCACTATTGGTGGAAATATAAAAAAATATATATTTTTTTTGACGGTAAAATGACCCATAGTGAATCAGAAAATGATGTTGAATAATTTTCAGCAGGTACCATGAAAATGTGTGCGGCAGGTTGAGCATTTCTCAGCTGGCACTTTTTCTTTTCATTTTCTTTAGAAGATGCGCTACTAACACTATTGAGGAAAAACTATTTTTCTCTTTTTAAATTTTTTTTAAATATTTTTTGGGGCTTTTTATGCCTTTATTGTATAGGACAGTGGAGATAGACAGGAAGCAGGGGGCAGAGAAAGGGGGAATAACACGCAGCAAAGGGACGTCTGATGCGGGATTCGAACCGGGGCCAGCTGCACCCCTGTGTGTGTACTTTTAAGGTGATGTGCTGGCCCAGAATGAGTTCTTAGAGTCTTTGAATTGGGGATCTTTTTTCTTTGTGGTGTTTTGCATGTTCTCTCGTTTGTCCTACTCCCACGATTGGGTTAACTGGTAATTCTGTAGTGACTTTAAGATCCAGTGTGAGTGTGCGTAACTTCTTTCACAGGCCTTGAAACCCACTTTGGCCTCTTCGTATGCCATGAAACCAAACGGAGTTGACCTGAGCAACGCGAATGCAGTGGCGGTGCCCCTGCAAAATAGGGTCATTGTGAGTCTGATTTTGCGGTGAGGGCGGGCAAAAGCACAAATCCTTTTACTCGGATAATTATGTGAAACTTACTTGTAAAGACAGTCGACAACAATTGTAGGAAGCTTAGCTTACATACGTGCTTTTCAGGAGTGCTTTTTACAGGAGTGCACAGTGCACATGTCAGTTTTGGAGTGAGTGCGTGTGTTGTCTATGCTGACTGGATCTATTGATCCTTGTGCTAAATGGATGCAGCAGTCTGAGATTTGCTGTCCTGTAGTGCAAACCCCAGGGGACTGAAACCCCATTCCCCCTGGGGTTTGCACTCACTCACAAACACACACACACCAGTTATCCATACGGTCTTTGCACAATCTCGTCCCATTCAGTTCTTTGCTTTTTCCATTTTTTTTATTCCCCATCTATCCATCCATCCATCCATCCATCCATCCATCCATCCATCCATCCATCCATCCATCCATCCATCCATCCCATGGCACTTCCCAGCTTACTGCTCTCTTTCCCTTTACTTTATTCATACTTAACAAATATTGGATAACACCTGCTGAATCTATAAATATTTTATTTCCCTCTCTTAAAAACTGTGTCTGCATTCCCCCTTGTGAGTGTGTGCACCTCACTGTTTTAGTGAGATCCAGTTTGAACTTTAGACCAGAGTGAGGAAAAAAAAATCCGAGGACCTTTTGGCAAATTCAGACTTGCTCGCACCCCTTTTGAGGGGCAATTTGAGGGTTAAGGCTCAGATTTCGGGTAAATTGTACATTTTTGGACTAGTTTAGAAAGATAGGCTGGGGGTGGTTATGATTTCTACGACTGTCTGCACACAAATTGGAATACAAACTTGTGCATCTGCGTGTTTGCATGTGTAACGGCAGAGAGACTTCCGCGAGTCTCCTGGGGTCTGCTCATTAAAACATCTCTGGTCTTAATTTCACTCAGACTGACATCGCACATAAGCAACTCAGACAGGAGTGCTTGTGAAGTCGGGCACAACTTTGCCGTACTTTGACACAGTTACTGTGTGCGTGCGTTTGCTTTTGTGCGTTTTTTCTAGTCTCTGAGACATTCAGTCAGACCGGCCCTCTCACAAAGAGATTCCCTGATTACAGGACTGACCCAGAAACTCGAAGTCGCTTGAATAAAGTGGCCTCAATATCCCAGCCCGTTTGACATTCTTTCGTTAAAATCTCCAAACGCTGACATTTTCGTGAACTTTTCACTCCTCGATTTCAAATCTCTCCTCAAGGGCCTGGCGACAAGGTGCGAATGTCAGCTGCACTTTCAAAGGGCCATCGTTGGAGCAACGTGTTGCCATCCAATGGCAAAAGCCCATTAAAGGTGGCTGTTTATGGTGTGAGGGCCTTCGTTAGAAGAGATGAGAGCAGGCGTGTGGATGCAGCCGTGTCATTAGCACCATCTTCTGCCTCGTCCATCAGCGCTCTTTTATGGCACATTTCACTCCCAACCAGGTCATTCGGGTTTGCTTGGGCAGATGGAATAACGGCAGCAGCGTCGAAACATAAAGCAAGGCGGCTGCGCAATGAGGCACACACTTGCTTTTGTACATAGGCACACAATCACTCTTCTCATTGTCATTCCCTCTGTGTCACACACGTAGACGCCACTCTTTTCTTTTGCTTCATCTCTGTATCTGTTCACACCTCTGTTTCTGCTCTCAAACTTAGAGGAGGACAAAAAAAAGCAGGCACCCCCCCCCCCCCAAGCAGAAGCTGTGAAACGCAAACACACACCCATCGTGACTGGCATTCTCTTGGGGCGGCGCAGAGTAATCATGCTGCAGCACCTCTGGCAAGGCTAATTAAACCAGTACATCTGTGCCTTCTTCCACATCTGGAGCAGGTGGCGGCGTCGCCTGCAGAACCTCTCCTCGCCTTTCTTTTCTCAGCTGCCACTGCGTGACTGCAATGATAAACAATGATGGCTGCAAATGTGCTCGCAGGCCCCCTGTTCTGTCTTTTTATCTTTAATTATTGTCTTCATCGGCTTCATTGTTAAGATTGTCAGTGGATAAAAGTTTCCTGTGCCAGTGAGGGTCAACCTGAAAGTTCCATTTTATTTTTCTGCACTCCAAATATTTGAGCTGTGGGAATTATCTATTAAAATCGAGCTTTACAGAGGGGGCTATTTTTTTTTTAGACGAGGTTTCAAAAATGTTGCATTCCTGTCATTTTGCTTATTTTGATCGATATGTACTCAGTCTACAAGGCTCTGTTCAGTGCCGTGCATCAAGATGCATCAGTGTTTCTTTTTTGTCAAACACAAGAGCCGGATTTTTTCTTTTCTTTCTTTTTTTTTCTTTTAACTTTGAAAGATCTGCTGCTCAAAAAGTAAGAAAGAAATCTCTTTTTTTTCTTGTTCTCGGACTGGTAAAAACTAGCCGTTCTGAATGTCTGCAGCTTGAAGGTCGCTGGTTTAATCCGTCAGAAAATGGCCCGTAAAGATGGATATATATATAAATGAAAAAAAAATATATTTAATGTATTCATCTGAAAAAAATATACATATGCAATTGTGAAATTAATTTAAAATGTAATGAACATGATTAAAAAAAACCCCATCTCATTTAAAGGCTGAAGTTAAGAAACTTTTAGAAACAAAAATATTTTTGGAACCATTTTATTTCATTATCTCGTGCACTAATACGTCCTTTCACGGTAGCAGCTAGTATTTGATCGGGTAGATTTGTGGTGTCTATGAATGAAGTAGACACAGGCACTGTGGACAACACAGGGGTCCTAGAGACGACACAAGAGGACCGATATCTTCAATGTGAAAGAAGTTTCCAGCAGAAAAACAAAAGGAACCGAATGGAAAACAAACGAGGTTGTGAAGTTGTAAAAGATCGATTGAAACGACAGGAAAAAGCTCTGCTGCTGTTTGCTACACCTCTTTTTCCTCTTTGGAGATTATTCGGGTAGTCTCTGTGGTGAGCTCCTTGCCTACTGTTGTCATTCTACACTCGATCAACAACCTTTCTTGTGGGACAGTGTTTTAAAAGCTAAATCTGCTTCCTTCCTCCTCTCCCTTTGCCCCCCTTCTTCCCTTGCTCGCCTCTGCTGAATTCTAAAACAAAAAGCAAACCTCTCACAAAGAAATCTCTTTAAAGACGATTTCAAAGTCTCATTTGGGCCATTGGGGCTATGTGAGGCTTTACACCAGGAGCATCAAGTCAAACAGTGAGACGAGGTGATGGGAATTGACAGCAACGGGTGCTGAATCAAAGCCAGCAGGACTTTCTCATCCTTCCGGCAAACACACACACACCAAAAAAATATCATTGCCTTTATTTACATGCATTCGCGATTGTGATTGTGTACATAAAACGTGTTCTTTCCGCTCCCCTCGACTCTTCTGCTGGACACGACGCTTATCTGTTTCCCTTCTTTACCAAATATTTACGGCACCATATTCAGATTGCTTCTTGTTCTGATTTTGCCCGATTCACAGGGACCCTCCAGCCTCCACGGCATGTCCTTTGTGTCCCAGTGTCATGCCTGTAACAAGGAGCCGGTTGGAGCGTTTGTTGCTCGAGCATCCAGACGCTTCTTGGCGCCTGAGGGCACTTTGCGATGGCACTGACAGGTCCTGGGGACTCTGTTGTCACTGCCAAGGAAGCCGGTGGGTTGCCCGGATGCAGTTGTCAACCAGCGGGCAGGAAAAGCAGAACGAACACTGATGTCTTTAAAGAAATGCATATGCAAACACGTGGGCAAAGACGGGCATTGAGGCATCGCGGCGGTGCAGTACTTGCACATGCAAAATGAAAACACAATGTCATCCTTGCAGTGGTGTGACAGGAGCACACACGTATATATAAAACCCACACACAACCTGGTGTGTCCTTCGGGAGCCCCTGACAGTTCTGCCTTGAGCTTCCAATCCATCTCGGGGAGCTCCAAACACCCAGTGCAATTACTCTTTCTTGCTGACTGCACCTGCACAACATAATTGAGAAGGCTACTGGGGCTTTGTCACTTAAGGTAAAGATGTAAAAGAAAATGAAAAAAAGAGGTATCATGGCTAAGCTGCAGAACTGCAGCAGGGGGCTTTTACTCCTCAGACAGCATGGTTTGTTTACGTGTTTTTGTGTGTATTTTTACTTCAGGAGTAAAGCTGTGGAGCATTGGAGCTGTGAGGAAAAATGAATTTTGAGCCACTAAAATAGCTTTTGTATTGACTACACTGTGATGAGCTGGCAAGAGTTGAACTCTGCAAGCAACTCTGCAGGCAACTGTGCTGCGATGAATATAGACTATCAGACAATCAAACAGTCATGCCTTTTCTGTCACCCGAGTTCGGCTTTAATGGTTTTAGAGTCCATTTTAATGATTAATTAAGCTGTGGTGGTGGGACTGGGCATGACTTCTAGGAGCAAGGGATCCTACGAATCCCTCAGCGTTACTTTAACGAAACCAACAGCAGTTACAGTTACTAGTTACTGCTCCCAAAAAGTAATTGAGTTAGTAACTCAGTTACCACATTGTAAAAGTAATTAGTTACTCAGCAAAGTAACTGTGGCGTTATTTTTTATGTTCTATAACGCTGTTACGTTCTATAACATCTTTAACATCAAATATGTTTATATTAACAATCTGTTGGCACTGTTATTTACTGACTGCTGGGCTGGTAAGACGATATCTATCATTTTGCAACATCACATTAAAACTCTGTAATGTTATTATCTGGATTCATGGTTGGGAGAAGATGAAACCACCATGGATAAAGTATTTTTCCCTGGGCATAGCGTGCATGTTACATACACATTCTTGCCTTTTATCTCCACGAGTGAGAAGTAGTGCCGGTACTTCCAGATAGAGAACGCTACCTTTGAACTTCCCTGGCTCGTCGCCATTGTCGCTGTCTTTGTGTGTGTTTAGTAGTCAGCGCGTGCAATGAGACAGCGTGAGCAGGTCATCCGCCCACCCAGCCAATCATCATCGCATTTGCAACGGTGTCATCATCCCTGCTCTCTCCAGGCAGCGTGCAGCTGATGTGTAGCCGAAAGCCTACAACCTAATTGTAGTAACGCGCCACTTTATATTCTCAGTAACGATAACGGCGTTGTAACGATGGGAAAAGTAATTAATTAGATTTCTCTGTTACTGGAAAAATAACGCCGTTATACTTAAACGCCGTTACTCCCAACACTGGTGATGAGCTGGCAAGATTTGAACTCTGCAGGCAACTGTGCTGCGATGAATACAGTATAGACTATCAGACAATCAAACAGTCATGCCTTTTCTGTCATCCGAGTTTGGCTTTAATGGTTTTATAGTCCATTTTAATGATTAATTAAGCTGTGGTGGTGGGACTGGGCATGACTTCTAGGAGCAAGGGATCCTACGAATCCCTCAGCGTTACTTTAATGAAACCAACAGCAGGTCATTGTTGATAATGAGAAAACTGACCTGAATCTCATCAGCATATGTGTGTTTTATCTCATTATATATGTTGTAGGCTGAAAAATTATATGAATATGACTTATCTTAGAGTTGTAAGTCGTGGGCGTTAGACCCTTCTACTGATATCGCACTTCCTGAAACAAACTCCAAGCGTTTCCATTTTAAATTACTGCAAGAAATACTCAAGCTCAAGCTTTTTGAATTATACTAAAACTGGTCATAATTGCAGAATTGTCACTGTAGTTTTAGTGAGACAATTAAAAATACAGTTTGCTTAGATTCTACCTCTATTCAGAGTCAATTTCCTCAATCATTCTCCCCTATTTCATACCAGGGAGAACTTACAGCACACTAACCATGAAATGCGCCTCTAAATCACTGCACCAATGAATCCCTGGAGGCAGGGGAAAAACATTTTAAGGTGGCATTAAGCTGCTCCAGAAGGCAAACCAAATAAATATAAAAAACGACCAAACAACCTGAGAATTACTGTGTTGCTGTGATAATCTCATGCCATCCTATCATGTTACTCCTCACTATTATATCTTATTTAATGATCATTCATGTGTTCCATTATTCACTCAGGTATCATGCAATTTTAAAGTCCCCTTCAAAAGACTTGTCAAGTGATATTTATTCCTGCAGATTTAAATGCTTCTTGATAAAACAGAGGAGAATGTGGCTTCCCCCCTCAGAAAAAAAGTCCACTTTGCTCTGATTGGTCAGCTCCTGTGGCCTGAAAAGGCTCCGCCCACCATGTCGGATTAATATTGTTGAAATTTAAAATCCAAGAGACTGTTTCATCGGTTACTTTTCCAGTCAGTGTTGACAACTTAGCGATTTGTATTATAAAAAAAAATGAAAACTACTTTTCAAACCCCTTCAGTGTTCTTTTTTGTGAACAAAGACGAGCGACATGTCTTGCAGCTATTTGAACAAACATACAAGTGTTGCTCCAAAAGAGTGAGGTCTCTTTCGGGATTGAAAGAACACCTGCAGAAGCAACACCTATGAGCTGCTTGCACATGTTATCCTTGTGGTGTGTTAGGATACTGTGTGACTGTGTGCCGCTTCCAACTTCCTCGCTAGCTAATCATCGCACATGTAAATATCACCAAAATCTTGGAGACCCTGGGTTTCCATAGTCTCAACGAAACCCGTAGTCTCAATAGGCCATCATTCAGTCACAAGTTCTAACTTGTGTTTTTGACAACAGAAATCAAGGTATATGTGGCGCAAACCAGAATGCCGCTAATGACAATAACAATCGGAATTATAGCATAAAGTCGAGCTAGCTAGCTGCATTTAAGGACTTTTTTTAAAGCCTTTGTTTTCTATGTAAAAAAGCACTTCTAACGGAAATGACAAAATTGAAATGACGTCATTATCAAGGCAGATACTGATGTAAAGAAGTGTAATTTAAAATATATTATGTACAGTGAAGACACCAAGTTGACATTTTGGAAATAGACCTGGATCAGCTAGCATAACTTTCATAGCTATGCAAGAATGTTCCCTTATTTCAAGCGCATTGCTAGGATGCAATGTCCCCCTAAATAGGGCTAGGCTGACGCCTGGCCCCCTTTGACGAAAACTCAAATCTCTTCCTTTGGCCAATCTTAAGTTTTACATTTAATTTACGTCCACAGAGAGATTACAGTGACATCGATCAAGCAACGATCCTTTGAATTTCACCTTGATGTGTTTTCTCCAGTTCCCAGTCTCTCTATTTTTCTGTTCTTGCTCAAAGCCGGGGCTTTCTTTTCTTCGATTTATATACACACTGATGCACACATTGATTTTGGCTGGATTGTTAACTGAATGCGAGATATGATTTTGTCCTCTGTAAAAGCTGCTTGCTTTTTATCAACACCTCTCTCTGTCTGCTCAACTCTTCTATCTTCTCACTCATCCTCCATCTCCTCCTCCCTCGAGCGCACCTGAGAAAATATCTAGCTTTCATCCCTTGAAGGCAGTCTAAGCTCTTTTTTTCTACCACCTCCCGCTTTCTTCGCCCTCTCTCATCCTCTTATTCGCATCCGTCTTCTTCTCTCTATCACTCTAACTTTTACAGAAAAGACAAACCCGCCTCAGACACACGGTCCCCTGTCATTTGTCAACAATGTCAGCTGAGATGGAAATAAAAACTTACCTACCGCCCGCTTCGGCTTCTTGATGTCAAATGCCAACACAGCCGGGTAGGCATGTGATATCACTTTAGATACCAAGGGGAGCTCCCAGACACAGAGTTAAAGAGAGAGAGAGTCCCCTCTGTATGCAAAAAAACTGTCATGTAACATTAGAAAAATGTAAAACCTTCCTATTACTTTAACTGCAAAAGTGACTCAGCTGTAATTTCAAGTCAATGGAACAGGTTCCTTGAAGAGAAACGTGACTCCCAGACTTTGAGGCTGATACTGCTGTTTAGTTAAGTTTCTAGTTTCCAGTGGTGCCCCATAATCAATGATTTTCCTTAATAATTTTATTGAATGTTAAAAATTGTGCTTTTACACATTAATTGCTAATAACCAAGTCATCTATACTGATCAAACCTAAAAATGAGGGCTTTAAAGAGCTTGAGATACAGTAGCTACTTATTTCTTGCATGCTGTCATACAACAAAGGGAGCTAATCTTTGAGAAATCATGTCGTGATTTGTTTGCATTTTAAAACAACTTTAAACTTACGGATACAGGCTCAGTTAAGAATGAATTACTTTTCTCAGCACATAAAGGGACTATATGCACTCTGTACTTTGGCACATGAAAGTTCTTAAATATTTGAGCAACAGTTTCATCAAAAAGAAACTCACGAGGCAAATTCTTTGTGTGTTTTTGCTTTATCAAAAAACAACAACAACAAAAAAAAACTGTTCAATGTACATTTTGCTGCTTGAAACGCCTTCTTAAAGGGGAAGTTCGATTTTTTTTAAAAGCTGAAACTTATTTCTGGCATAAAATGCTTTCATCTACTCACCGATAACAGTTTGGTGAAAGTCGGCATTCTTCGGACGATATTTAGATCAATCGAGATCCGCTTTTCTCCATATAACGGGAGAGAACAGGGCATTGACAATACAGCCTCTAAATAAGGCATTATCTGTCTTTATTTCACCAATAAAGGGGGCTTTGTACACACAAGTCTACTGGGATGACGTCATCGATGCGCAGCAGCAGCATCTTTACACGGAATTTGTTAGAAGTTTGCCAACTGTCACAGAGCACGGAGTGAATGAGCTGTGCTGCAGCGGTGTGCGACGTCATCCCAGCAGATGCGTGTGTAAAAAGCCCCCGATAGCCCGATACAACAACACGGCAGCTCTGAACTATCAGTGCAATAGTACGCGTTCATTAATTCATTCGTCTTAAAGTATTGGTGAAATAAAGACAGATAATGCCTTATTTAGAGGCTGTACTGTCTATGCCCTGTTCTCTCCCGTTATCTGGATATACGCGGATCTCGGGTGATCTAAATATCGTCCGAAGGACGCGGACTTTCACCAAACTGTTATCGGTGAGTAGATGAACGTATTTTATGGTTTAAAAAAAAACAAACTTCCCCTTTAAGTAGATGTTTTAAAATTCATGCAAATGAGACCAATTTTAACACCACTGTGGTCACATGAACTTGGTCACCTTTCGTGTGAGCATGCTCTATTTCTTTTTGTGTGTATCTTGTAGCATTAAAAAAATGTGCTTTCAGACTATTAAAGTTAAAAAACGCTCTGGCTCTGAAGCTGCTCTTCATTCAAAAAGGAAAATAGTCATGACTTGGTTAAACGATGTCTCCTATATAGTTCAATCTCCCCTCATCGTGCAGTGATGTTTCCCCTCTCCACTGATTGCCTTTACATTGTCGCTTGCCCAAAGAAAGGTTGCGGTTCATTTCTTAACTTTGCCAGCGAAGCGTCAGAAGCAATTAAGTCTCAGCATTTGAGGTCCCGCTTTCAAGTGAAATGAGGAGGAAGAGTGGGAGGGATAATGGCGGGAGGAAATGAGGAAGGTCAGGCTGGTCACAATACAAAGATGTTGCATGCAGCAGGACAGAGTTCTGCTAATCATTTCAATCTTCAGTGCGATGGCACCGCTTGGAGCTTCTGTTTGTTTGTTTTATCAGAGGGAGTAATGCAGACTTTGGTCTCTGCAAACAACAATGCTGTCAAGGACATTTTAGAAGTCCTTACGCAGCAATACAGACAGTGACGGTATGCAAATTCAAAGCATTGCATCACAACAGAAAACATTTATGAGAGCATTTCTTTCAATTCTGCACTTTATGAAGTTGGACTTTCATGCCACCGCACATTTGCATGTCAGTGATGATGGCGCATGCAAAAGTTCTAATCTACAGCTGTTTATTCTTCAGCATGACTAGCTACCACCGTGTAGCACATGTCTATATGGCGTATATTAGATGCTTGTAAAAACAAGTCTGCATGAAATACAACATACCAGATCCAGTTAAAAAAAAAACTGAATGGACTCAAACAACAAGGTTTTTTTTTTTTTAATCTGAAAGATCCTATCCAACCAATGTGTCAGAAATTATTCAGAGCTGATAGACAGGAGGACGGTGTATTAAACATTTAACGGCGTATCAGCTAACGTTGGGAAGAATCAAGTCAGAGACAAAACGGCCGGCTTGCGTCATTACCTGCAGCTGGTTTTCCAGTCGTGGCAAAAATCAATCTGAAGCAAAGGTTTGAAATGTAACTTGAAAGTAGCCTGGCTGACGCGTCCACAATCTCGATGAGATGGTGGTCTGGGAACTAGGTGTGCATTTTCTCGTATTTGAGGCGTGGTTTACGAATGCCTAGAGCCGTTTATTGGGCGCTACGAATGTCTATCAAATGGCGTCTGGTTCTTCCCATGCTGCTTTGCGCACGATTCATAGCCAATTGTATCACTTATACCAGATGACGACAGAAATTCGACTAAGAAGAAGAAGAAAAAAAAGTAAAATAAAAGTAAACTTGCGTTCTGAGCTACTTAAAACACTTTCTAAGGCTGCATCGAACGGTAACGTTGTGTCCGCTGCCATGTTGGATTAACACTCTACAAGCTTCGGTGTAGCGCATAGACGTCGTCATCGTCTTGCTGCCCCCCCCCCCCGTTCTGTGATTGGTTCCCAAACTCTGGCAAAAATAAGGCCGGTGGTTTCCAGGCTGACTTTGCAGTGAGAATGAAATCGCGCGCAAAGCAGAATGGGAATTCCCAGGCTACCTTGAAAGTAAAATACACCTAGAAACTGGCATGACGTGAATAGAGTGCGCCATCTAGCGTTATCTGCAGGTAGCGGTAGCGGCTAAGTCACACATTTGTGTAACGAACAGAGTGGTTGTTTCATCTCGTGCGCCAGAGCTTCTTTTTGAAAACGGCAAAAAAAGCCTTTTGCAACTTCATGATGGGCAATAAAAGCGCAAATGAAAACGCGACCACCGCCTTGTGGTGCTTTTTTCGTCACGGAAAAAAGCTTTCACGGAAAAGCATCTTCAGAAGCGTGCTCGGGTTATCAATTCTGATTCGGGGAAAAAAGCGAATTGGACCAAGGATTCAGAGAAATAATCGTACGCCATATTCATCAAAGGAAATGTTGGATCTGTTTTGCTCCTGCTAGATATCCACTGAACAGGAAATGAGAAAAAAATTAACTTTGTGATCCCTGTGTGTGTATCAACAGGGCGCTCTCGCATCTTGCAACACGGGGTATCTAAGCGAAAAGAAAAATGCAAAAATATATGATAAAATATAACCAGCAGATGGGGTGGGCTCCAGCCCCCTGTGAGCCTAAATTGAATCAAGCAGATGTAGAAAATGGATGGATAACACAACCAACATACATGTGAAATTTGCGCAATGTTTGCCCACTTACTTCTACTCATAAAATCATACAATACACATGCCAGTCTACCTTTCCCCACTCACAAAATATTCATGACATTAGGAGACTTTTGGCTGCTACATATAGTAAATAAAGCCAAGGTATAGTTACATCGAAGTTATTTTAGGGCATGAAAGAGATTATTTTTATTAGAAATAAACATGTAATATTGATATAGACAGGAAATTAAGGGAGGGGTTAAAAGGAAGGTCAGTGCCACAGGTATTTCATTTTGTTTGAATGAATGTTGTATATCTCATGTGTTTTATTTGATAGTTTCATGTTTTTTTTTTATTTTTAAAACCAACCCTGAAAACCTGTCACTAGCGTGTTATCACCATAACTGATCAATTCCTTACAACACACTTCCCACACATGACTACCCCCCCCTTAGCTGCTCTTGCTTGTGGTTTCATTCATCACGCACAATTCCACCTCTGCCATGTGTAATGCATTGCAAGTCGCGCGGTCTTTTTGCTGAAGTGCTGGAAAAAAAATGACATGGAGGAAAAAGCAAGAAATCCTCTATATGTAGCTCATATCTATGATTTTTTTTCTTTCCCCTCTGTTTTCTAACCTCTAAAGCCTTTTCATGCCCTTCCAATAAACGCATTACAGGCTTGTGCGACGTAATCCCGAAAAGGATGCTGAGCTGATGCATATGGAAACCCGTTTCCGCCACTTAATAAAAGTAAATTTAGAAGTCGAAATTATGAGATAGTATCTCATAATTTTGACTTAATATCTCATAATTTCGACTTAGTATCTCATAATTTCGACTTAGTATCTCATAATTATGAGATAGTATCTCATAATTTCGATTTAGTATCTCATAATTTTGACTTAATATCTCATAATTATGAGATAGTATGTCATAATTTTGACTTAGTATCTCATAATTTCGACTCAGTATCTCATAATTATGAGATAGTATTTCTAAATTTACTTTTATTAAGTGGCGGAAACGGGCTTCCATAGATACACCGCAGGTGGCACGTGTGCTTTTCGGCAGACTAATAAGTTTGAAAGAGTCCTGCCCTTTTTTGCACAAACCCCGACTTTTACATTTCTGCGTTCGTTTCGTTCCCCCTTGTAAACGACAAAAAGAAATCTCCTCGTTTTGTCTCGCATTAAATCCTCATGTAGCACAACACCGCCGCTGTTCTCGGGGAAGGGTTGACGGGATTGCAAACCTCTCGAGTTCATTACCGCCCCCCCTCTGATGAGCAATAACCATCCCTCACTTATCACCAAGCGCAATAACCCATTTCATTTCACGATTATTGATCGTTTTTGACGGCCACACCGAAAAGGTCACGATGAGCCGTTCTTTCCCCTCTCTCCCTCTCTGGTTGGTAAATGTGAACCCAGCTGCGGCTAACGAGGAAAAGACACACACTGTCACACGGACCGACTCCCCCTCTGAGCGTGTGACAACCGGCCGGCTGAGTGGTGAGGTAGACACCAAAATGCTCACCGGCACATCTTTAATGAGAATAAGCTGTGGAGCTTTCACATAATCAGCCACGCGTATGCTACCTCACAGTCGAGAATACAGAGCAAGAAGACGCTGGATTTTGGTTCCGCATCCACAAAGACACACAGGAGTGTAGCAGTTCTGGTCTATTTTCCCCCTTCTCGGTTACATTTGTGGGTTTACTTTAATTTTTGTGGATTGTGGTGCGCTCACTGTTAAACGAGTCCAGACGAAGGAATGGTTTGAGTACACTCTCAGAAATAGGGGTACAGTACGAGTCCTTTTTTGTCCCCTGAGGTACAATCTATACTAATGTACACCCTAGGGTTAATTATTGGACCTAAAGGTACACATATGTGCCTTTTTGAGGGTCCAAAAGGTACATATATGTTCTCAAGTGGTAAAAGGTACACATATATACCTTTTTTTCTACATGCTGGGGTACAATAGACAGTCTGTGTTAGGCTACTTCAGTATAAGGGTACAAAATTGGTCTCTCTAAGGTACAAACCACAAGGGTACAAAACTATACCTTCTGAGGGTACTGCCCCAGTGACAAGCCATCGTACCCCTAAAGGTAGAATTCTGTACTTTATTTTCTGAGAGTGTAGCACGGTCGGCAATGAATTGCGTGTGTATGATCAGCATTCAGTCCTGCGTCAAACGACGGCACTGGTTGGTTTTGGATGAAACGCACACCAACGTTCTGTCATGTCTCACATGGAAGCTCTGAGAGTGACTCGCAGGCTAAAAGAGAAGGGACGAATTGATTTTTTTTTTTTTTTTTCATGTCTCCTAGAGAGACTTGGCAGATCGCTCCAAGTCTCGCTGTGTGGGGCTGACTCCTGCCATCCAGTGAAAAAGAATAAATAAATAGAAGAATAAGCAAATAAATTAACTGGCTTAAATATTTCAAAAAGTCCAAAATTGCTGCTCCAGCACATCCTGCGGGGAACACTGTAATGCCATCCCTTCGTGTTATTGCAGCTTTTAAGCTTGTCCCCTGGGAGGTGGAAATGTTACTGGTGGTCTGTGTTTGCTGTAACCCTCAGAGCTGTTGTTGGATTTCATTGCTTGTTTTTTGCAGGTTTACCAGCATTTAAAATGCCCGTTTAAACACTACTTTTGGCGTAAAAAAAAAGGGTATAAAATGCAGACAAGGTGGCCATTTGTGTCCATTTCTGATAACGCTTGCAACGAATGCCAAGACTGTTATGCTGGCGTGTTTAACCGGCGAACAGGCAGCAGTGACTCAGAAAGCGTATTTCAGTGCATTGTCTCAAACAGATATATATTGCTTCAATATGTTAAGCTGGTGTGTTGCAAACAGGAACAAAAGGCTTCCCACACAAATTTCTCTGTGCTGACAAAATAGATTAATAAGGGCACGGATTGTAAATATCAAGGTTTTAAGCAATCCTAAAAATCAAATATATGCCAGACTTCATGTGTCGGATCCATCTGGGAATGTCTCAAAAGTTGTGTAGTCTCAGCTTGGCATAAGGTACACAGACGTTTCCATGTCGACAAAAAGGCAGAAGCCTTTATAGATGAGTGGAAAAAATAATCCAATTTTATGGATAACACATAATAGGATGTTTAGCATGAATTAGCTTCCTACTTAAGCACAATAAAGCTGAAGAGCCTGCACAAATAAATCCAGCGGAGCAGTGATGTACACCACAAGACAGATGACAAACGGCATACTCTGTAAACACTAATACAAATTACCTTATGCTTTCTCCTCACCCTCAATCACTTCCTCCCGTCCCTGCTCACACTGTCATACCTACAACTCCTGACTCATCAGACACTATTGTCATGTATCCTCCACTGGCGGGCACACAGGGCTAAATTATTGGCCCCTTTTTAATAAGGCTATGGATTGTTTGAGGAATGGCACCGGCACTGCTGTTGATTATATCGAAAGCCAGTTGTTTTATATCCTGCGAATGTCAGATTCCTGCTATTTACATCCCTCAACTCCTGCGTGCCAGCGAATGGTTATTGATTTTGCCAAAGATGAATGGCGGAGGGGCGGTGTGCGATTAAAAACAGAAAGACAAAAAGGCAGGGGTTGGTGGAGAATTGAGGAGAGTTGTGTAGTCAAGACGGTGGACCTAAGAGGAGAGGGTATCAGATGTGAAACCAGACTTTTACGGAGTTGACTATCTTGAAATGGAAGCAATTACGCTCAGAAAAATGTATCAAGCGCTGTGATCACAGAGTTGCTACTTTTCTTGGATGAGTGTTAAAACAACATGAGCACAAGGTTTCCGCCGCCTCAGTTGGGCACCCATCCCGGCTTGCTCTGTCAACAAAATATTATTCCATGTTTCTGTCCTGGCGCTGTTTTTTCAAGCAGCTTTTTAGAAAACTGGGATCCACTTCAAGACCGTTTGATGCCGTTGCCATGTCTCCATTGAATCTTGCGCCTACGGCTACAATCGCTGGTCAGAGCCAGACTGCAGCTCTGACTGTTCCGGGCTTTTCATCTTCCTCTTTTTTAAGGAACGGATGCCCCTCTCACACATCCTGCTCCACATCAACAATCTGGGGTGTTCAAAGCATCCCAGGAGTTGTATTTCAATGAAATAATGTATTTATTTATTTTTTTCTTAGCCAACACGCTGTTTGTCTTGTCTCCTTCTTCCTTTAGCCTTGTACCGAGATTGTGGTTTTCTTTTTCCACCTGAAAATCTTAATTCTTATTTGTTTTACAAAGGTGCCCGGTGGGTTTTTTTTCAGGTATTTAACAACAGGTGAGATTTATTGTGTTTTTGACGCATCATTTTCTTTTGGCCTCATTAGCATAGCCATAGTTAGGCCCAGATTATGAACTCTTGAGCCACATTTGGCTCATATAACACTTGCCAGTGCTGTAACTGAACCATAAGTGCCAAGCCCAGATAAGGCCCAGATGTATCTGCTATCGAGGTAGTCCCATAACAAACCAGAGCCTCGTCTTTTAGACATTACTGTGTGTTCATAGATGAGATTGCCCAAGTAACGCAATGCTTAGATGAAGTTTGGAATGGCTACAGGCCTGACTCTAGTCGGGGACATTTTTGTCATTTGACCAGACTAAAAATAAAGATTTTAATTTTGTGTTCGACTTTTGTGCTTTGTACCAGTTGTTTGTTAGCATTTGCGCACTCAATTTCTAAGCTAATGTTAGCTTGCGTCGGGGCCCTATTAGTGCTGCACTGGAGTAGAACAGATGCTTTGAGGCGTGTAATTCGATGGTGAGCATAAACACCACTTCCTCCTGGAGAATTTGCCCAGCATTCTTTCCATAGAAAGACCCCCACATTGACACTAACGGCTCGGAAAGTAAGGGAAAATGGGATTTGTTGGGTTGCATCTAAGACGCTGTCCTTCCTAGATACCAGACATAAGTATCCACTTATTGCTCTTGCTCTCTAGCTATTGGTCTCACATTCACTCAATAGCAACGAATTTCAATGGGGAAAGCGTTCAATTTTCCGTGACCAATGACAAGATCTTAATATATCCTATGATTTTTTGTAGAATTTGTATGCAGAATCTTTCATATGTAGTTTTTAACACTACCTTTGAGGCAATGTTGCAAGTATGTGTCTAATTCAGCCGGATTTGTTGGAAGTTTAAATGAGCAATTTAAAGATATCTACTTGGTCTCTTGAGTTTCAGCTTTTTCAGAACATGTTCAGACTTTCTTACAAATGTAAATGATTTATTACCACGCTATTAGTGAAGTGCGGTATACAGTGGCTTCATTGCTGTAGATATGGATATATTCGTCAATGTGTTACAATGAAAGCATGACAACAACTGTCTCTTTCTGTGGAGAGGAGTAAAAGGGAAAGTGAGGGGGGGGCTCAATCAGTCTAGAGCCACTGATTGATACAGGGGCAATTGGAGAGACAGACCTTGAACAAGAGCACAAAAGCACAGAGTCAGGAGAAAATGCGCCATCAAAAAATTTGATAGAAGTGAGAGGTTGGGAAAAGAAGGATTGGTGGGGTAAAAAAAAAAAAAAACTGATCGGGACTGGAAGAGGAAGAGCATGAAAAAGATGACAGGAGTGGAATGAGATGGTGGGACAGCAGAGGGAGGGAAGCTGGCCGTTGACCGAGTACAGATAGATGGATGACATTTTAGATTCTCTCAGCAATAAAGCGTCTCCCCAGACACAGGCTGGGTTTAGATAGAGGCAGTCACACTGAAGGCTTCATTTGCCTTTCAGTTGCTCATTATATCCAACTCAAACTTATTTCCTCCCCTTAGGGGAGACCTGCCCCCCCACCCCCCAGGGCTCTAACTGTTATTACTCATTTCTGTTTACAAGTGCGGCCATGTGTCGTCACGCAGGGTGCTTTTTCCATGTGGCAAATTGTGTTGCTTTTGTGTGTTTGAGGGGGAAATGTGGTGGCCTTGAGGGTCCAAACAAGCCAGCATCTCAAAAAAAAAAAAAAAACACACATCAACGTTTAGCCAAGCCGAACAACAAAAGAAAACACACGAGGAAGAAAAACAAAACAAAAAAAGTCCAGACTTAAAACAACGAAATGCAGGAAACACACCGAAATGTGTCAGAACACAACGTAAAAAAAAAAAAAAATGAACAACATTCTGGAACCGCCAATCTCGCACAGTGTGGAGAAAAACGCCGTCAAGTGATTCACAAAGTACGTTTTTAGGTTAAACACGTTTGAAGATGCGCAAATGAGCCCACACAAACACACACCTGCAAATTTATTTACACCAACGGCACAATTTTCCTTTACCGCTCTGATATTCAAACACGGGAGGCCTCGCTGCGGAAATGTCCTCCAACCTTCCTCCGTGATGATTGCTTCCCATATGGTTTCTACTAATATTCTGCTTGGAGCCAACACACCGGAAATGACACACACACACACACACACACACACACACACACACACTCTTGCACAAGCATCATGACGCGTGCATGTGTGCTGATCACAGGCAGTCTTTCTGTGCAACATTAACTGCAAACTTCATTTCCTCACAAAGACGAGCCACCGGCTGAAAATTGGCTGGGACGAGTCATTAAACCTGTGTCTTACACACGAGCGCATACACACACATCTGTTACACAAATGAACCCCCTTTCACACACTCAAACACCTGTGTTAGTGTAGATGGTGATAACCCAGCGACTGCTGAGAAATGATTGCCCCTTTGATAGAGGAGCTCCAGTTTTCATGCATAAATGTGTGCGTGCGCTCGTGCATTTGTGGGTCTTAAAGTCCATTTAATGATGTGAGTTTAAAGTGACAGTGAGTGCAAGGAACACAGCATGGAAATGTCCACGTAGTGAAGGGGAAGAACACAAAAGGAGAGAAATATTGTAAATGACGGAATAACGATGACGAAGGCTGAATGAAAGTGACATTAAAAAGAAAGAAGCAGACAAAGAACAACAGTGTATAATGCAGAAGGTAGAGTAAAAAGAGAAAGTGGAAAGAGCAGAAGTGGTTTGAAAAATCCGAAATTTGTCAAAGAGAAACTACAGATTTGGATAATCAGTGAGGATAAAGAGGAATTTATGCCTACTGCAAGATGTTTTGTGGCTCTGAACCCCACACTGGCCTCAAATCAACAGGCCTGAGCTTGCGGGGACAATATGGTGTTGACCTTAAAGGGATAGTTCGCCTCTTTTGACATGAAGCTGTATGACATCCCATATTAGCAATATCATTTATGAACTTTGACTTACCCCCTGCTGCGTCCTGTGAGCTGAGTTCCAGCTGAGTTTTGGCGTTGACGAAAGTAGTCCGGCTAGTTGGCTGGGGTCCCAAAAATAAAGCGTTTTGCTTCTCAAAACAATATGCGTTCAAAAGAGTAATACAGTTGCATCACAAAATCGTTAGCCAGAAAAAGTCAGACCTCACAATCGCTTGGCGCTATTTTCTCTCCCATCGTATCACTACGGGCTGTGTAAACCTTGCAGACTGAAGAGCAGACCGAGCACTCCCCTGCTTCCTAGCAGTAAACACCGTAACAGGTGCGGCTATCGGCAGGTGGCTGAACGCAGTGAGGCAAAAATAGCGCAATTTTGAGGTCTGACTTTTTCTGGCTAACGATTTTGTGATGCAAATATATTACTCTTTTGAACGCATATTGTTTTGAGAAGCAAGACGCTTTATTTTCGGGACCCTAGCAAACTAGCCGGACTACCTTTCGTCAACGCCAAAACGAGGCCGGAACTCGGCTCACAGGACGCAGCAGGGGGTAAGTCAAAGTTCATAAATGATATTGCTAATATGGGATGTCAATGTCATCCAGCTTCATGTCAAAAGAGGCGAACTATCCCTTTAAATGGTGATCGCTGCATGTTGGTATTTCAAAAAAAGAGAAAGGTAACTTTCTTTGGTAAAAATCCATGTTTGAGTGAAGCCCTTCTTCATACTTGTAAAACAGGGCAGAGTATAAATTTTTTTATTTGGCTCCATTACATCAGTCTCTTTTCTCTCTTTGGCCACCTCTGTCTTGTCTGCTCTTTTTTTCTAGGCATCATTGTCCAGTCATTAGTCAGGCCCCTGCTTATTGTAGCTTTGTTTCCTTCCACAGTGTAAATAGATTGTACTTCCTCCCCCCTGTTAACTGCTTCCCTTAAAAGAAAATGCCTTACTTGAGAACACCCTGCAGGGACACTTTCGCAGAGAGTGCACTCTCCATGTATGACTCTGTTTTCACTGCATTTTAGCAGCAAATTCTAACTATTTACAGTTCCAAACCAAGCCTTCCTTCCTAATAGACCAATTTTACTGCCAGCAGTTCTCCCAAAAGAAAATATGAAGAAAATATTGTGAATATTGTCGTTTTAAAGGGGAAGTTAATTTTTTTAAAACCTACAATAACAACAACATGGCAGCTCTGAACTTACAGTGCAATAGTATGTGTTTATTCATTCATTCGTCTTAAAGTACTATAGTAGTAGTAGTGAAATAAATACAGATAATGCCTTATTTAGAGGCTGTACTGTCTATGCCCTGTTCTCTCCAGTTATATGGAGAAACGCAGATTTCGAGTGATCTAAATAGCATCCTAATAAGGACTTTCACCAAACTGTTAGAGTGTCACGTGGTTAGAGTGGGTTGTCCAATAACCAGAAGGTCAGAGGTTCAATTCCCACTCTCGCCGCTCAAAATAAAGATTGGTGGGGGTAGCAGTCCACCTCCTTGCCGCAACCAAGGTGCCCTTGAGCAAGGCACCATACCCCCATGCTCTCCGGAAAGTGGCTGCCCACCGCTCCAGTGTATATGGCATCTGTCTCCATGAGTGTGTGACCTTGTGCATGTGTGTGTTCAACAGGTGCCAACCTGGATGGGTCAAATGCGGAGGAGTAATTTTCGTGTGACTAACATGACAATAAAGTAGCCCTAAATCTTAAATCCTCCCGCTTACGAATATGGCTGAATACCCTCTGCAATCCACTTCACCAGCAGCATCAGACACACTATATTTCAAAGTACACACAAAAATCTTCACCAAACCAAGCAAAAGAGAGAAAAAAAAGCTCTAATTAAATTAATGATATTCTTTGCTCTATGAAATTGATTCTGCATCTTGAAATTTCATAAAACTCTTGCAGAATGACCTCAGCATCAGTCCCCTTATACAATGGATGTTCATCATTGGGAGTCCACTCGGGTGTTTAACAGTCATCATTTTCCTGAGATATTAGATAGATTAGATTCAACTTTATTGCCATTGTGCTGAGTATAGGTACAGAGCCAATAAAATGCTGTTAGCATCTAACCAGAAGTGCAGTATACAGAACTATTTACACAAAGTACAGTGGAAATCTTATTGGAAATAAATATGTACATTGTTAAGAGAGTGCATATACAGTACATGAGGTATGCACATACAGTGAGTGGAGAATGCAGATTACATGCACTAAGAGCTGCATGTAGACAGTATTGTAGTATGAATAATATGTACATAGGCGTAGGGCCTGAGTAAGTAAGTTAAAGTGACGGTGCAGAATTCAGCAGGGTCATGTCTTAAGGCGACGTAAACAGCTTAAGGAGGTGCTCCGCAGTGGCTGCGGAAACAGGCATCATTTGGCGAATATTCTTTGACAGCGTGTGTATTTGGATAATCTTTAATCCCGAAACATGTCGTCAACGTCATATGTAGGCTTGAAACAATAACAAGCTCATTCTCCCAACTACACCGTAGCCCCCTGTACTTTCCAACGATTCTTGATTGGCGAGAAGAAGTGTCTCCCCGCAAGTTTGTTAATTCAATTAATTTAATAAAAAAATGAATAAAAACACTCACATCTGTCAACAAAACATGGATCGCACAGACAAAAGAATTGGATTTGGACATTTTGAAATTGGAATTAAACATTTTGGATTTATACACGCAACTTTTAACAACAACTTTGAATGCGATCTCTATTACTTGGTCTCAAATAAGTTTGTAAAACTTGTGCTGTTGGAATGCATTAAAAAAAAGACGTAAAATGAACAAATACTGAATATCATATGTATATAAAATGCATTTGAGCACGTGGAGAAGAAGGCTGGTTAAGAATAATCTAGTTCCTCAGAGTGAGAGCAACTTTGTAAATTAAAAAAAAAAGGAAATCAGAGCACAGTTAAAACAGCCGCACTAACTCATTGCTCAGGTTTCGGCTCGTGAGGTCGTTCACTTATGAACCCAGTCATACAGGGTGATCTGAGCATGAGCTTGACTCCTAAAATATTAAGTGCACAATTTCATTTCCATACATAAAAAGTCTACAAGAGGTCACACTGACCCCTCTAGATGCATCTGAAAATGTACTAAAAAGAGCAGAAATATCATAAATTTGAGAGGTATCAAAGTGTCTGTGTAAGGCTTTAACATTCTATTAACCAAGGACAACCTGCTGTGTAAAAACGTATTAGATTGGAGTTTAATTTGTGGTTTCGGTCAATTTGTAAGATTCGGTTATTTTCTTTCTTTAGGTGTTTCATTTTAGATGAAAGTCCTCATTTCATTTAGAGTAATCTCATGTGAGAGCTAAGCCTATAAGCTGTGTGGCTGGCTCATCAGCATCACCTCAGAGCTGTGTGACTTCTGGGCAGTAGAGAAGATGATGATGACGATGATGATTGTGATTGTGATGGTAGAAGCTGTGATGAGGTGGATGAAGACTGCTGGGCCTGGTATAAACCATCCACCACTGATGTGGTCTAGGTTTCAGGGATGTTTGAAGCAGGGTATGTGGGAGTGTGTCAGCTGAGGAACGGTTGTGTGTTTGAGTGGTTTGTGATGACAGGATGGATGATGACTTCCCAGAGATGGAATTTGCGGCTTAGTTTGGTGGAGGTTTGTTAATATAATATAATATTCTGTATTTACAGTGTGTTATTTGTGTCTGTCGCACTCTGTGTGTTTCCCTTCTGAATACAATTTTGCAGAGTGTTTGTATGCATTGAAACAAAAGATTATTATTTTCATCCCAGTTTTGTGTCTCTAAAAGTTGCTTTTTGAAAGAAAACACTGCTTATTAAAGTAAAAAAGTAGTTTATTTTCTGTCATTTAACGAGGACTGAATTGGAAAGAGGAAACTAAATGCAAATTTATGTCAACTAATCTCTCTGGGAGTAGAAATCCCCGTCTTATTGTTGTTGCATAATAAAAAATGATATTGCTGAAGGGAGAGTGCTCTGTTGCACAAGGTCTTGTTCAGCACATCCCCAAGGATTCTCAATGGGGTTACCAAGTCGTTTCACTTTATACACGCTTCCTTAAATCAGTATCAACTAGAAACAGGACATTCAGCTCCATTGATTTGCTAATGACACGCTGCTCTATTTATCAGTTTATTTATCAGAAACTACAAGCTACAAACTTTTCTTGGAGACATAAAGGCCAGAATAATATACATTTTTTACTTCTGAATTCACACTTCACACTATTAATCCAAAAAATATGGTTATCCCATTTGGCTTTACCTTGTTTTCCAATGAAATTATGAGTAAACCTGGAGTCGTTATTGGCCAGGATTTGTCTTTTTAATTCCCATATTAAACAGCCTTTAAAATTATTTTGGAATTTGGAGAAAATCCTTGCATTTGCCACATCAAGAAAACACTAGTGCAAAGCCATCGCTGCCCTGAGTCCATATCATTACCTGAAAATCTTTAGATTGATTCAAAACGCTGCGGTCAGAATCCTGACTGGATCCACTTTTCTCGTGTTTTAGCATTTGTACATTGGCTCCATGTAGAAATCAAATTCTAATTTGAAATCTTTCTTGTGTGCAGAGGCCTAAATGGCTAAACCCTGCCAAATCTGAAAGATCTATTTGTTCCCTATCCTGCAGAATAGCTGGTCACACAGAACAGATACAAATGGACATGATGGACATGATGAAACATGAAAACTTTTCATCAGTATTAATGATACTGTAACACTTTTTTACCAGAAAAAAAAAAAATATATATATATATATATAATTTTGAGACACTTTGGAGACATTTAGGAGAAATTATACTTTTGTATGATAGTTTTGTTTTCATTTCTTTGTGGTCATGTTTTAGACAAATAAAGCAAATATTCAGTTTAAGTGATTATATTGGCTTAGATTAAGATATTCTGATAAATGTGCATTTTGAAGGTATTTTTTGTCTTTCTTTTTAAATTTTCTTATTTCATACCAAATTTAAAATAAAGATATAAAAGGAAAATAACCAGAATATCAATATGAATAAAAAACTCTGTATGTATCTGTATGTGTATGTATATGTATATATTGTGAATATTATTTTTAATCTTTGTAATGACACAAATAAATTAAATTAAATTGAACTTAAATAAATATTTTAATAATCCAAAAGGTATTTTATAATGTTTCCGTCATTTAAAAAAAAAATATTTTTCCATGTTTTCAACTGACTATAAAATAGAAATGTGCTGCTTTGAATCACTCCTCTTGGTTTCCCTTTTTATTCTTTGGTACTCATCTGTAATTATCAGTAATTCTGGAAAAAGAATTCTAAATGACAGCAAAAGTGAATAAAAGAGAATCAAATTAGATTTTCTAATTGTAGGGTCATACCATCGACCTCAGGGCTCAACACAAGTTTTTTGCAAAAAGTTCCTCTGCTTTGAAAATGTAATTTATGCTTGATTGGTTTTTTTCCCCTACTTTTATGCATCAATTTTCCCCAAAGCTGCATAAATACAGCCGCTCGAGCGTTGCATGAAAAAGACATCAAAAACTTTACTCCATTTTGTCACAAAGAAAAAAAACATCAACAAAAAGAAAAAAAACAATTTCAGAGGGATTTGTGCCGTTGTACAACACTTATTATTATTATTTTACAGCCCCCCTCACATATAGTCTCATTCTTAATGCAGGAGCCCTCAGATATGTTATCAAGAGTTATAAATCCACTGTGAAGTTGAGCAGATAACCCATTACCATTTTTTCTTCAATTTTGTATCAGTGTAAAGAAATTACCTTCATGTCCCTCACAAAGATAACATCCAGAAAGACTATTTGAGGTAGTCAATAAACTCTGCGCGGGTGTTTGGCGCTTATGCTGCTAAAAAGGGATTTCTTCAGATTCTTCATTTGGAGAATTGGGGATTGCATCTCTTTGAGGTTAATCTATTTCCCTATGTTTCTGTGTTGAAATCCATCACTATCCAGTGAATAGAGGTGTGACCTCGCACCAGAGCTGGTTTACTGGCATCACGTTCATGTCTGTCTGCAGACCCCCACGTGCTGGTTTTCGCACCCACTTATTGAGCTCTCAGAGCTCCCAAACCCAAGGTTACAGCCTCTTCTGCTGTTTGAATGGCTTCTCTTCTAGCTCATAATCGGACTTTTTTTGTTTAATGCAAATAAAAGGGAGGCATGTAGTGCGTTTCCTTGAAACATGATAAACTAGAGTTTCGAGGGCAAAAAAATGTATCTGAACTTTCTATCCTACCTACATAGTTCTTAATCATTATTGGTGGAGCTCACCGTGCCCACTTGAGGTCCAGATTGCCCGCCTTGGTTTGAGGGATTTGCCGGAAAGTGATGGCAGTGTGCCATCAAGTACGAGGAGAAAGATAGAGGGGGAAATGGGACTGTCTAAAGCTGTGAGACGAGGAGAGATACCGAGAGAACAAAAGACAAAAATGACACAGGATTGTGGAAAAGGAGAAATGAGGTGAGAACAGGTGACAACGAGCACAGCTCAGTTTGTCAGTTAAGAGGAAGTGAAGAGGTAACTGTCTGCCTTTGTCTCACATTTCATGGACGGACCAGAAATGTGATTTACACATTCATGCCTGCCCTGCATCCATCACCACAGGAAACAAAACATACTAAAGAGGCTCCTGTATCTTCACAAAACTTGTTTCGGTTAGCTTTAGCAGCAGCCCTGCACTTATTTCTCTTCTATTCTCCTTGTGTCTTCGACTGTTCCGTGTCGATCCATTCCCGCGTTCCTGTTTCATTCAGCCACCTGCCTATATGACGATTTCCTCTTCCGCCATCCCTCACTGTTATCTCTGCTCCTTTTTCTCGATAACACACTTTCGCAGCGGATGAACTCCTCTGTCCTTTGTGTGCTCAAAACCAGCTCGCCTTCGTTCGCCTTTCGCCAACAAGGAGGTGCCGTGGCCATGTGAATAATGACTGCGTCTGAAAAAAAGATAAAGTAGCGTGACATCAGCGGAGCTTTGCAAGAGCTGATGAGAAGGAGTCGATAGTTAGGCTAAGAAAAAAACCTCCTGTTAATACGATATAATCTTTGACTTGTTGATGCTACAGCTACTATCGCCAACTTTCAGCATTCTCTCAAAGTGGCGGATCAAAAAACACTGTTATTAATCAATTTTGCAAGTGCAATATGTATTTGGACGCGACACAATGAATAATTCCCACATTTTGCAACGGTCACTCACGAGCTGTAGAATCGCACAGGGATACAAGGCACACAGTAGAAGGAGAGAAGCAGGCACTCCACCGGCTGCTCAGTGTCTGAACTGCAGTGCACAGCGCTCCAACAAGGGTGGCGACATGTCTTGTCCAACAAATGTTTTTTTTTCTCATCCCCCTCTCCGATTTCTCATATTTCTGAGACATCTGGAAAGTGGTAATGACACCTGTGGCCATGTCTCCAGACCATAACAAAGCATTTGTGGGGGTCTCCTTGAAGTTTTCACACAGGCCATTAACTTGTCCATGATGCAGTGATCTCCCAATGCCCCCAGAAACAAAAGAGAGACTGTTTATGCGTTGTTTTTGCCATTAGCTGGAGATCTGATGTCTGGCGCCGTCTTTCATACCCAACACACTTCGGTCTTCTTATCTTTCTTGACATATCATCTTCCAACCCTCTGATTTTTGCATGTATTTTCCTTCAGGGTATTTTTTGTTGGTAACCTTTCAACAATGTGAAAAGTGAATGGAGTAGAATTAAATGTGGATAACTAAGAATAAATGGGGGTGTTCATTTTGCGATGCAGTTACGTGTTTTAGTCTGGCTTTTTGTGCGTTTTTAATCATTCTCGTTTCCAAATCGTCACACATCGACAATTTTCCACTCTACAGTTGTATATTGCAGTGGGCTCTAGTAAATGCCGAAAGCAAATGATGCAAAGGTTTACATACTGTCATTAACAAGTGATAAGGTTCTTATAAGTCGGTGAGGTACGAAGGAATAGTTGGAAGACCCATACATGTGAAGTATTTGAGACTAAATTTGGGGGAAGCTATTTTTCACATCCTGTTTTACATTTATTGGCTATAATATTACATAACTGGTCATTAAAAGGTTGAAACCATACAAGTGGTGTTAGTCGGTTAGGTTTAGGAAACATCATGGTTCAGTGTAAAAAGATGCTAGTAAATTTGAACCATTTTGTTATTGAATGGTGCTCCTCCATTTTTTAAATTCAGAGTGGCGACTTCTCCCATGACAGTTAGGGCCAACTAGAAAACGCCCAGGAAGTATTTTGGAATTTTTGTTTCAAAATCTTGTGTTTTGTTTCTTTTTCAAGTAAAAAAAAAAAACATTAAACCAAAGCCACAGCTGTCAACATTAGCTCATATGTTCTGTTATAGTCCGAGACTCTCAGGTTACTGGTCCTCTATATTTGATGCTCTATCCAGGGTACTTAAGAGACCAATAAACCCGAACCCTCTCGCGGCCATATTTGGTATTCAATGTGGAGATGACCATCTTCCTTGGGCAGGATCTGATCGCATTGCTTTTGTCACCCTCTTAGCGAGAAGAATGATTTAACTTAATTGGAAACAGGCTGCCCCGCCCTCCTAATGTTTCATTTTCAATTGTGAAAAACAATAAATAAAGGGGGAAAAAAACAAAGCCACAGCCGTGACTCACTTCACATCGTAACCAAGCCAGGAAAATATGTTGCAGTATTATGTTTCTGGAAACCCCAAATGTACATATACAATGCCCACATTCCAGCTATGGGAAAATTAGGTTTTGGGTTTTTTTCGTATATTTGGGCCACAAAAAAAAAGCGGCTTTGGGGTTGCTCTAACTTTAGTTTTATCACCCCAGAGATTGAGTTTTATTGAGAGTTCGGCTGAGGTGGTGGATGGACCTTCTTGTCACTCGTGGGATTTTTTTTTCTTTTTCTTTTTCTTTGGTTTCATATATGCAGACACTCGGTTGAGATAAAAAAAAAAAAAAAAACCCGTTTAAGGTTTAAGAAGAATTTGTTTAGAAATAGAAAATGCTGATGTACAGAACAACATCATTGAATATTTTTCTGGTTTTCAGACGTAAAATATAATATTTTTATATGATCTGTCTGTCTTATTGATTTTTGTTTTGACCTTTCTGACAGATGGGATTAAATATAGATCAACATGTTGGAAACCGTTGAAACTGTCTTTCTACCATGAAAACACTATGGAAATCTTTATTTAGATGTTGAACGTTTTACTTAGTGCTACATTTTGTTGTGACAAATAAATGGAAGGACTGCTTTCTTGTTTCTTAGTGTAAAGTTGTCTAAAGCTGTTATATCCTCATAGCTCAGTTGGACGTCCTGACTAGCAGATATCAGCTCCCCCACCACACAAACGCACCAGCACCCACAAAAGAGACGTACACGCCTGAGCTGCTGAGTGGACATGGCCGCGTATCACCCATATATTAATGGGGAAAAGGCTGCAGCTCAATACTTACATTGTCCACTGCTGATGCTGAGTGAAAGGAGAATGGAAGTCGCCACAGATAGAAGGCAGAGACAGAGAAATAGATGATTAAGGGCAAAGAAAAAGAAATTAAAAGAAGAAGGAGAAAGAGGTAGAGCAGATGGATCTGGACACTTTTGAAATGAGCTCAGAGAAAAGGCCATTTACAGTAGGGTATGTCGACTTGAATGCTAATGCTCCAGGACGTCATTCCCACTCTCACATATACAAGACCGTGTGTCTCTTTCTTTCACTGTCTCTTCTTTTCTCTCTTTCATTTCTATTTCTTTGCCTGGCTTTACCTCGCTTACTCACCCTGAATCTGTGTGTGTGTGTGTGTGTGTGTGTGTTTTGCTGGCTGATATTGGCTTTTGAAAGTTGTTTTCGCCTCACTTTTCACTTCTCCTCACTGATCTTTTATCACGGCCTACAGACGCAAACCAGCACACACACACTTGCAAGTAGGTTTCAATAACAGATTATTACAGAAGTCTGCTAACCTTTCATCTCCACAACACAGAAAAAGAGAAATCCTCACACACACACACACATGCGCTTATCGATTGGACCAATTTTAGATCCACGTGCAGACTTTCTTAGAGTTCGTGGCCACTCTTAAATCATTTTATCTAATAACTCATCCTTGTGAGATGTGTTGTTGGGGGGGGGGGGTCAGCAAATATAATTTATCCCCATAGTTCAGGTCCCCTCACCGCCTTTCTGTCCCGTACAACCTGCACCCACAGCACTACGCAGGATCACCAAGGGGAGGAAGTGCGCTCATCTTTGCAGAGCCAACAGAGTTTATGAGATCTCAATGTTGTTCAATATAGGGGCAAGTCCGGCGATGCAATAGGCTGTTTTTTTAATTCTCCCTGCCTGAGATTGATTGTGAAACTGTGAACTTTGCCCGGAGAAATAATTTGAGTTGTTGTTTTTTTTTTCAGGACACGGCAAAAGGTGAAACGCCAACACTGTCTGACCCCAAATAGAAACCAGTGATCTTAGTTGCAGCTACAACAATCAAGAGAATTGGAGCAGCTATTAGGCAATTCAATTTTGACTGTGTCTGACCCTTATTCAACCTTATTTTCTGACTTGAATTGATATTTCCGAAATTTGAGTATTCGTTTCTCTTTCGTCCAACCAGCATTTAAGGAAAGATATAATGTAGCCTGTTGGACGAAAAAGGCCAAAGCAGCCGTTAGTATTTCTTTATTTTCGAATATGAAAAATACATAGGGTTATGGGAAACCTTTGCTTCATGGTGACTCTTGCTAAAAAGAAAACATCCCATCTAGTTTAAATTCAGCAGAAATTTGAATTTTTATTTGACATTGTGGAGCAAAGCCAGATAGACTGTTTTAAAGCTGTTCAATGTGATAAATATGAAGCAATGAAAACATAATGTCCCACACGCTAGCTTTAATACACAAACACAGCCAACAGTTGTGATAGTAAAGAAACGCATGTCCATTTCGAGTAGGACCTTTTCAGTTGAACCACTGACTAACTTTAATGAGCATTTCAAATGCACTGAGCCAAACACACATGCACATACACTCATCAGCAGCCATGCCTGCTGTAACATGGCAATGGTGCCAGCTGAATGGAGCAGATGGTCTCAGGGTTGAGACTGGGGAGGCTTACCGACTCCTGGAAAGGCTGGCAGGGACGAAAAGTGGGCTTGATGGGAGGAAATATGAGGAACTAATTACAGTGGTAGCCACTGTATAAGTCAATTGTCATGCACATTTACCATAAGCACTGCAGACAACAACACAGCTTTTTTTGTTTGTTTTGTTTTCTCCACCATTTCTGAAAAATATTTAAGAGCAGAGGATTTTAAATGAATCTTTTTCTGTTCCCATGTTCAAATTTCATAGGTTGTTGTGGGCTATCACTTCCCTTTTTCTGGTGTGGACAGTTGAGATTTTTTCTTAAGTATTTGTGCATATCTCGAGAGCATCTTCACAGCAGCATCGGAGGCGAGAATAGAGCATTAGCGAACATGGGCTGTAGCTCTAGGTGTCATTGTCATTAGCAAGGATTTGCAGAAGGTGCTAAAAGCTGGCAAAAGATGCGTATGTGTGCGAGATTGAGTGTGTTTGCACTCTCATGGCTGTTTTTTGCTTTGTGTGGCTTAAACCAAGAGACTAACCTACAACTTTCTAATTGCCTGGCCTTCCCACACACCAACTGGGCTGCCTACTCGCTATAATATCTTCAAAGTCTTGTAATCACGTCAGCCGAGTAAAGTCAGCCTATGTAAAGGTCAACCAATGCAATTTGAATATCTTTGATTAAATGGTGTGTCAGTGCCAGAACCCAAACTGTAGGTCACTGCCTCAGAGAAATGATATCCAACCCTCTAACTCCACTCATTTCTCCCCAAGTCCCTGCTCTTACAGCCCCACTCTTCTGATCCCCCCTGTTCACTTTCTTTTCTTTGTTCCCTTCTCTCCAACTGTATATGATACTCCCACCAATACACTGTTGTAGCACAAAAATCTACAGATCTGAATGTCTATGGCTGTCTTTCTTCCATTCTGCATTTGTTGTCCAACTTTTTCTATACTTTATAGAATCTGTAGTTTTCTTAGACTGAAGATGAGTAAAAACTGCAGTTTAACATATATAGTTCGGCTCATGGACTGACCTTTAAGTATCCAAAAGCTACACAACTGAAGGGTGCTGAATGCTTGAACAACAAACATCATTCCTTTTACTTTTTTTTTTTTGTTGCTGGTTTTGGAACTGCTCAAGACAAAAACTCTCTAACATTTCACCTTTTTTTCTGTTTCTGTGTCTAGTTTGTCCCGGCACAGAGAACAAGTTGAGCACCCCGTCTGACCTGGACCAGCAGTACCGCACCCTGAGGAAACTCTACGAGAACTGTGAGGTTGTCATGGGCAATTTGGAGATCACTAGTATCGATCGAAACCGCAACCTCTCCTTCCTCAAGGTATGGATGTTGAATTACCTGTGGTCATTACTGGGCGTCACTGATGTCATAAAATGTACAGTGGTGAATGGACGGCAAAGAAGCCTGCGATTGGATGTGTTGATACTTTGAACAGGGTCATGCATAGAAAAAAGAAAGACCCAGGTTGAAAGTTTGGGTGTTTTGGATAAAGAGTGGGATACAGGATTAGAATGCTTCAGCACCATGGACAGAGATAAAAAAGTGGTTGCCTTGCTTCTCTCATTCTCCGGTTCAGTGGAGTGGTCTTCTTTTTACTTTGGAACGTTAGTAACTGAGGGAAAAAACCGGAAGCATCTAAGTAATAGCTGTTCTTGTCAAAACTAAATAGCTGAAGATACTTTCAGTTGGCTTGAGATGCTGGGACTCATCATCGATTTGTTCAGTTCCTAATATGAACAACATGAACTATGAACTGTAGATCTTTGCACACATAACAAAGAACCGGCTTAAGTCAATTGCTTTGACTGGTAAAAAGTAAATAAATTAGGTTTATCCAATTGGACCAAATAAACAAGCCACTGCTGACATAGCAGTGGCTTGTTTAATGGTCCCTTATTTTGCTTAGGGAGGTTCCTAATTCAGCAAAATTAAGTGTCACTTGATAAAAAGCTGGTTAAATTTGCCAAAGGCTAAGAAATAGAGCTTGAATGTTTGCTTTAAGTTTTATGTTTCTTATCAAGGAAACGCTTGACTGTCCTTTATGAAAGAAATAGAGATTGTTGTGCACTGCAATTACTTGTAGCAGCAACATCCAGAACAAGTGGCACTCTTTTTTTTTTTTTCCAGCCTTGTCTTATTCCTTGGGCTTCTGACTATTTTCATACAGTCTTACTGATTTGGATTCATATGAATATTATAGAATTTACAATGAAGTTAGGGGAAAGCATTTTGGAAAAGACAGAGAAGGTGACTTTTTGATCATACCTAGGGTGTTTAAGTGTTTGCATCATGGATCAACACTCAAAGAGAAAGGAACTGTTTCAGTATTTGGATGCAAACATGGTAAATGGCCTCCCAGTTACTCGTTACCGCTTTCTATATGAACAGGTCGCTGTGATGTGACAAATCTGAAATTGTCAACTGCCTCCTGCAAATATTCTCATATTAAGAATGCTTAACAGTGTGACTGATCATGTTACCCAACTCTCAAAAAAAAAGTGCGTATTCCTCTAAGAGACATCAGTTGGCCCTTTTCATATTTGCATTCAAGGCATCTGATTTAGTTGATTCTCTTAGCTGGAAGGAGTTACTGTATTGTAGCAAGCAATGAGTTCAGCATCTTACTCACTTCAAGAGAGATCATGGATATCGATTGAAGCCCTTTGCCAGGGCAATACAACACAGCGCAATGAAACTACTCACGAAGAACAATTACAGTGAAAGAATTGTCTGCAAGATACCGAGAGAGTCTGCAGGCAAATGAGCAGTACTCCGAAGTCAAAGTGCTGTTTCCAGCCGACCACAGTAGTCCCTTGGGTGCGTAGTTGCTTTGTACCGCTGTATGTGTGTGTATGTCTCTAGGTGTGAGTGTTTGTGCATCTCCATCATTGGCGCTGTGTGTTCACACTGTCGCTGTTGCGTGTGCCATGAGGCCTAATCTCTCCCCTTCCTGCTGTTTAATGAAGTGAGGTGCAGTCTAATTACTGGGCCAGTGCTATCAAATGAATAGCATAAACAGTCCCATTAGACTCAGCATCATTAGGGAAACAATTAGGCATCTGTGGGATTGTTAAGTGAATGTGAAAGGGGTGGAAGGGGGTTTGTGGTTACCATAGGAACTCTGTAACAATCATCTTTCTGGTCACAAGAAATCAGAGCCAGGGTCCCAACGCTTAATATTGTTCTGAGACAATGAGTAGTTCAATGGTAGATTATTACCCTACTAAATCCCAACTCCCTATAGAAATTAGCTGTGTTGTGTCCAACCATCACAAACATTTTCTACTTCTTTTCTTCATACTTTTACGATAAGCAGCAAAGCCAGACTTCCTCATGTTTGAGTTCAGATGGTTTCCTCCCTATTTTGTTACCCTTTATCAGTCTTCAATTTGGAATAATGCCCTTAACTTACAATCTAATGGTTCGTGCAGAGTTCAGCGTTGCCATGCGTATATCTCATTTACAAGCACATGTTCCACACATTTGGACGGATACAGACTTGCACTCCAAGATCTGCGGGCTGGCTAAGAATGGCTAGGGAGAGCGGCTTAAGGAGGTGCATGCAGTGTATGTGAGCTAATAGAGTGTCAGGGTGGGAGGAAGGGATTTGGGATGGAAGCAAGAAAGAAGAGGGAGCCAAAGAAGGGCTAGAGGAATGCCACTTTTTATGGCAGGCAAAAACAGCTGCTGTGCTAAAATTGCAATTTTCAGCTACTGTGCCACAGGGGTATATGTTTGTGTCGGCATACATCTGTGGCTGCGTTTGTGTGGATATGAAAAGAGGGGCAATACAAGTGCGGAGATGGAGAGGGAGGGAAGGAGTGAGAGATGGAAGGCGTGGTGATTTCCCCCCTCCGAGAACCTGACAGTTAAATGGACGATATGGCTCCTTGGCTGCCTCAGCTCCACACATCTCTGACTGCCCCTTATCCCCCCGCCTCTCTCTGTGTTTGTTTTATCCAGCTTAGAAACTCACATGGGTGGAGCTTACACCATCATTTCAACATTAAGCTCTCCTTAACTTTATATTCCTGTGGGAGGATATATTTTTATTTGAATAGAGCAGTCTTAAAATGGGGGAATTTACACCCACACTGTTGAGACCAAGCCAGACAACAAGGGTATTAAGTGAAGTATGACCCCAATTTACCTCGTACACATTTAAAACTCGTGCTTTTTAATGAATTATTACTTTATTGTTTGGTCACACGTATTGAATTAGCAACAAAGTGTGTTCAGTCAGAGGCTGCTTCAGCTCAGCTGGAACAAAGAACCCTATAGGAGGTCAATCCAGCCCACAGATTAACTCTACACAGTGACTTTTTTTCTTCTTCAACATAACTGACAAATAAGTGCTTTAATTCTTTATCCTGCAAAAAAAAAAAAATTCCCATTTTTTTAATTAAATAAAGTGTAGGTAAATTCAAACCAGGTCGAGTCAGTACTTTATGTCAACCCTATTTTTTTTTAACCTGGAATATTCTGTTTTCAGTCAAGGCAAATTTGTTTTTCTGTCACCACGATACAGACAAAAGCATTATTTTGATTTGTCTTTGTGACTAGTGGGATGTATTCTATTTTCATTCCATTCATTTCATTATCACAGATTACCCCAAATCGTGTCAGTTTGTGTATACCAGTACAGTGGAAACCGCTTATAGTGGTCACGGATATAGTAATCAACCGCTTATATAGATCAAAAGGCTTGGGACAGAATCATTTCTATACAAATGCTGTTTAAATAATTTGTTTATAGTAATCAAGAAATCCGCTTATAATGTTCATTTTTGGCCATTTTATGAATGTAAACATGTGCAAAAATTATTTTAAAACTATGTGTAGCTATTTTATTTTTTACTCCCTTGATTCCTTTCTGGACGTCTGCTTCTGCCCTATGCTTCTGCCTCGCTAGCTAACGTAACGAGTTGACACCGGGCAGTGAGCGCAAATCATGGCTGGAAAAAGTCATTTTCTCTGAATGAAAAACGTAGTCTCCTCGAGGCGTATGACAAATTACCAAAAACGAGCCAACGAGACGCTGCGGCGAAGCTTGGCATTCCTCAGGCTACCTTGTGTAGTCTAATTAAGCAACGAGAGACAGTCATGAATGCTAACGACGGAGAAAGAAAACGACGGCGGACTGCGCAGTACTGTAATTAAACTTGCATGATAATAAAATTCAGTAAATGCTGAAGCTATCCGTTTCATTTAATTTTTCTCATTGAAAAACGATACAAATGGCATTTAGATGATATTCTGCATAAAAAAATAATTGAAATACCTGTACTGTAATCCAAATTCGGTTTTAGTAATCGAAGCTGCAGTCTGCAGGATTTGTTGTTGTCATACGTAAAGTCCTACTTTTTGGCATTTTAAGAGTTTACATGATCTATCAGAACGCTTGAAGTTGAAAACGGTGACCTCCGTAGTCGCAAAATGCAAGAAATGCTTATTTTTTAACCGAAAAATAAAAAGTTATTCAACTTCCTGTCCCGCCCCTTCAAAACACATGAGAACTCGTGCACGTAGACGTGCACGCCAGATGCGCGCACACGACTCCTCATTCATCAACTCACCTGTCATTTGCGATCATGGAAGACACAGTAAGTAGACAAGCCCGTAATGAAGTTCAATAGTCTTGATAAATAAGCGTGGGGACGAGCCTACCTTGTATCGCGCGTGCACAATTGGTGATTGACAGGCAGCAGAGCCCAGCTCGTAAACCTGATTGGTTACCTTTTACCGGTCCGGTCTGCAATTTTGTAAACAAACCTGCTGGCTTTGGAGGGACCTAGCGGGACATATAGGGGACCTAGAGAACTCTTTTTTTTTTTGTATTGGGGTATTTAATGTACTACTTTCAGAATCCCCGGACAGTTCCAGGCATTATGCTTGAAAAAGAGTTGCAGACTGCAGCTTCAACCATAGTGTTCAAATTGGCTCTGGACCAACACGTGATCACTATAAGCGGTTTCCACTGTATATATTGTGGTATCCTAGTTCCTGCACTTTATAACGTAGTCATCGATATGTGATATTGATTGAGTGTTTTTCGTGTATTTTACTGAGATTGTTTGTTTTATAGCTTTTAGTGGTTATTTTAACTGTTTTTTTGTTATGAGAATTCTCTGCAGAGTAAGGTCAGATGCCCCAGTTATCAATTTTGGTGTATACGTTGGGATAGTGTCTTTAGAATATCCTTGAGCCTAGGATTTTCCAGTGTTTTTTTTTTTTTTGTGGAGGGCATTAAAAAGAAATCATACAAAACTCTCAAAACAGACAGGTAGGTAATCAGCAAGAGTGAGTGACGGGCAAAATTATAAGCTGTAGAAAAAAAGACAAAGGAAAAACATAAGGAAATGCTAGAATCTTGAAGCAGAATCAAGACAGGACAGCTTGGCAGCAAGCTGGGGAAAGGGGGAGTATGAATAAAGATGTGCGTAATGAGCTAATTTACCACAGGTGTAAAACAAAATAAAAAAATTTCAAAATACACCAGGACGTGATGAAACAGACATACAAAACCATACTAATATCGGTTTCTGTCAGGAACAAAAAAGACAGAAAGCAGGATTTCCGTGTTAACCAGCAGTGATATGCGTCCACTGTAAAATGTTTGGCACCAAAAGTCTCTGACTAAAGTTGATCTGAGATTTGCGCACTTAGAAAACTCACACCGCTAAAACTGTTAAGGGCTCCTCGGCAGTGCTTCTGTTTAAGCGATAAAATGAATGAATGAAGGGAATCACCGCGCCGCCACCTGGCACACCCCTTCTGTCTAGTTTGCTAGCCAGCTCCACTCTCTGTCCGTCACTCAGAATGGCCCATTTCCCCCCCCCGAAGTGAAGCGCAGGGCTGCGCCAAGTGGCCCACAGTGGCCCACAACCATCTAATGATGTCACCTGGGCTGAAGGGCTCTTCAGAGGCGGCTAACAGAGGGCGTAGTGACAGAGCTGCAGCTGAGAGCAGAGGGAAGGGGGGGGGGGGGGGGGGGTCCGTCCATAAAGCCTCAAAACGACATGTGTCACTGAGTGTTTTTTAAAGTCTCAAAGTTCTCCCCAGAGGACTGAATCTATCACAAGTTAGGGACACGAACACACGTGCTCGTGCAGACACACACGCACACACCTCGGCAATAAAGAGAGATGAATGACACGGTCACTGAGGTGTGTACTCTGTCTACATGCAGACAGAGACACTCTTTACCGAGCTTATCTCCGGCAAACACCGGCCGCCAGAGACAGAGAGAAAAGACACATCTTCTTTAACCAACGCCTCTCTCCAAGCTCTGTCATTTTTCCAAGAGAAATGGGCAACACGGCCCCTGCAAGTTCAGTTCGGCTCAGCCCGGAAAAACAGGAGACAAGGGGAACAAGTTGCGACAGTAGAGAAGAGAGGAAGAGAGACTCCTCATGTGGTTTCAATGAAAGCCCTCTGGTTCTGCAGCTCAGCTATTCTCAAAGTGTACATCCCGAGAAATCTGCGCTCCGCCGCCTTCTGCAACATGCAGAGCAAACTACCGGCACATGCATCATAGTGTGTGCCCTGTGCACTTGTTAATAGGCCGTGCACGTCATGTTTGCAGAAAAGCTGAAGACCTCGAGTCAAACAAAGTTTACAGGTTCCACCAAATGAATTTATCCTTGCCACTGCACGCCGCGACCTTGTCCTCCGACAGTGCAGGTCTTTTATTCTTCCTTTACGTCCTTGCCTTACCTCGCTGAGATCAGTGTGTTAGTCAGAGATTACTGCTTCTTAGTGACTCATTATTCTGAACTCATCTGATCACACTTCAGTCTGTCTGTGAGAGTGGCTCTATGCCATTAATTTACTGCAAGGCAGTAATTCACGCTCCACTCTATCACACTCCTTTCACCGTGTCTGCCCTTCAGCAGTGTTTGACATTCTTCCAGGCACTTATAGGAAAATGTATAGATACTTACGTCTGTGCTCTTTTGCTCTGGGAGCGTGTTTCGAGGTTCCCTCTTTGCTCTTTAGAGCATGTGATGTATTAGTATGTAACACAATGACAGCACTGTGCAAAAGTCTTGAGCCTCATTTCTTCACATTTTGCTTCCAAGGAGCTGGACTTTCTTGTAATGTTTTCAAAAAGGATCTCAATCAATGCCTCTCGAAGCCATCTTTTCTGTTTAATTTTTGGACACTGGCCTCTTTTTCTCTCATCCTCAGTCCGGTCCTTGGACCTGACCGTTGTTTTTATCAAGCCACTCGACACGTGATTTATTCGAGCACTAAAAGGCCCATAACTCAAGGGGATCAGAATCAGAATGAAGTTTATTGCCAATTAGGTTTGCACTTACAAGGAATTTGACTCTGCGTAGTTGGTGCAGAGTATTGAGTGTGGACAATATAGTTTCGGCGTGCACTGCAGACCTTTTGTCTGAGGCTGAGAGCTCCTCCCTCGAAGTCAAATCAAATCAAATCAAATCAAATTTATTTGTATAGCACATTTCATGTACAAACAGTTCAAAGTGCTTTACATAAAATAAAAGCATTGCAGCAGGGAGTGCAAGAAGCATTAAAAATACATAAAATAATATAAAGAGAAACAAATAAAATCATTTAAATGAATTTAAAATCAGGCAACAGTCTAGATAAGTTAAAAGATATTTCATGCATAGACACATGAGAAAAGAAATGTTTTTAACCTGGATTTAAAAATGTCTCCATTTGGTGAAAGTTTAATCTCCACTGGCAGTTTGTTCCACTTATTTGCAGCATAACAGCTAAATGCTGCTTCTCCATGTTTAGTCTGGACTCTGGACTGGACCAGCTGACCTGAGTCCTTGGATATAAGAGCTCTGCTGGGTTTATATTCTCTGAACATATCACAGTGAGAGGTGTTATTTACATGGAGAGACACAGAAAGGTAGAGGACGAGGCCAATGGGATGGTCGAGTGCTCTTCTCTTTCACCTACTCTCGCCAGCTCTCTGTAGTTGTTTTCATGCTATTGTGCTTCTTGAATGCACAATAGCTGCCACAGGGCCTCTTCACCCTGCGATGACATGACCATCCCAGGTGATAGCTGGAGAGGGGTGCGCGAGCCGAGCGGACCAGACAGTTTCATTAGCCTCTGAACCAGCTGAAGAGCTCGTAAAAAGGTTGGGACTGTCGCCCGGAATGGGAGGTTGTTAGCGCCTTTTGCAAAGCGCCCAGCCGCAGTTTGCATAATTACAGCTCTTAACGCTGGGAAAATTAGCACCCTGCACGTGCCAGCCAGCTCCCAGTAAGATCACGGCGGTGCGTCCATGTTCTATTTTATAGCTTGTTAATTGTGGGGTAATTAAGACATCTAAGTCAGAGAAATGAAAAATATAATGTGCTCGTCGTTCTTTTGTTTGGTTTCTTTCATCTGTGACAGAAAATTGAGGCTTACATTTTGCTTGTTTGATCGCCTCGTTTCAGGAATATTTATACTTTAGAAATCTAAAGAAGGGGGTAGCGCAACGGTTTCCACGAAGCTGTAACACTGTTAGAAGTACCCACATTATTCCGTTTAAAGTTGTGCAAAAGTACAAAAACAAGCAACCGATATCTGAACATAGGCAACTTCTGTTATTTCCCCCTTTGTAATCCTTTGATTGCCGCAATCCGTGAGGCACTGCTTCCACTGGGTGAAGTTATTTCTGCTCTGCTAAAGAGGCAGCCTTTTTTTCATGTGAGCGCAAAGATGGATGGCTTGATCTTGAACATTTTTATATAAATCAGAGTTTGGAAGCTGATGTTTTTAGTATGACTTTTGGCCACAGCATGACTTCAGTCATGACAATGGCGTTTAAAGTTACCCAGAGTTTACAGGTGGGACCTGTGCTTTGTGAGTCGAAGGCATGGAGCCTTTACGCGTGGAGCTGGAACCTGATACACTAGCGTGCAGCGTGAAAGTCCGCAGTGGAAACATACAGGTAAGGGCAGGCAAAAAAAAAAGAAAAAAAAAAGGCAAAATAGGTAACCAGTCAGATCAGCAAAACAACACAGGAAGAGCCAGTTACTGAAAAGTAACCATCACTGGAAACAGCCACGATATGTAAAACATACAAGAGGCTGATTGGCTTTTGGACATGCATGGATCATTTGGAACCTGATTAGATGGATTCTCTCTGAGTCATTGATGTATTTTACACCCACCATGCTGGGGTTTATTTTTAGGGTTTTTAAACAAGGTCATCTTTTTCTTGACTACAATTTTCAAATGGCTGTTTGTGAATAGTTCTCCTGCTTAGAATAACATACAGGCAGAGCAGTAGGTGTATGACCTCTCCAACTTTGGTGGAACAAAACATGTCTGAGGACTCATTAATGGTGCATCACATGACAGAGAGACACAGTGTGTGTTAAAATAACATTTTATGGAATTTATGGAAAGCAACAAGTTTCTCCTGCCCAGGCAGTTATAACAGCCCCATGTATTTGGGAAAAAATTTAAAGCTCTGACAAGCACTTCATTTACCCAATTCCCGATTCCAAAACTTGACTATAATTCCGCTAAATCAGGTGGTTAAAGGCTGAAAACCAGGGTGTTTGACAAGGGTGTTCAACCAGAGATGGGGACTCGAGTCGCACTGAAGTCGCACAAACAAAGACTCGAGACTTGACTTCAGACTTGCCCTTAAAAGACTTGAGGCCCTACTTGAACTCGAGGTCTGGGACTCGTAAACAATCTTCATTCCTGAAATTATTGTTTCTGATCTTTATTTAATAAATTCCGATGTATGACAAGGCTGATGGCAGGCTGAGAGCAGCATAGCCTCATGCATACGGGCAGCCAGCCACTGATATCAAAACTACTGTAACCATGGCAACGTCAAGCTCATCTGGACCTGTGCCATATGTTGTCACATTTGGTTTTAAAGCGTTCACGCAGACGGCAAACAAGCAAACGGCCACTTGCAAAGTGTGTGGTATCAGGATAAATGATGCCGGCTCAACTACGTCCAACTTCATCAGGCACCTGAAAACACACAAGGACAGGTCAGTCTCTTTGTAACGTGAAAGGGAAACTTGGCGCTTATCGACAGGTTACGCTAGCAAACTAATCAAAGTAAACAGTGTTGTAAACTATATGCAGATCATAGCTTCATTGTTCACTACACGGCGTTGATGATTTATCTGCAGCAGCCTGTGGAATTTGGGAAAGACTTCGGTTAAGTAGCCTTGGTTAACAGTTACCGAATTAAATTGCTAAGCCAAGTCTACGTGGATATAACTTCACGTTAATCAAATTGCTGTTTTAAAATAACCTACTTTTACTATTTCAGGTAAAATTCCAGGTCGACACTGTAAAAAAAACCCTGAAAAATGCCCTCCAATTGCGCTGAAAAATGTTATGCATGAGAAGTTCAGGCTACACAGCCAGTTATTAATATGTGTGTTCATGTATCCTGTGGTGCAGAGCAAGCACACATATTTCAAAATACATTTATATACTTCAAACAAGCTTTCATGGCGTTTCTTCACACTGGATTGAAATAGCCCTCTTAAGTGACCATGCTGTGATCAATTTTGATCCTGCAGTTTATAATGATATTACATATACTGATAATACAGTACATAACATACAGCAATGCAGTCTTGTGTCTAATAATAGAACGTTCATTTCAGTCATTTCAGAGTTGACCTGAACTTGTCTGTGTTCAACTAACGTGGCTGTGAATCAATAAACATATTAGAAAATGATGTGAATTTAAAAAAAAAAAAACATATCAGGAATCAAAACAAACTGGAATTCACTGGGAAAAGACGTTTAAAGACGAAAACAGGAAAAAAAATCAAACATTTAAACCGAAAACACAATAAAAGAGTAGCATCTTCATCTCCCTCAGCTTTTGCATTTTGGCAGTTTGGACGACTGGCTGATCCTCACATCAAAGAGCTTAATGTGGTTTGGAGGCTAACTGTGAACATTTCCATCTAACTCTCTGGTGTTTTTGAGTCATTGTTTTTGTTGCCTTTTTAAAAAAAAATATTATAATTTATGGATAAAGCTTTTTGAGCCTTGGTGGAAGGATGTTTTGCCATCACACGAACACAAATGCACTCCACCATTAGCTGAATATGATTTTTTTTTTTTCCTTTCCTGATGTCTTTTCTAAAGTCATGGAAATACACTATATTGGCAAAAGTATTTGCTCATCTGCCTTAACACGCATATGAACTTAAGTGACATCCCATTCTTAATCCATAGGGTTTAATATGACGTCGGCCCACCCTTTGCAGCTTTCCAAAAGGTTTAGGAGTGTGTTTATGGGAATTTTTGACTATTCTTCCAGAAGCGCATTCGTGAGGTCAGACACTGATGTTGGGCGAGAAGGCCTCTAATTCATCCCAAAGGTGTTCTATCAGGTTGAGGTCAGGACTCTGTGCAGGACAGTCGGGTTCGTCCACACCAAACTCACTCATCCATGTCTTTATGGACCTTGCTTTGTGCACTGGTGCAGCAGTCATGTTGGAACAGGAAGGGGCCATCCCCAAACTGTTTCCACAAAGTTGGGAGCATGAAATTGTCCAAAATGTCTTGGTATGCTGAAGTATTCAGAGCTCCTTTTACTGGAACTAAGGGGCCAAGCCCAGCTCCTGAAAAACAACCCCACACTATAATCCCCCCTCCACCAAACTTTACACTTGGCACAATGCAGTCAGACACGTACTGTTGTCCTGGCAACCGCCAAACCCAGACTCGTCCATCAGATCGTCAGATGGAGAAGCGTGATTGGTCACTCCAGAGAACTTGGTCACTGCTCTAGAGTCCAGTGGCGGCGTGCTTTAGGTGGCATCCTATCACGGTGCCGCGCTGGAATTCACTGAGCGCTCCTGAGAGCGACCCATTCTTTCACAAATGTTTGTAGAAGCAGTCTGCATGCCTCTGTGCTTGGATTTATACACCTGTGGCCGTGGAATTGACTGAAAAACCTGGATTTAATTATTTGGATGGGTGAGTGAACACTTTTGGCAATATATTGTCGTTGTATTGGACGAAAAAGTTTGAAGCTGTGACTGAATGCTGAAGCAGTCCGTCAATTTGTCAATCAGGCGACATAAAGTTACAGAAAACGCACAAATTAACAGCCAAAGTCAGGTCGAAGGATACAAATATATACAAACACATCTATTACTATATGCTGCCAACTTTTTAGGAAAAGTGTAAACAGAGTATAAGTTTGCCACTTTTGGACCTGACTCCCGTGGGAGTTGTAGCTCCTCAGTTTGGAATGTTGGGATGTCTTCTGCCCTCAGGGGGCGAGTGGTAGGTGGTACGACTGAGACCCTGCTCCTGCTCATTACTGGCCTACTGGTTGTCTTGCCTACAGCACTGCAGGGATGGTGTTCCACTGCAGAAAGAGGTGCAAGATGGGCCAGAGTTACAGCAAACACATTTTTATGCAGAAAGTATTATGGACTACACATTCCACAAACTTGCAAATACAACCAGCTCATTATCCGGGATTGGGGTTATGCCATTCTTTTCGGCACGTGTGTCGTGAGAGAGAGTGTGTGTGTGTGTGTGTGTGTGTGTGTGTGTGTGTGTGTGTGTGTGTGTGTGTGCGTGTGTGTGTGTGTGGTCGTCTGCATGCCTGCTTTGTTGTTGGCTTGATCAAAGCAGACACAGTGCAGAGCAGAGGTCTCGGAGGTGAAATTAAAGTCTTGCTTCTTCCACGCCGTGGAGGGGGAGAAAGTGATTACCGTTAAATTAAAAGGTGCGACCATAAAAGCGCGCCTCGGCCGAACCCTCGCAATTCATCAAAACGATCCCACGGCACGTCTTTTGCTTATCAAATTGTAAAATATTGTCCATGACACCGGCGTAACAGGAGCGTAATTAATGCACTAAATCAATTCGGAATCACTCTTTGCAGAGTGGCCCTGCTGGGATGCCGTCATTATCGCCAATTATGGTGGCAGATGCACGGGGCCGAGAGGAACGGATAAAGCTTCCGCTTCCCCTCCTCCTACACCGTGTTCTGTTCATTTCCCATTTTGTTATTCACCGAGTGTCAGTGTGGCGTTTCTCTCTTACTCGCACCTTTGATCTTATTACCAGGTGCAGATCGTTGTGTTAGAGAATACTTAAAAAAAAAGTCCCATTTTGAAATGATCCCTCGGCTATTGCTGGCAAGTGGGTCTCAATGACAGAATGCAGATCTTTATCTCAAAGAGGTAAGTCGGAGAGATGAATATTTTCAAGTTAATTTACTTGTCTCTCTTTTAAATCTGAGGGGTGATGAAGACCGAGAGGCTCGGCAGACAATTTATATTAAGACATGGCTGTTTTATTGCTTTAAATGGTTATTTGCTCTGATGACTGTCTGCGAGATATGCTTCGCTTATGAAGTAATAAACTAAAATTTCTTGTAATCGTGTGTGGAAAAAGGTGCCTCGTGTTGACGAAGATCTGGTGTGTTTGGTATTTTCTTGCTTGAATTAGCAAGGTGTTCTCCCCCCAAAAAAAGATGGAAAGGTTGTGCCTGATGCTGCTCACTCCCTCAAATACTGTTGGAGATGTATAATCTTTGACCTAATTAGAAAATAGCTTTCAGCTGAGCACCATTAGTCTTAGTTTTGAAACCGTGCCATACGTAGAAGTAACGCGGTACTGTAATCTGATTACATTTTCAAGTAACGAGTAAAGTAAGGGATTACAATTGAAAAAAACAGTAATTAGATTACTGTTACTTTCCCACAAGGAGGCTGCGTTACTAAACCATGATTTTATTTGTGAGAGTGTCTCGTGACAATACTGATCAAGCACCTAGCAAGCCGGCACAGGAATGTGAAACTCATTGAGAAAGCCCCCGGATTCCCCCACTGACATGACCGCTGTGGCAACCACATCCAATTCCACCGGGCAAACCTCCGACGGCCCCTTTCCTGCCAAACAGGTGAAAAAATAGACTTAAGAGCGACAGGACTTTGTGCAGAAGAAGGGAAGAGAACTGAAGAAGCTAGTCGCTGTCTCTATTGTCAAGGAGGTATTGTCCATTTCCACTGTAGACTCTGAACCATTCCCACGCATTGTATAATAAAAAAAAATAAAAAAAAATTCAGGGGGGCAGACTGTTTAAACATACATTTTATCTGCCTCAGGCTAAACAGTGGCTCTGTGGCCACTTCTACAGTATTGAGAAATAATTTTATCTCACTAGAAATAGGCAGTTCATCCTAAAATGTATAAAAAACAAAAAAAATACAGTAGTAGGAGGAGATGCCTTGAACGGGAATCAGACCGTGGTGGTTTTCAATCACACACTCCGATGCCACTTGTTGCAACTTTAGGAAATTTACTCCAGGAAAGAAAGGCTTACTAACATGGACAAAAACAGCTCCATAATATGCACAAAAATCCAACAACTAAACAACACGGAGTGGTTAAAATTGGTGTTTTACGCATGCCTCTGTGCGTCTGGCACATGCGTGTTGGGGCTCTCCCACGTTGGTTTGTGGATGAAAGCTGCATGTTCAGCTGTCAAGAGTACAACCTAAACTTAGCTTTAAGAGGAAGCTCAGACATTGTTGGGTTTCCTCTTGAAATCTTTGGGAAGCACATCAACAATAATCTCATGTTGTAGAAGGAAGAGTGAAGCGACTCCTCAGTGCAAAAGCACAAATAAATAATGGAGTTTCTCTTGTCCCAGTCTTGTCTCCCTCAACTTCCCATGAACCTTCTGAAATCGTCAGATCTCAACTGCTAACACATGAGTACTGATGCTATGAGAACAGCCTACAAGACTGAGCGTTTGTATGTCTGGCTGTGTTTGGAAGCGCTTCGAGATCATATGCATAGTGAATGCATCGTTGACTGCTGGATATATTATCACGTTTTCATGTCGTTTCTTCAAGATTTCGAGGCTGTAATGTAATGATTTACAAGATCTTGTCAAGCAAATATTCCCCACTGTGTACCCAACTAGCGTTAAATCTCTTCACTTCTTCAGAGCGCCTCACATTGCTGTCATTTGAAATATAATGATCATGTCAAAAGATGCAAAGATGGAGGGAATGAGACAAAAAAACAAATGATCGCATGAGAAAAGAAAAGCGCATATGCAGAGAGTTAAAGGGGGAAAACAAAGTACTCTGGGAGAGGGCTGTCATGCTATTAGAACGTCAGATTCGACTTTTAGCTTTGGCGAACTCTGGAGAGTTAATATCTTTAGCGAAAGCTGTTTGGCAGAAACATATATTATAACCACCCAAGTATGTGTCGAGTGTGGGTTATATTAACCAGAGTTGGTATTTTTCACCACCAGTGGCTTCTGAATAAGCACTCAAGCACAAAGAGTGTGGGGTGGCATGCTTTAACTAGTTATGACAGTTAGCTTGGAGCCGTGTATTCTAGCTGTTGGGTTTTAAAGTCTTTTTTTCCCACTGCAGTCTCAGGAGAAAAGTATCCACTACGTCTTGTCTGTGACACCGATATCGCCATTTAGAGCACCCGGTCTTCCTCTTGGGCCCTTTGCAGATATCAAAAAGGCATCTTTGCTACCGATCAATTCCTGAGTGCCTAAATTGTTTCTCCCTGTGCCTTTTTAGTACCTTCCATTGCAAGAAAATACACCCTGCATCATACTGCTGCTGCTACGGTGAGAGGAAGGAACAGATTGTATTCTTGGGTGACATTTACACTTTGTGTGTAAATGGACTGTACTTGTACGGCGCTTTTCTCGTCTAGCCGACCACCTAAAGTGCTTTTAACACTACATGCCACATACCCCCATTCATGGGGTGTGTACACAGTACATGTACTTTACTGTGTAGTAAGGTGTGTGTGCAGTTTGTAAGTCTCCCTGTCTCTGTGTGCTATTTCTGTGTGAGTTAGAAATAGTTGTGTTAACTTGGACTGATTGAGCAGCTCATTTCTGGACGTCTGGAGATCTTACAAATCACAGGGGAAAGGTTTGAAAAAAATGACATCTCTGTAATGAGTCTGAAAATAAACATTGATGTCATCACTGATCCTCTACTTTACGGCTTACCGTATGTGATGAATTGAAATTGTAAAGCAGAGGACAAAAAAGAGACGAGGTGCAGCTCATTCCCAAACTGTTAAAAAGTTTTATTGAAAATATGTCAGCTGCTGTATCACAGAGGGTCATTTTAGGACAGTAGATCCTTTTGTAGGGGCCTTATGGTGCAAAGCTGACAGCATTAGAAAGAACAAAAAACAAAAACGTACTCATACTTAGTGTATTTTGCACAACCCTGAAGAATGTATGAAGTTAGATAACACTCCTTTCATGTGCTCCTCAACTTGGGCTGCGGGAGTTAGTTCCATGTTGTGTACAGTTTCATTGTGTTAAAGGGATAGTTCCCCCTTTTTTGACATGAAGCTGTATGACATCCCATATTAGCAATATCATTTATGAACATTGACTTACTCCCCGCTGCGTCCTGTGAGCCGAGTTCCAGCCTCGTTTTGGCGTTGACGAAGGTAGTCCGGCTAGTTGGCTGGGCCCAAGATGTTTGTGATCATCTTGTTGAGTCTTTGGTTATTTATACAGATGGAGATTTAACTGCGTGTGTTGTTTTTTTTCTCCCCCTTTTACAGTAAGAGAATTTGCAGAAAGACGTCATGTATGACAAGAGGTGGAAAGTAAAGCACCGGCACATTTACTTGTATACAAACAGTTGGACAAATGTACCTTTTACCAAGTTTAAGTTCAACGTGAAGTTGTGCGTCTCCATGTTATGCTTTCTAATATTCCCACTCCATTTCAGGGGCTTTCGATACCCCCTCATTCGTGCAACATCTTTAGCGACTCAAAGCCAGACTCAAAACCAACACATGGTAGGACGCATGTCTGCATGTGTGCATTAGATTGGACTCAAACTGGCTTGACATAAAGCACACATTCCACATGCTCCCGTTGCTGGCTTTGACGTGGAGGAAAAGGGCAGCACGCAGCAGAACAAAAACAAGTTGGCAACAGAATAGCCGCAAAGTATCTCCTTCATTTAATTTGTTTAAAAAAAGAAAAGAAAAGGAAAGCACACGGCAAGGATGAAATGTACAGAGCTGTGAATCTGTTCAATTCACCTATTAACTAATACTGTGTTGGTTGTTCTCATTGGTAAAGTACCGGTAATTGGTCAACCAGAAAAAGCCACAATCTAACAAACCGAAAGGTGGCAAACTGCCACCTGTCATAACAGAATTGGATATACTTCAATCGATAAACCGATTCCCCTCCCGTGCTTATATATTAAGACAAGAAGAGTAGTTTGACTAAATTCCCTAGTCTAGTTATAACACATAGTTATTACATACTGACTGTGTTGTTGGAGTTACATCTTAGATGTCCTTCTTGCCCTCTGAACTTTTTAGCGACTGATCCATTGATTCAATATCACCGAAAATCTGAGCTTCTTGCACACAGATCGATGCATCAGAACGTCGTTTTTCATAGTGCTTCACTGATTATTAATAGTCTCGTGATGTAATGCAACAACACTGCTGCACATAAGCATGATGACCAAAGATGCTTTGTTACTTTTTTACTTTAAAACAGTGCAAACTGCTTTGAATTCTTATGCAATGACTTTTCATGCAGGACCTGCCCTTGGCAGTAAACTATTCTTACATTGCTTTATGGGTATTTTTACTCATGTCAATGCCCTGAAAACCTCCACAGTCAAATATAACCACAACATAGTACATCCGAAAGGGAGCAGTGACCACCTCTGCGTCGGCCACCGAGGGTCATGAAGGGATTCCCAGAAGAAGTGGCCTCGGATAACTCTTAGAAGTATATTTAGCTACTTTATTGATTTTGATCTTCCGCGATGCGACGAACAGTCTGACAAGCTCCGAGGCTTATCTGTACTTCCATGGTAATAAAGATGTCAGACAGGGAACTAAGCCAGATAAGCTACTTCTCCAGGTCGCCCTGCCATTCCTCAGATGGACCAGGCAGAGAGCAGATCATGTTTAAAGGGACTGCTTGAAATAGCTCACATTGGGAAATATTTCTTATTCTTTACATTGTTCCGGCACAGTTTTCTTAACTATATGCCAGATATGAAGCATGCATCAGCGGCTGTGAAGTCATCAGTGGCTTCAGTATTGTTTGGAGGGTGCAAACAGGGTGGAAAAAGCTCAACTAGCACTGTCCAAACATAACTCAGAGATATCAGATCGGGGAAAGAAAGGCCCACAGTAGATGACACATCCATAATGCATGTATGGTATCAGGAGGCTGGTAATAGGATGGATTTAGGTATGGTCCAACTTGCTTTTCTAAGCACAAACTGTGAGCAGTGTATGAGAGCAATGCTGCCATTTATAGTCTAAAATAAAGAGTTCCTTTTGGTTCCACACACAGTGCACCAGTGTTTCTGTTGGCTGAACAAAATCTGGCGTGCAAGATCACACTGCAAAGAGGGAATGCGTCCTTGAATTTGTTTGTCACATTAGCTGTTTTTGCACCGTTTCTGCCACTGCTCACAACAACAGAGCTCTACGCCCGCCAACTGCGACAGGTTTCTTAGCAGGGAAACACGACCGTTGATGCTTCTGTATGATGTTACCCTGCAGTTGTCGGCATTCATTTGAATGTTTTTGTTGTGAGATGTAAGAGAAAAAGCTTGCAAAGCCGGGAAACAGCACAGTAGAATTAGTCATACATCAAGTTTCCAAAACACATGACCGGCTTATGTGAATGTATGAGTGAGCTATAAGTAAACGAATGCCTTTGTTGCCATGAAAAGGAGTTTTACCCCCTACAGTGAGAGGGAAAAAGATTTCTTTGTGATCGCTTATTGGTTATGATGTTTGCGCACGCTGACAAAGCAGATTCCACTGGAAAAAAATATGTTGAATAGAGAAATGTCGTTCAGCGCCTGGAAAAACACATAAACGGTGGCACGTGCATGCACAGAAGCACCTGCAATATGCAGATGTACAAATCCGTCACAGTATCCATGCTTTGAATAATATAACATTTATATCCTAAAAGTGCACTTTCATTTGAGAATAATGAGGTACTTCAGCCCCGAAACGTTTTCAACAAGTGCTGATGATGAGGCTGAAATTCTTTTCCCCCCAAAAAATGGCGGCCAGATACACCCTCCCTCGTCACTGTACAAACGCACACTCGCACACTTGACAGATCAAATTCGACACGGCTGGAATCAGTCACGTCGCCGGTTGATTACCTGGCCTGAAAACAATTTCAATTTGCAAACTCTACAGTTTGCTTTTCATTAAGAGGAAAGACGAATGGTTTCTATTTCTCTTGTTGTTGTCGGCTGCCGACAAAGTGCATGTAAATATGTTAGCAAATCAAACAAAAGTTGGCTTTTTCAAACCCGGATTGACGCAGCCACATAATGTGGTTGAGAATCCGGCATATGTGCATCAGGCAATAACTAAATTCCGCTTCCTTGCATGCAAACAGGGACAAGGACAGTGCTCGACTAAGGTGCGACTGTGAAGTCCGGTTTGTTGAGTTTCCGACCAACTTTTGCTCTGTTGGGAGTGGGAGTGACTCTGGGCTCTTTTGACAGAGAAACATTCAGATTAGATATGAGCATGGCTTCAAGATGGAATCTTCAAGATGGAAGTATTTATTTATTTATTTTTTATCCAATATATAACATTCAAGAGATCTACTGGCGGAAATGTTGTATTCTACAATATAGAGATTCAATTTCCTTAAAACAATCAATTTAGCCAAAGACGGTGTGGAGTGTCCATCTTGATTTTTTTCATCATGTTGAATCATCATGTTCCTACTATGGCCTGTAAGGTACAAATCACACACTGGCTAAGGAGTAGGCTTTTTGTATTTCATGAAAGCAGCGTGCCTTCCCATGTAGTAATGAAAGGGTCACGTTATTTTTGTTGCAATTTGCAATTCATGCCGTGAGAAATCACTACAAATTGGACCTTTAATAAGAAAAAAGACCCTGACAGCAGACACATTTAGGTTCAGTCTGGACTAATTTGGCAATTATGACTCAGCGAGTGGCACTGTCAAGTGTTACGTTGGCCAGATGTGGCCCCAGGTTCATGAACCGTGCCATAAAGCTATGGTCAGATGGATGTGTGCCAAAAGGGGCCATATGCTGTGGACCAGTGGCTGGGTTTTGGCAGCCACTCTAACCATGAGTCAACATTGTCATTCAAGGCCAATTGTGGGCTTTAGAGACTACAAAACTTTGCCATTAAAATGTTAAGCCCTGCTGCAAAGTTGGACATTGTGGTATGGTGTTCTTTGGGCATAGAATAGCTTTTTTCAGCCGTTTTTGAACAATGTTTCAGAAACTCCGAAAGCCAATGTTGAATTTGTATTCATTCTGATGTAAAGATATTATCTTTATAATGTTATACATTGACTACCATTTCAGATTATTGGGAGTCAGAAGAGAGGATAGTTAAAACTTTGTATGAAGACTGTCCTATAAATGGAAGTACAGAGAACGGTTTGTGCGATAGGTATCATGCATCTAAAAGCACTAAAGAAGTGAGATTACAGTGCTCAGTTTGAGAAGAAATATGATTTATGTCCCCATCCGGCTTTCCTAACTCAATCATTAACTGTAACTGCTATTTTGTTTCCATACATTTACATACGTCCACACTGGGAATTCATGCATTTTGTCTTCTTTTCCCATTGAAACAAATTTATTATACAAGCCAAGTCTTATATTGTCTACCTATAGCTGGACCCTACCTCTGCAGTGGGCCCAATCATCAATCACTTGGAAGGGCCATTAAGCATCTTTTCTTCTCCAGAAGAGTGAGGTGACATTAGGCCTCGGTGGCCACTCGGCTCTCCCTTCATTGTCCTCTCCCCCCCGATCACATCGGTGCCCAGGACCCACCCGTGCAGTACAGCAGATTGGCTCTAAAAACTTTGTCCAAATCTGAGATGACCATGAATAATGAAGGACTTGCATTTAAGCTGGATGAGGTAGGTGTTACAGGACATAACTTGCTTCTTGTTTTTTTTTGGTTTGTAGCCACTGTCAAGCGAGCAGGAGCCAGCCTGTGGCTGATGTGCACTGGCTTTGTCACATAACTGCATTATGTAGCGTCCCCAAAGGCTACAGCATAATGCAATGTGCCGCGCGACTGTTGCTAGGTTTCTACAACAGCCTTGCCTCATGAGTTATGTATCAGTTTTTTTTTTTTTTTTTACTGTTGCTCCAGGATCAGATACTCTGGAGCACTGTCATTGTTTTAGTTTTGCCTGCTAATGTCCGGCAAACCTTCCCCTTTGGTCATTTTAATTTCAAAATCAGGGTCTTAACTGAAAATGTGTCTTGACAACACAGACGCCACTCGTGAAGCGGACCTACATGAGATTGTCGGGCTGTCTGAGACAATAAATATCAGTACCGAAAGCCTATAGCACAGCAGCTGCTGGAGGCACACCCCTGGATACCAACACACACACACACACACACACTCACAGATATAAACAGCAGCACTGTGTCATCCCAAAGTCACTGTCAACACAAGCTGGCAGTATTGAAACTGAATTATGTCCTTGTCCGAGTCTAAAAAAAAATTGCCTTTCTGTATGTTCAGTGGCAATGTTAGTGGTTGGGATCCGAAGTATGAAAAAGTGCAAAACACGTTTTTCTTTTCTTTCACTTTACCTGTTTAGCAACCAGTGCTTTGAAATTACACCTTCAATTTTGATTACCTCAGGAAATTGCGCACGAGAAGTTCATTTCCCTCCTTCGACCAGTTTTCTGCAGCCAATTTGTTCTCTCTGACTACATGAAGAATATTTTTTTTAAAAAGCTAAAAAAAGAATGAGCTTCGTGTTTTAAGCGGGTCTCATCCTAATTTAGGGGCTACTTCCTGGTATTTGATTGCGACTTTGGTATGCCTTGATTCCGGAAAGTAGGGCAGGTAGTAAAATTATAATAAAATGTATGAAACTGTGCCCAAATAAAACATTTAAATAACCTAAACAATAGTGCAAAAATAATGATATTCTAACATCCAACACTGCACCATTAGAATAAAATAATTATGGGCAAAATGAATGAACTCCCGCTTTCTTCAAAATGAAGCCGGGAGGGAGAGAGAGCGAGTGAGTTGTGAAACGCGAGTCCTGAATCGTGAGTCCTGAATCGTGAGTCCTGAACCGTGCGGAGCAGAGAGCTGGCGAGAAAGGGAGGGGCTCTACGAGCTGTGAGCTGGAGCAGAGCCGTCGCTTCAGCCACAGAGCTAATTCAGTAATTAGCTTTATACGTTTACGCAATTGCAGTTCGAATAACATTTGTGTGGCATGTCTCCTCTTTGTAGTCAGCTGGCAGTAGCAGCGGTGAGTCAGTGAACGAGTTAATGGAGACTATAGCCGCATTGGGACAGAGCCGTTCTAAGAACGGTCCTCCTCGAATTTCGTTCTGATAACTGTCCTTCCCCAGCGGAATCGTTTCAGTCTGCATTCGCACATGAGTCGGGACTGATGCGGCGCAGCCGTCTGCGACAGCGACGTGTTACTTTAGCGCCACATTCAACAACAAAACAAAACAAAACAAAACCCGTGAAAAGTAATGAGAGAAGAAAAAGACACCACAAAGAAGCTAATATGGAGAGCGGGGAGGCCACCGTGTTCATGGTCTGCATGATGGTGATATTAATCATGGACGATAACATCGGGCGTCTAACATCGAGGCTGGTAAACCACACAGAGAGAGTCAGGATGGAGCGCAGGCCATACTTCTTCATTTCATGAAGGAAGGAGAGCAGAGCGCTGCAGACAAAGGAGACAACGTGTCAGTTTAACTTATTAAACACGCGCCGGTTGTGTCCGTGTCGTATGAGTAAACATTTCAGCCGTGACAACATGACAAGGGGCGTAGCTATCGACCACCAAACACCTCTGTCAGATGTGTTCCTATAGAACCCAGAACAGACCCAGCCTCAGAGAAGGAGCTGAAATGGTTATAGGAACTGAGGGCCATGGTCCAGAGTTCCTGTATGTGCGAATGCGAGAAAAAACGGCCACGTTCCTTAAAAGGTTATAAGAACTGCCAAAGGTTCCTACAAAAACGGCTTATAGCCGCATTCGCAAAAAACGGCCCCGTTTTTTCCCAGCATTCGCACGTACAGGAACTCGGGACCACGGCCCTCAGTTCCCTCAGTCCCTTAGAACGGCGTTCTTAGAACTGCTCTGTCCGAATGTGGCTAATGACTCCTGAGTCATTACAAAGAATCTCGAGTTTTGAACGATTGACTCGTGAATCGCACATCACTGCAGGACAGTAGGGTACTGAAAGCTTGTCCAGTAAAAGATGTTGGATTAAGCTGTGCAAGAAATGAACTTTTAGCTTTCCCTAATGTGCTGGTCAAGAATCCAAAGTACCTTAAAGGGAGGATAATCCAAGCCACTCTGAACATGAAAAGCTGTGTGTGGGTTCAAAAACACTCGCCCTCGCATGTTTGATGTAGTTTCCATTTGAAGTGAGAAGCTCCACCTTCCCACTGGTCTGTGCACTTTTTTTCCCCAGCTGGTTGATCTTACTGGAGGACCTCAGGTTCCTATCGGCAAAACGTCACATTGTTTCTTCCAAGTCTTTTTTTAGAATAAATATCCTATCCAGTACTCTGCACAGGTGCCCCTCCTGAAAGAGCCAGTCGTTGAAGCAGTGACATTTCCATGCAGCTGGATTTTCATTAGTTTCAAAGTCATCTTTATAGGCAGTCTTTTTTTTTGCTTTTTTCTTTCTTTTACTGCAAGATTTCTCCAAATCTTAAATGTCACACCCCAGCGCTTTCGGCATGCTTAGCAGCCAAACAGTCCCACGAGGCGAAAGAGTTCACATTTTATTAACGGAGCTCATTGGAGCGAATTGGTAAACAGGTCCCCTGCCCACCCATTGACTCCGCCCGCCGTGTGGAGGAGTCAGATTGCGCCGACGCTCCACCCGAATCCAACCGCTGAGAGTTGGCTGTCGTGTCGCTGACGTGCGCTGCTGAACTCTCCTTGACTGACTGGCACAGAGCTCCATATGTATGGAAATGAGCCATAATCACCATAATATGTGTCCTATCTCTTGTATTTTATAATGGCGTCATTATAGTTTTTTCTCTGCATGATGTCTTCCACCCTCCCTCCTCTGCTCCTCAACTTTCCTCACTGGATCTCTCTCCTTCGACTCTCACTCATCCAGATGACAAGAACAGGTGCACTATTAATTATGCCTTTGCATATATCTCCTCTGTGCTCCACTTCCTCTCCACCTTATCACCAGAAGCTTGCCACGCGCAACCGCCACTTTCACCAAACAGCACTACACATCTCTAAACTTCTCTGTTTTTGAGCTCTCCAGTTCCACACTTTTTCTTCATCCACCTTTACTTTTTACGTTCCACCTCTGCAACATTAACACGTGCGTCAAGGGTGCCGCGGGCCGCTCCTGCCGCCCTCAGGCCCGTTGGGTGCGGCTTACTTACAACTTAATCGTTTTGTTATCTTGAGATATCAAACTGTTCTCACACGGTGCCGCCTGTCTATCTTATTATCTGAGGACTGCAAATTGTGTGGGGGGGGGGGGTTGCGCCGCTCATGTTAACCAAATACGGAGATAACAGCTGAACTACATTGTTATCTCAAGGTATCAAACGTTGTTTTCTCACGATCACCTCAAATATCTCATTATTTCGAGCCAACAAATCTAGGGGGGGGAGGGTAGGTGTTCAGAGCCGCTTCGCCCCACTGATGTCTACCCAAATCGGCTTAGCCCGATGAAAGCGACACCGTCGGAGGGGAAAGTGCGGAGCGGATGACATTTTTTAGGAATAAATAAATTATAAAGAATTAACCCTCACGATTAAAATAAACCCGATGGGACAGAACCTTCGGGAGCATCTACAAATGATGATCTGATGAATGACAATGTTGGATCAAAGCCAACTCCACAGGTTAAGATAATGAGTTGTTTAGGTTTTGACAGAGGACAGCAGATGGGATCAAATTAGATGTATTTATTTTGTTTTAGGCCACAGCTGGCCACCAGAACAGCTGCAGCGCTCCTCGGTGTGGCGCCACGAGCTCCACGCTGTCAAACTAACTTTGAAGATTTCATCCATAAAATCTTCCAGAGATGTTCCACAGAGTTAAGCTCTGTGGTTTTGCAATCAAAACTTTGGATGAAGACATATTTGTCGTCGTATTTTCATGCGCCTAATTCCAGAATCATACACTGGATAAATATCCGAATTTTCCAAGCCTTTTTTTTTTTTTTTTAAATTTCACCATTCTTCACCGGGCAATTCCATTATGCTTGGCTGTGGATATTTACTGTATATTGTTGCCGTCCTGAATTAACCTCACGTACCCTTAACAAATTCTCAGCGATTGTGTTCTTTCAATGAAAAATCGGGGTAGTAATCAAAAAGTTTCACTCACTAGAAAAAGTAAAAAGAGGGGGGAGGAAGACAGACGTTGCCTGTTAATCAAGGTTAATACACTCAAACGATTGACATAAAACTCACATTTTGTTGACAGGGATTAAGACGCTTTCAAAAACACGATAAGAGTACATTTGCTGTGTCACATCAAATCCAGGAAATCACAGTCTTATTAAGAAGTGACAGTGAGAACACACCTTCCTTCAATTCTCTCAACATCTAAGACCCGATTTTCCCATTTCTTTTGATTTTGGTCAGCATACAGAGATCTAAAAAGCTCCGTCAGGCCTTCAGATAAAATGTAGATCTCTGTGTTGAAAAGATACGTCGGTCCAGTTTAAAGAAAATCATCTTTGAGGCGTAGACTGGCACAGATCAAAGGCAGCTTTTCACGAGGAGAAACTCCCGAAGCAGGGTGGTGGGAGTGTTGTGTTTTGGGTTCGGACCGGCGATGCTTTCAATCGTTGAAAACAGTCCTGTGCCATCTGTCTGAAAACTTAGGTTGAACTGGAAGAAGACCTTTTCCACACCAAAAATACACCAAGGAAGGTGGTAAAAGTGTTTCTTTGAAAGTCTGCTGGTGAAAAGTAGATGCAAATCCATCAGGTTTCCTATGTGACTGCAAAGAAAGCTACATGAGTAAATTACAATAGACACACACGCCATTAGCCTAAAACCACCATGCATTCTGGTAGATTAGTTATTATAAGTGCCTGTTAAGTCAGATTTGACTTGAAAGAGGAGAGTCCTGAACACTGGGGACCCGCTTGATGGTTTTCCATCTTTAGTATTCACCTCTGCTTCCTTTTTGTCAACGTCAGCTGAATTATGACTGGACACAGCTGACTGTGAGTCTCCATTCGCTAAGTGATGGAAACGGTTTGCAATGCAAGACAATGGTTGGCTCATTTCAACGCTGGCTCGCGTACAAACGTTTCTCAAAGTCAAAGCAGTGCCATGCTATATCTAGGTCTTACTACTGGGAGACTGCATGCAGCCCAGCCTCACGTTTTCTATTTCCAAAGACGTCTCAGTGCAATGTATTCAGGAGAATGCAAAGAGTAATTTAGGAACATGTGGACCTTCATGTCTCACCCAGAGGACAGAAGGGAGGAAACATAGAATCACAAAGACACATAGAATCCCGTTTGCCAATTGCCGGCGATTGATGGAGAAAGGCACTGGAGGAAGCGTTAAACTTGCAATGCATGATGGGTAGTTGCCCTGTGTCGACTAAGCCTTGTCTGTGCCTTGCGGTGATGTTTCTTTTTTTTTTTTTTTCGTGCGTGGGTGGAGGTTTTTGGTCACATACGAGACCGGCATGAGAGCATGTGTAACAGAAGGAGACAAGACGATGCACAAACCCTTTGTGGCGCCTCACAACAACAACAACAACAAAATTTAAAAAAACACACACACACAGATTCGTCAGGCTGAGGCTTGAATCGAAAGACTCAAGTGGACTCTAAAATAATAACGTGAATTTCAACTTCAGTTACTTTTCCTGCTCTGATGCGCCAGCCAAGTCATATCCAAGGAGTATTGAGGACACGGCGTGCGTGTGTGAGTGTGCCAGGCACTTTGTTTGGGTAGATTAGCACTTGCCTTGCTAAGTGTGTGTGTGCGTGTCTTTCAAAAGAAAAACACACAGGGGATAACGTCAGTTTGTGTGCCCGCCTTGTTAACTTAGAGCACATCGCCCACAGGGCAGAGCTGGGCAGCTTCTCTGAGCGGCATCCTCCAGTTTCTGTTTGTGTCTCTGAAACAGAGCGCGGTTGATGCGGCAGGAGGGGAAATGCAGGTGTTTGTGTTTACTTCCCTCCGGACCTCCCTCCCCCTTGTCTCTCTGCTTCCTCTCTCCTCCGGCACAGAGGAATGCAGATAAATATTGACCGTGAAGGCTTTCAGAAAAGCTATTTATTGCAAGGGAAGGAAATTAAATGGTGTCAAAGCAAAGAGAAAGAGAAAGAGCAGGGTAATCCTTTAATTTAATTAGGTAAATTACAACAAAATATCCTTTCTAAGTCTGGTTTTTCTCCTTTCGCCTGCCTCTCCTCTGCCTCTGCTCTCACTGGAAGGCTTTCCTGCGGTTGCTTAGCAACAGGGAAACAGTTTTTCTTTGGTTTTGCCAGCGGGTCCCGGAGGCTGGCAGGCGAGTTCGGGGCACAGTGGAGGCACTGTGGCGTCTGCCAGGAGCCAAGTGCGTGCCCGCAGCTGGGTCGGGTTGTGGAGCGGCCTCCCTGTTCCCGATCACAACGCCCCCCGGCTGGAGTTGATGATAGCAGGGGCGAGGTCGCAAAGCTCGTTGGCCCCCAGGGATAAACAGGGGGTCGTGGAGGGGTCGGAGTGATGAAGCAGCTGGACTTCCAACCGGTGAAGCTGCATCAACAGGCCTCCCTGGAGGGAGGAGAAAAAAAACCCCATTGTTTCTGAAGGCTGACTCACAAGTTGCACAGAGTGGCATAAAGTTTGTAACCATCAAGCAAACATGAAACTCTCAAAACATATATGACAGAAAATGATTCCACCGAGGGGATTTTGACAGGCGGTGGAGTGCCTCACAATGGAAATCCTTTTGGCAATAAGTATGCTAATCAAAGCCTCTCCTGAAATGGATTCTACTGCTCTTTTATTATGTTGTTCTTTCTCTCTTCAACTGATTGACACATTGTAATCTTGCTAATAAGTACCTCCTCTGTCTGTTTCCCTCCTATTGTGTTTCGCGTTTCAGTAGGCCAACTTGGCAGGTGTGCAGTGTTTGCTTCGCGCTCAATATAGAAGCTAATCTCAGTTACCTGCTATTATTCCTGAAATGCATGCACCCCGTGTGCTGTCAGTCTTCACTAATGTACCCTAGGGGTCAGCAGCCAATCAAACCTCGCATTACTCATTTCCTCCCTCCCTCCCAACCAATCATCCACATCATTACTGGCCTGTCTCTGGTCATTAGGATGTGTCTGGAGCTGCCCATTGCTTTGAAAACCTCTCCCTGGATGTTGAAAACGCTCTAAAGTGAGACTTGAATGATCGTTGGACACTGAATTACTTATGTCCAGGGTAAAGGGCGTTTTAGTGGAGAATTCAAAACTTTTAGCCATTGCAGGACTTGTTGTTCATTCATTTAGCCCAAACTGAAGCCGAAGTTTTAATGTAACCAAGAATTCTGCGTCGTAAATAAACACCTGGCATTTGGAACATAACAAACCGCTTGTGATTATTATGTGATTAGTAAATGTGTGGCTGCTCTGGATTCATCATTCATGGAGGTAGCAAAAAGAATTGGGATCAACACTTTTTCTTTTTTTTTTCCACTGAGAGACGTAAAATGTCTGATGAATCCTTTGTTGTGCATTAGATTTAACAAAGGAGCCACTTACCGGTGCCTCCGGAAGCTCAGACAAACAGGGACTGTTTTCAAGCTGCCCATTTATTCTCTATATAGTTCTCCATATAGCGGGCAAGTCATTTTGTAGTGCCTTTTAGAATCTTAGCTAAAACTTTTCATTCACATCACGCTACGAACCTGTCAAGTGTTAAACCCAAAACAAATGTACGGTGGCCGTAGTGTAGAGCATGTGACGGGGAGTGCTAATGCTAACCACCGCTAGCCTGAAGTAGCATACGAAGCTCCCTGCTGGGATTTTCCTCCTGCAAGAGGGCATTTATTTGTGAAGTAAAGTTTTATATCAGTGGTGTGTGGAGAGAGATGTTGATTACAATTATGTTCTCCACCAAAAACTACAACCTTGCGCCGTCCATCACTTCAGATTTAGCGTGTGCCTATCCTGATGGCCTTTTTCTCACGCGACACGTAACTGTGAGCATACTTATTCAACCCCCCCTGCATTCAAGTAGTGTCTGAAATTAATCCGAAGTCGCCGTCCACACCAAATAGTGAGCCCACTTTATGGTGAGCACTCAACAATGAAAGGGTAAACAAAACATTTCAGACACAGTGCTGCCTTTTCTGATCATATGGAACTTGGATTCTTTCTAACTCTTGACTAAATGAATAAATGGAAACGGCACAAAAAATGTCAGATTTCACAAAAATGAGTTGCACTATACGATGGCATGTTTACCATGGCAATATTTTCATCCACACTCAAGCATTAGTTGAAACTTGTGAGGATACAGTTCACTAAAACTTGATTTATCGCGGGAAGAGCAGCGTGTTAGCAGGCGGTATGTTTCTCTAACAAGGGGTCATACAGCTTGAGATATTTTAAAACGTCATTTAAAGAAAAGTTATGTCCCGCCACGAATAGTAATAAGGTTCTGATTAAAGGAAAGACTAAAAAAAGGAAACATATGCATTATACTTGATTGACTATTAACGTTTTGGCTGGAAAATAAGTTAACTGATATCACAACGGGGAAATGTAAGAAACTTGAGGGCCAGAACATCAATTGTGACTCAAATGAATGCACTAATGCATACAAGCTCTCTCGTGAACCATTTTAAAAAGTACTTTTGATATGAGACAGTGCTGCAGAGAAGAAGAACAGCTGAAACTGCTCGACGTCTAGATGCTTTAACATGGAGCGCACAAGACTTTCTTTTGCCTCTGATTCACACTGATACGATCAAATTATATTGTATTATTGAAGGTTAATAGTTCAGAATGAAACGCTCTACCTATGCTTTTCAGATTAAATTCGTACTTGGGCTGATTTTGTCTTTAAGCTCACATGTAGTACTTGGACAAAACCAATTTCATGACATAGAAGAAAGCCAGTTGCAGGAATCTCAGAATAGCTGTTTTGTTAACTCCTAAACTGGCTGGTCTTGATATGTGAGGATTAAGTGGGAAGCTGCTGGAGATGTGATGGTAAATCCCACCCGCGTTGCGTCACCTTGGTGATGCCCTCAGATTTATAAAGAGAAAATGGAAAAAAAAATGGATGTAACTGAAGAGAACAAGAGGGAATTGCCTACAAAAGAGAATCAGACACTCTTAGATGTAGTGTTGTCGCTAAGCTTGTCAGTGGTGGGTCAGTGTGTGTTTGTGCAGCTATTGTATGAGCCTTTTTGAGGATCTGTGTGTGTATTAGTGGGCTTGTTCTGCTGTTGGTGTGATGCACAGCCACAGAGGTTTGACAGCATAAGCACAAGTCTGAGCATGTGGATGTTGTACATGAGAATATGCTGTAGTGGTCAGCCAAAAGTAGTTGTCTTTTTTGTGCTTCTGTTGACCAATAACCCTATTTTCTATGAGAGTTTTTTTTTTGGTTTGTTTTCCTTTTACCATTATTGCTTTAGCGGTGACCCGAGGGTGAGGGCAAACGCTTTTCTGGAGAATTGATATTAAGATATTGTAAAATGAGCAGATTTCTCTTTGCTACCATCCTTCAGGCTAACTTTGCAGTTGAATTCATTCGTCTCATCAAGTGCATAACACACGAGGTAATCAGCTTGAATTTTCGGCAGAGGCTTAAGAGTCTTCGCTGCTCTTCAGTTACACACTCAGCGCTCCAAAGGTCTCTATTTCTATATCATTTGTTTCTCACACAGTCTGCATTGAGCCAAGACGGACTACATCAGCTTGGCCAAAGCATGATTTTCCCTCTTTTGTTTATCATGTGCCTGCTCATAAAGGAAATTCAATTAAATCAATGAACTCAATTTGAAAAATCACTGCCTTTTGATTTGAAAAAGGTGCGACAATCACAGATTCCTCAACTCTTAAAGGACTGCTGCGGAGCTCTAATCGTTGAAGTGTAATCAGGCTGCAACTGAGCTGACATTTTGATAATTTTGGACCGCATCTCCAAATATTTCATTAGGTTGACATTTCAAAATGCAAATTGCATATTTCTGAAAATGAGAAGCATGCATTGGCACCTTAAAGGTGGGGTAGGAGACGTTTTCTGGAGCATTTTTTCTCATATTGTCTGAAAACCTCCTCACGACCCCATTGCACCCACTAAAATAAAATGTTTGGGTAAATTTTTTTATATTTTAGTCCATTGTAGAGGGTGTAGCAAGAGGAAATGTCTGACCAATAGAAGTAATGATGAGAGTTACTTCTATTGGATTCTGTCATGCCAATCAACCGTCAGCCCCCCTCCCCCCTCCCCCCCACAGACTCGTGACTCGTTCATGTGTTTTGAAGGCGTGGTTTCGAGGGGTGGGCTGAAGGAAGAGGCAAGGTTGTGTATTTTCAAAAATATAGCTTGCAGGAACCGTTTTTCCAAGATCTCATACCCCACCTTTAAGTGCAATGACTGAGGCAGAGATGGCTGCAACTGAAGTGAAAAAGAGGAGCTGGAAGCAAAAATTTAGGTGGATTAACTTGCATTCAACTCTAACAACCATGTTTGATACATGAAGACAGCCATATTTTCTATTTAGATAAGGAGGTTGGCAGGAAAATCGCGATGAAGAAAAAATGTCACACTGTACTTATCGGCGGCATCTTTTTCGAGAGGAGAAATTGCTTTCACGTAATTAACGCAGCAACATGCAACACTGCACATAATTCCGACTGTATGTTGAATCGTTTTTTTATCCTCTTTTCCCCGTACAGTCTATCAGAGAGGTGACGGGCTACGTGTTGGTGGCGCTCAATGAGTTTGAATACCTGCCACTGGAGAACCTGCGGATCGTCCGAGGCACCAAACTGTACGAAGGCCGCTACGCTTTGGCAATCTTCCTCAACTACAGGCGAGACGGTTACTACGGCCTGAAGCAGCTGGGTTTACGCAACCTCACAGGTCAGATCTAAGACAGATTGCATGACATATGTTACATGCAAAATATTTACTTGTGTGCTCTCATTTTAAAATCCTTATCATATTTTTATATTGTTGTATTGTATCATATCACATCGTATCGCATCGTATCGCAGTGTATCGCAGTGTATCGCAGTGTATCGCAGTGTATCATGTGATTGCATCGCATCTTATCCAACGTTTTGTCATATCATATCTTATATAGGGCTGGGCGAGTTAACTCGTTATTATCGCATTAATTATTTAATTACACCGACAAATATTTTATCGTGCATTAGCGCAGGTTTTTTAATTTATTTTATTATTGTAAAAGTCTGGTGCTCTCTGCTGCGGAACCGGAATAGAACATAATTGCCGGATCCACCAAACATGGAGAAGGGTACGGAACTTTTACTCGGCCATTTTCATTTTAAAGTTCTTCCAGACGGCGGAGCCGACAGAACCAAAGTCATCTGTAAACTCTGCCAAGTTGAATTGTCTTATCACCGTAGTAGTTCCAGTCTAAAATATCACTTAAAGGCAAAACACACAACTGATACCAGCAAGTCATTCAAGGAAACAGACAGTGGAGCGAGGCTTCTACATAAAAACTACAGAAAGATGCTGATGTTAAAAGTGTGTTTGCACAACAAGTGTTATGGCACTTTCATTCATATGGCAGCACATTTAAAATAAAACTAAATGCTAAAAGCTATACACTACTTTTGAATTCATTTTTGGATTTTGCGTACCAATGCGATTAATCGTGATTAATCAGGGAAATTATGTGAATAATTAAATTAAAAATCTTAATTGTTGCCCAGCCCTAATCTTATGTATTATATATATTTTAAAACCGTTGCGAATTATTGCCTTTTATGTGTATCAGAGCACCACTAAGTGGAATACATACATACATATATATATATTTGCATATGTTTGTAGAGATTCGTCATTAGTAATAAGAAAAACAAAACAGAAAACAACAAAAAAAAAGGAATATTTAGCCATTTCAACTCCTCCTCAACATAAACCGGAGCGTCTTTTTCGTGATTTGTGCTGCCGGCATCCTGTAAATGCCTTTTTATGTACCATAAATTATTGTCTTTGACTTGTTTTTCCACCCACATGCAGATTTAATAGGGCCTTTATAATTAAGTCACAAAATTGGAACTCAACTTTTGAAGCGACCCGGGCAAATTAGTCATCTGTGTTTCTGTGCTGAGGGGATCAAATGTTGGTGAAAAGTCTTTATTTTCTGGTTAATTACATTTTTGTTTGCACACTCAGAAAAAGAGGCCTCTTTGGAAGATTCGAAAAAGTTGCTTTATTGATGTCTTATATAACAGCTGCTCTGTTTTTGTTTGTCACGGTCATGCGAGGGCAGAAGCCAGAGTGGATTGCATTTGTAAAGGGTAAATTTTTGTCTGTGTTAACTCCATCTTAGTGTCAGAGCTCTGAGTCAGGACCTTGCCATCAGTTAATCTTTGCCATTTTGTTGTTACCCAGTATTGGAGTGACCTTCCAACCCCAGCCAGAAAGACGGAGTAAAATTCTGTGTTGTGTTACTTGCTTTTGTCATCTTTTAAAGTACCTTCTTCATGGGGATCCTACAAAATATAATCTCCTCTCGCTACTTTTTCCATTGCCAGTTTCCTTTTATATGTGTTAAACACGCATGTGACCCTCTCACGTTCATTTAAAATGGCAGTCAGCATCCCCAGCATGCTGGGGAATCAGGTGTTGCCTCTATCACCATCAGTAGTGTTGCTTCAAGACAAAAGATTTAGTTGGAGAAGAGATGTCTGAGGGACAAATGTCACGGAGATTCTGACAAAAGAATGTGGAGCTCAGACTGGGGTCATTTCCTTAGTTTCTCTGTAAAAGTAGTTCAATTTTCCATAAAATATGGTAGAATTTAATCATGAACATTAGGCCTTAAAATTGCAGAATAGTCTGCTTTTACTGATTTATTTAAGTAAAATCATTGTATGTTTTATCATGTTGGTGCCTAACAAAAAATGAGATGCCAGAGATTTTTAATCTTAGAGGCTTTTATGAAAAGTTTGGTGATTTATTTCACATTTTACATCTAAATTGTGAATGTTACACAACTAAATGAAAATCAGGATCTCTGAGAATATAGTAATAGTGAGTCTAGTTTCAATTAAACGAAAGCTGTATTCTGACAGTTTATCAGTAGTTGTGGGTGTATATACTAGTAAAAACAAATACATTAAATGACTAATAATTTGGGCAATGCACAGGATTTCATCATGGGACTACACTGTGTTACCCCTGGTTACGCTCCACAGTAGCAAAAGAGGGAGAGGTTCGTTTCACGAAACAGGTTTAGTGAAAACTCTGAGTTTATTAAGCCTGAAATGAGGGAAACTCTGAATTTATTAAGCCTGAAATGAGGGAAGCTCTGAATTTTGCTCTGACAAGGGAGGTAACTCAACCCTGAGAAAGAGGGGTAACCCTAGCCAAAGAGAGGTAACTTAACCTCTCGGTCAGTTACTGTAGTAACAGACTCTCTGAACCTAACCTGGTCGGGACCAGGTTTTATTCAAGAAACCTTGAGTTTCTCTCTGTCTCCGCCATCTTTCAGCCACACACGCCATTTGATTTCCTCATTCATTCAGTCAGCAGAGCGAGTTCTTCTACTTCTAGAAGTCCATTAGGCACAGTAGGAGACGACTTTTTTCACGAACATGGCATGTCCTTTTGACGACGATCCCGTGGATGAAGGTGCAGCATTGTTGCACAGAGAAATAAATATTCGTCGGGAGATGGTTATCAGACCGCGTATAGATGTTTTTGCATTTACAGACAATTATCTTTTTGAGCAGCACCATCAGAATGTGTTGGGACAAAAGAAAAAAAAAAGACATGAAAGACAAAAAAATATTTGTATGAATAGGCTTAAAAAAGATATATACCTGTATAGGCCTATTATATTTTATAAAGGCACTTGTGTCTTGGGGGTGGACTCCCCCCAGGGATTCCCTCAGCCACTGGCCTTCCGTTAGAGGTGGCGGTGCTGGGTACCACCCGTTTTACGGGCATCTGCCTTCTTTCTGTTGGCTCAGTAGAAGTCTCTGTTGGTTTAAATAGGCTTAATTATTTAACAGAACATGATATAGATGAGAAGACATATTTTATGTGTGTGAAAACAACATTATGTTGGGGATAAAATAACTGCACAGTCAAATAGCCACTTAATATTTATTTTACAGTGTAAAACATGATCAAAATGAGGTACCTCCATGCCGAGGTCTCACCTGTTAGAAGCTTGTTTTTATATTTCATCTTAAACTGCTGCCAAGTGCGCTTCTCCCCCGCGGGATTGCACCTAAATTAAATAAATGAATGGGTTATCATTCAAGCAGTTTCCCTGTAATATTATTGGGATTGCAAAGGACTACATTTAAACTTACGCTTTTGCTGCTGCAGCAGTGTTGCACTTATTTCTAAAAACGTGTTGAAACTCGCCATATGAGCGCATTAAGATTTCCAATTCGAAGTTGGTGAAAAACATAGCCCCTCCTCTTCCCCGTTGCCTTGGTGACTCATCAAATCGGGGCTCCATTGATGCTGGCTTTTTAAAGTTGTGGCGCACACGCAAAACTCAAGGTGAACCTACTCAGAGTTGATTAAACTCAGTCAAATCAGCGTTTCTGGAAGCGAAAACTCAGAGTTTTCTATCTCAGAGCAGATCAACTCAGAGTTCAGGAATAGACTCAGAGTTTGTTCAACCTGCTTTGTGAAACGGACCCCAGATCTGTTTGACGGCGGACGGTTTGACCGGCAGGAAAACAACGAAAACACGACTTAAATAGAAGAGAGCCAACTGGTTTGCTGTAATACATCAGGACAATAGGAATCAAGGCACTGGAAAAAACTGTCCGTTTTTAGTTGTTTTAGTAAAAATCAATATAGAACAATACCTTTTAACAACCCTATTTATCACCATTTATATTCTGTGTTACTGCAAATGTTTTGCATTTGACAAAAAAAAATGGGGTGCATTATAGACATTTAAGGGTTAAGGGTTAGATGTTGGTTTGTCATGACAACATTAGAGTAACATTAGGGATCGGTCAATTAGTCTGTGTCGATACTGCACTTTTTCTACCAAAATGCAGGTCAGAGGGTGTTACAAAACAAAGAAAGAACACAAGCAAGGGATAAAAACTAAATTAAAAAGAAAGAATGTAAAGAATAACCCCACTGAATAGCAATTCAAAGTAAATGCCAGTGAAATATTAATAATAACGGCGACAATAGAAGATACATAAAGGAAAGAAACAGGTAAATGATTAACAAAGATTTTAAAAGACACGGAAATTAGCATTACAAGAAGTGCACAAAAGTTAAGTGAGTTAAACAAAAGCTCCTTAAAGGAAGATAAGTTTAAAGTTTAGTCTTTTTGAGCTGAAACAGTCTCTGTTTCCAAAGAGAAGCTTCCATGTTGCACACGTAGAAATTAGAAATGTTTGTTCAGTGCTTTGTAGGCAAGATTGTGGAGGAGAGGGTGGGAGGTCTTTTTTTCAAGCCTCTAACGCAGCTTATTCTTCCTTTTTAATCTGGATGGAATTTGAAGGAAATTGGGTGGATTTCTTCAGGGCAGAAAAACAGAAAACAGTCATTGTTGTCCGTCCAACTTGAATCTCGCTGAATCTTTCGGTGCGCTTCAACGCGGCCAACGAGTGAAAACTCACGTCCAACACGCATGTCCTTGAAAGCACATGCCAAAGAACAAAGAAAAAATGCGTGAGAACCTGCCAAATACTGATGATCTTTACACGCTGTAAGTAATTTGTTAGAATTCTATTGTTTAAGACATGTAAGAACATTGAACACACTGTGGGATGTATCCTATTCAAGGTGAGTTCCATGCTGGCAGGAGATTGCCAAACCATGAAAGATAGAAAGGATACCAAACTGGGCTCAAATCCCACTATGCTCCCATCATGGGGTATATGCCCTTAACTGCCAAGGCACCAGGACGCCTTTTTCTGTATCTTCCTTTGTTTTGTTTTGCCTGAGGTTTTTTTTTTCTCTGGCATCGATCTTCCCATTTTATTCTTCTTTCCTGTGGGAATTGCCATTTATCCTGCTTCCTTCTCCTTAAACATCTGACACAGAACTGCGTCAGATGTTTCCCACTGGAATCAGACAGGTCACATGTTCCGCGGCCATGGTTGAAAGTTGGTTGTCCACGCACTGGTGAGAAAAGCCATCGGTGTTGAGAAAGTTGAGCTGCAGATATTCATCACTGACCCTTGCGCTATTGACTTTGCAGTAAGGGTTTTTTTTTTTTTTTGATTGATGGTCTTGAATCAAACTGTGATCCATATTAAAAAACATGGCAGATTTAGTGTGATAAGCAGCATTTTATGGAGTCTAAACGCTGTGATAAAGGACTCCTGAGAGTTTTAAGGGTTTGCTGACATCCTAAGCTGGTAAAGCAGCAGGGCGCCTTACAGTTTGACAACCCCTCCAAAGAAAGAAAGGCCTAAGTGCTCTTCTATCCCTGAATGACTCATGATGGCTAAAATGTTGCTTCTGATCCTCTTAAAAAAGGATAGAATAGGCTTTTAATAGGAATTGACAAGATCATACACAAAGTAAACACAAAGTTGCATCTTTTTTGAGGTAGCTTCTACATCACTTTAAGTCTTTTTTTTCCCCATTTATTTTACCTGAGTTGGCTCACCCTGTGTTTTCCCTGAGGTGAAAAATGCTGCATGATCGATGTGTTTCTTTGGCTTTCCCGAATGAAGCAATGATGCAGTCAGGAGCCACTTTTCGCTTCATATTCTGCCTTGAAGTAGAGCCATCAAGTCCAGCCAACATAGTGGAAAGGTAACTTTGGTCTCAGCAATAATCATGTCCAAGAACAAAAAAAAAGGATACCCTTTTTCAATTGTAAGTTTTTATGTATGAAGACTTAATAAATAAAAAAAATCCTCTTGTTCTTACCAGGTCTTGAAATGAGGTAAATGCAACCTCGGACGAGCAACATCTTGTAATGTGTGACACAACTGTTTTATTTTAAATTTATTTTTTGTTACCATCCAAACAAATCTTGACCACAAAGATTAACTGGAAATCAGGTTTCCCGATGTTTATATGTACCTCATTTCTACACTTCTTTATTGTGGTCTTTAATAAGCTTCTTTTTTTTCCCATTACCCCTTCTATTGATAACATTGGAAAAACATTTGACTTGCGAACCAGGGGATCAGGATTACAAGCTGATAAAGCCAATTTCAAAAGATTCGGAGCAAACGTCAAACCATTGAGTCACTTTCTGTACAAATTTCACTTTTCAGAATGGACGTGTTATTCTTCCTCGAAGGCTGTCTTGACGAGCTAACATCCGACCCTTATCCACAACACTGAGCAAAAGGAGCATTTGTGCTTTGCAGGGAGCCAAAAGATTGAAGTTACAAAGACTATATGCCAGAGTCAGTGGTTTATCACAATATTGTTTAAAAAAAAAAAAAAAGATTTTGAATCCAGAAATCCAACATGACGGACACAAAACATTCACTTCAAACCCATGTTGACCTCAACCTGATTGAAATGCTGTGGTGGGAACTCAACAGAGCTGCGCATAAACAAATGCCAACGAACCTCAATGAACCGAAGCGACGCCGTAAACACTGTGAAGGACTGATAACGTCATACAGAAAACGATTACTGAAAAATATTGATGGCAAAGGAGCTTCTAAAAGCTGTCGACCTCACTGCACCTTCATTTGGGCTTCAATAAATAATGACTTGGTGTGATATGTTATGTGTTGCTGCTCATCTGAGGTTTAATTTAATCTAATTGAATTGTTTTAATCTCCTGATACATAAAAACCGTACACTTAAAGAGGGTGTGCTTTCTTTTTTCACAGAAATACATCTGCCAAACTTTTAGGCTGACAATTACACCAGCAGATTGTCCTTCTCTCCGAACAGTTTTGAGCAAGCTGCCATGCACATAGGCTTCAGTTCATGAATGATGAACTGGACATATTCATCTCTTTGTGCAGCCTACCACCGCAGCCTGTTATGTCCAGAGGGGATACAAGTGGCCAAGCGAGAATATACTCGGCATTTCTCACTGCATACAATACATTAAACAACAGCTTTGTGGCTACTTTATCCCTCTTTGGATTCAGTGCACAGAGGGAGTCCACGGAAGGCGTGAAATTCAATTTAGCTGCAGAGTCAGTATGCATACAGCTGCGCAGCCTTCATACAAGCAGGGATATGTAGTAATCTGTGTTTAAGGGACTCCTCTGATATCAGCTTGTTCGGCTTCACCCTATGCTGCTACAGCAGCTGCTCCTAAGCCCGAATATCAGCCATGTGAACTGTGTGCATAGAACATGCCTTGCTGCACACTGCAGCGCCAATTACCCCATGCTGAACAGCAGCAGGTGTAATAGCCATCAGATCTAAAAGACTATCACATCTGAGGAGGTGTCATATGTGAAATGGTCCTCACATCCTGTCTTTGCCTCTTTTGCCTCTTACTTTGCTTAACTTTTCCTTTTTTTTTTCTTCAAAAGTGGCCATTTGGATGGAAGCCAAATGACTCAATGTAATCCAAAGAAACTCCAACTTCAACTTCCCATCTGGCAGAGATGCCTACACCCCCCCCCCCCATGCCCGCATTCAGAAGCAAAGCACTAATTGTGCTATCTCCCATCTTTCTCAAATTATTTCTGCTGTGGATTTTACAACCTGGCTGGATTCCCCTAATTTAAATCTAACAACTTACCGCCGCTGTCTCGCTAATTGCAGTTTTTTTTTTTTTTTTTTTTGTGGGCATTTCAAATGCATTTAGGCCAAATTACCAACTGCAGTCCCCGCTGGGTTGACTTGATTAATAGACCTTATTATAATTAACCCCATGTGCATCTTCATTTTTAGAGCATGACTATTGATTTACCGGGTCACATGCATTCGGAGGAGTTTCCCAATTTTTCACTCGCTCTGCTTATTATCAGTCTGCACAACAAATGAAGAGTTTCCTTTGTGCCGAAAGAAATCTGAGCGTTAAATGATTCAGTGACCAGATCGCAACATCTGGAATTATATCAAGGCATATGTTGCTATATATGTAGCAGATCAACACAAAACTCTGACCATAAGTGTACATACTTCATTGTGGACATTAATGTAATGGTGGAAATACGTTTCTGAGACAAGTGATTGTTAAACATTTATCTTACATATACGCACATATTTTTTGCTTTTTTGTCTTTTCTTTTAATATCAACATGGTATATGCACAGAATCAAAAACAAAGACTAAGAGTATTAATTCCATCATGCTGAGTGTTAGAAAACATGCTTTAATTTGCCAAAGCTTTTTAACTTCCTGTCCTACAGTCGGGAAAGTTTTACTCGACGATTGCTAACAGCTCGGCAGTTCTTTGACCACACAGACAAAGAATAAGCTCATTGGAGGACAGTTGTATGGGCAGATGAGACAAATGTTGACTCGTTTGGCCACAATGACCAGACGTTTTGTTTAGAGGAGTAAAGGTCACGCAAGTAATTCTAACTTTTAAGCTTGGTTGCTGTAGCATCATTCTCTGGGTCTGTGATGCTGTCAGTGACAATTTTGGATGAAGTTTTGACTAAAGAAACTATGACAGAATTCTTCCGCACATCTTCTAACCATCAGCTCACCAGCGTCATTTTTGACACAGTGGGGTGTTCCAGCAGGACAGTGACTGAAAATGCACGTCAAAACAAAAAAGGCCTTCACAGTTCTGATCTTTGACATGTGGAAATTATACAGTGGCTATGGTTAAAAGGGAGGTCCATGCCTGGAAGCAACATAGATTTTTCTAAACTCTAACAGCTCCACCAAGAAAGGATGTTTAAAAATCAGACAGAAATCTGCCAGAAGCTTATTGATGGTTGCAACTAGGGAATTGTCAAAGCAGAGCTGTTGATTTTTGCCACAAAAGCCACAATAAAGGAATTATTGTCATCTGAATTCCAATTTTATCGTGACGTGTCCACGATGTGTGTGTGTAAATTTTGATATGCTCTGTGGTGTGTGTAGTTTCCACTGATATTTTTCAGCTACTGTAAGTTGGCAAACTTTTCTTAAGTGCTACTTTCAGAAGTGCCATGAAAGCTGATTTGATCTATAGTAAATCCTCTCAGAAGAGAGTACAAAGATGGAGTCGACGCACCTTTAAAGAAGAATTCTACATCACTGAAACACACAGTAAGGCGTCCTCCCAATATTTAATTTTTTTCCAGCACCTCCTGTATTAGCAATTAAGAGGAATATGCTGATGCACAATAATAGATGGAAAAAGAGGAACTTTACCTGATCGTATCTTTATACTTTCACTGCCAGGAGTGGGAAATGTTCCCGAAAAAAAAATGGGGTAAAAGAAGGGAGGGAATGGAACCATAATAATTGTATTTGGAATTTGTTTAGGCAGAAACTATACTTCCAAGGCCCCTTTACTTAACATAAAGCCTGTGGTGTGATCTCCAAAAAGTGGTATAATTACTGAAAGATCAAATAGAGAAAAAACGTCTAATACTAATACGCACTCCTTACTGTTATAAGAAGAGGGAGAGCAGAGGGATGGGGCCCATTAATAATAAATCCAGTGTCATCATTAAGGCACCAAATGATTAAAACATATCTCCCAGCTTCAAACGTTGCGTTGCTACCCTAGAAAAACGCTGCAGTTGTGGATCTGCAAAGGAAGAGGGCCCTTCAGTGTGCTTGTGAAATAAAGTTTAGCTTTCTTTTTTCATTTTTTTCCATTCATCTTTCCACCTCTTTTTTTTTTTTTTTTTTTTTTTTTTTGGAATGTTGAAACACCAAAGCGCCAGCATTCCTTTTTTGAAAACAACCCCAAAAAAAAAAAAAACTCTCCAGCGTTTTGTGATATATGCGTCTGCACAGGCGCTTTCTTAGACGCAAACTTTCACGCCCGAGCCCAGATTGGAAATCATCCGCGCTGCGCATTCTTGGGGCCCCCTCAGCTGGGTTTTCACTCGGAGAGAATGCAGCCCTGCTGTAATAATCTGCCACCTGCCATTGTTAGGCCCTTCACCTCTTGAAGATCAGACAAAATGACATAGCAAAGAGCGCCTCATTAAAAAGAAAGGGGTCGACATTCATTGACATGCAGACACAGAGAGGGTTGTCCAACTCAAATGTTTATTTTCTCATCTCTTTATTTCCTTTTTTTTCCACACCCTTGCTTCCCAGAGATCATTATAATGCCATGCTTGTGCAAGGTCTTATCAGCATTGTGCTGCTGTTGTTTTTTTGTTTAGGTTTCTTTTACAACGATGCCCAACGGGATTTCTAGTTAGTGGCTGTAGAACTTTTGTAAGGGGGGTGAAATGATCTCTAATAGATTAGTAATAGTCCCTAGGGACAGTATGCCTTCTGCCCTGTGTGCCACTCTTTGATGTTGCTTGCTTTGCTGCCTACACACTTGACATAACCTCAGTGACCAATAATGATTAACAGTGAAACATCCCCTGAACGCTCAGCAACCTGTGACAACAACCTGGCCAGGTCCCTGCAGGCTACAGTCCAGTGAAACCGGAAATCCACCACCTCATTGCCACTGACATATTGAAAATCTGTCGCAGAAAACCGAGGTTTCTCTCTTTAAAAAGCCAAAAAAAAAACAATGATTTCCCCGTCACGCTCCAGACCAAATATCACAGGTTAGGCGGCACGAGGCGCAGACAGTGGAAGCTGTGGCAGCTTGACAAGTTGCTAATGAAAGTGTCCAAAATCTACGTAAAGTGACACCAAATGAAACGGTCTTACTAAAAAAGTTGAAGTCAGAAACCCCTTAATTTACTACAATTATGCCATCTATCCTCTCTCATTCGACTTGAACACAAAGCAGAAGTGAAAATGAGGGAAGGTGAGCATGGACTTTCACATCAACAAGGTCTGAATCAGGTTCTGTGGATTATACATACATTCACACCAAATAACTTGATATGGCAATCTATGTCCTGTCAACACTTTCCGGGGCGAAACAACTTTCCACATTGTACTCGACAGTGATTGCATTGCAGACAAAGGAAATTTGGCTTTTTTTTTTTGAGGTGCCTCGTGTGAAGTGCCTATAAAGAATCAGCTTCTTACCTACAGGAAAAAGCCAGCAGAGTGCTCTCAGTTTGGAGAAGCCAGGAAGAATTTTTGACGGGAGGCCTAAACTAAGCTACTCACAGGGGCCACCGAAGAGACAGTTTTTTAAATTTTAAAACAAGTCACATCTCTTCAATTTCAAAGGCACACTCCATCTCATCTGGAAATGATCAGTAAATCCAAACAATGTGCTCTTTTGAAGTCAAATTCAAGGCATTGTGAATGCTTTTGGATGCAGTAAGTGTGGGGCTATAAGATATTGTCAAATTGTGAGTAATCGTTTACTTGAACAGCCTCTTCTCGTGGTCAGTTCATGGGAATTCAGACCAATCTAACCGAATTGCCCGTAACTATCGGATTCACTCCATGGAGCCTGAAGTCATTGTTTTTACCATGCGCGTTTCCCGTTTTTTTTTTTTTAAACCATCTCAAGTTATGACATTTTGCATTTATGGGAGAAAAAAAACTCAAATGAATAGATAAATGAATCACCTGGCCTCTAATGTATACATGGCATCGCTGGATTTTTCACAGCTGTATCGAAATTTGATTTTGTCCTTGATTGAGAGACTTTATTTTGCCGTGCAGTTTGGTAAATGAGGTTACAAAACCATTTCTGAAACCCGTGTTATACGATGGATTGACTTTCAGATGCTGGCAAGTGTTTATTTGACAGTAATTATGTTCAGATTGGCTGATTGTTTGTCTTGCCGTGAGGCGCACAGTTCCCCCTCTGACATTGTGGTGTATTTGTATACTTTATGGGGGGAAATGAATACCTCTGTGCCGTGTGTGCAATCTCTCCAAGGCAGCTGAAGACATTTTTTAGGTCAAATATTTTTGGTTGCCCACCTCAGTCCAAGGCCCCTCTTCAGATCTGTGTAACTCACACTTCAAAGGTAAAAATCCTTTAGAGCAAAGCCAATCACCATCACTGATGAATGTTGGGGTGTGCGGTACATCTGGAAGAGAAGTCGGCAGAAGGTAGGCAAAATGGAGGAGTGGAGTCTTGCTGGACATGCTCACAGACCCTCACACTATATTTACTGTACAGCCAGATGGAGGCAATTTACCATTCATAGTTGGTTTGCTGGAGTTTGTGTGTGTGTGTGTGTGTGTCTCAGCGTGTCCCAAATTACCCAAGTAGAGGGATGAGTGCCTCAGCTCTGTGCCACAAAATGACAAATTGCTCATTTAGCCCATTGTAGGTGTCAGTTTTAATGCAGAGGCTTTGCTCTTGTTAAGCATTTTGCACCATAAAAATATCTAACGAGTTCAATTTGAATTACAAAATGCATGTCGGACTGGCAGGGTATATGCTTGTGCACTGCAGGTGTCAAAACACACAGCATGGCCCTTGAGGATATATATATATATATATATTATTCGTGTGCAGTTTCCCGACTGAAGAGTGGATATTTAGTAACGTTGCACATTTCAAGTTATGAGCTCAGCTGCTCAGCAGTTTCTCCGTCGTCATGGCTCCCCTGCGGTTCATTCATAGCGCCCTCTAAATTCTACTTTTGATGTCGCTATCTTGGACAATTGTACCCAAACACTATTTCTAGCTTAATAACGGAACAGACTGACTGGTCGGGGTAACTCCGCCGTAAAAAAACAACCTGCCACACAGCAATTCTGGGGTTTAGAGTGGCAATTTATTTGATGAGTGAGTTGTATGACCTCTGGGTCAGAAAAAAAGCACACTGTGAACTCTTTAAAACCCTATTTATTGTTTGCTGATTTTTTTTTTTTTTTTTTGGCTTTCAAAGCCATTAAATGTCTTTATTTTGTATATACCGGTATACATAAACTTTTGACATTCACAAAAGTGATAGTTGTTGGCCTCAGCAGATTTCTCTAATCCCACCAGCAACAAATGCACATGCATTGTTGTTGATCATTGGTTACCTTTATTAGTATGCAGCAGCCCTCTCCTCTGTTTGGCTGGCTCTTTTGTTTGCCTGCGCTGATTGGAGGGCCTCTGGTTAATTTAGATGCAGGGAAGCGGTGACAGAAGAGGGCTTTAAGTGCAGAGTCTCCAGTTCCATTTTCATTTGCCTCCATTATTGAATTTGCCGGCTTCTCATTCGCCTTGATTGCATTTTGTGTCACCTCTAAAAAGAAATAATAATAATGATAAAAAAAAAAAAGAAATCCCCCGAGGTACTGTGCCACTCAGAGGGGAGTTTAACATTATGATCGTAAAGTAATGAGACGGGCAGAAGTTTAAAGGTTGACAGAAAAGTTCTTCTTTTTATTCTTTCATTTGGAAACTTTCTTGTTTTATTAGGTCTGAGAGAAATGTATGAAGGTTTTTAGTAATCGTGATTGCTATGCAGCCTGAATGCCTGCAAATGTACTTTGGCAAGAGGCTGAGGAATAGCAAGGCAGAAATGGGGTGTTTATGTCTGTGTGTTTATAAGACTAAGAGGGACGAGTGGAGCAAGAGTGGGTGGAGGAAAAGAAAGTAATGGCAGGGATTCATTTAGGGTCCATTGAAGCTTTGAAAAAAAGAAAAAAGAAAGAGTGTCATCTCCGCCTCCTCCGGCGCCTACACAGCTTCCACAATCTCCTAAGGTGAAGCATTTTTCATCAGAATTCATCGCAAAACAATATCATTCGAGACTGTAAAATTTAATCAGGGGCTTTAAAACGCAATTATGGTTATCGGGGAGGACGCGGCGGCAGCGCTCTGGAATTGTGGGAGAAGAGCTGGAGGGGGGGCGTGGAGGAAAGAGAGGGGGAAAAGATGGTGGGGACCTCCCCCGCACTGTCTGCACCCTAGCGCTCGTCTCCCATTCGTCACCGGGCGCAATATCTCCTCGGCTGGCAGAGCTAATAATGGAGAAGTGGGGGGAAACGGGACTCTGGAGACCCACCTCCGCCTTGCCGTGAAGATCAGATAAGTTCTCAAGTCAAAGGGCCCCCAAGCCACTGTGGATTCTGCTTGTAAGGATTGTATCATTTATAAAAACCGAGTGCACCCATTTGACAGCTTTTTAGGTGTGTGAATAATGCAGATCTTTGGAAAATGTGCAGCAGCAGGAGCAAGATGTTTCCCCCCCTACTCACTTTGCACTTTGAAAAGTTCATTTCATTTCGGCCGCTCATACCAATAAACATCTTTCGCTGATCCTCTGTTTTTTTTTCTTTTGTGTTGTTGTTGCTGGAGGCAAACTAGTTGTTTTCTGTCTCTGTTATCTCAGCGATCCGCAGCCATTCATCTATCGGCAGCTCGTTTGCAGTCTTCAGACTTTACAGTTATTCATAGATTTTGAGAAGTCATTTTCATTTAAGCAGCTACTTTCTCAACAGCCTGTTTGTTTGTTTTTTTGTTTTTTTCCTCCTCTGAGTAAACATGCTTACAGGCGCTGTACAGTGGAGTGCTTCACAATTACACTCAGGCTTTCCTCAGGGACCTGCTGCTTGTTTTCCAGTCAAGTCATGTGTTTACTTCAAATTGTGGGGTTTCTTATTGTAAAGTGGCTGAGAGCAGAGAAATACACAACTTTATTTTAATTAAAGGTGGTTTGACTCTGGGGGTTGGCAGGTGCACACACACGCTCACCAACACCCCCTCACACGGCCGTGTTATTCAAGCACACGCAAACTTATCATTGTTCGCCTTTTGTTCAGAGAATCTTCCTCTTCTCTTTCCACTGGAGTGTTCCTCATTCATGAAGCTATGTGATCGGTAACTCTGGCCGTAAGATGAAAGAGATTTTTACACTATAGTGGAGAACTGAACTTTTCCCTGTCTCTGCAGATCCTACTTTTACACTCTTATGTGTGAAGTTTGAAGTACTTTTTGATGGTAGTTGGCTTGCTTAGAGCAAGGCAAAATCTATGGATGAACTTTTTTCTCCATTTGTGTTCACCATGGTTTTCCTTCAACCCATATAACCTGAGTTTGGGCTGAGTTTTACAGCCAAACGCACTTAAACACACTCTCTCTGTTTCTGTACCTTTACATCATTGGCTCTCACGCGAGTCGTCATTTTCCAGAGTTGCAGATTTGTTGCAGTTGTGTAACGCTCACCGGTGCTCCCCTGAAGAGGTTGCACTCTAAGAAAATGAAAGCAATTTGTTTCGTTCCCCAGTTCACCACCTTCTGTCATGCCAGCTGTCAGCACCGTGTCACAGGCCAGGCAGAGCACCAGGAGCTGATGCGTGGAAACGACTGACTAGACAGCACACACACAAACAGCAATTCCGAAATAAAAGAAGTCTCCAAAGAACCCTTTTGCCCACAGGGTTAGTAAAGGCTGCTTTAAGAAACGATTCCTTTGTCAAAACATTTCAGTAACACTAAGCTCACCATCTGACGTGCTAGGTTCTTGTTTTTAACTATATCTTTCTATCTTATTGTCCACAAAATAATTAGTTCCCATCACTGAAAATGTCCTTCTCTTTAGAGTCAATGTTTAACTACTTCCTGCATACATTTAGCAGGGTCCATGGTCCATGGCGTAGTGGGTACAGCAGCTGCCCCATGTACAAGAGGCTATAGTCCCGCATCGGACGGCCCTTTGCTGCATGTTGTTCCCCCTCTCTCTGCCCCCTGTTTCCTGTCTCTCTAAACTGTCCTATCCATTAAAGGCATAAAAAGCCCCCCCCAAAAAAAGAGTACATATAGTTGCAGATGCCTGTATATTTACTGCATGGCATGCTGGATAAATCTCTTTTGTGATCAGAAACCTGTTCACAAACAAATTCAGATGACTGTGTATGCGCTACTCCGCAGACTGTCATGATCTTTAGTTTTAGATGACTATTAACAAATGTATAGTTCAATGGTCATTAAAACTTTGACCTCTGCTGTTTGTTCTGTACATGTTTCGAATAATACGAGACTAATCATAGTTTCAGAGCAAAGGACATTATTAAGAAGAGAATTCATTCACAAGACATCCTGTTCCAATTCAAAATACAGTGATTCATCATGCTGAGTCAGCATGTTGAATAATGATGCAGAATTGTAGAACTTCACTGTGAAATTGGCATAATTAAAACTGACGCTGAAGGCTGCTTGCAGTGATGTGTGTTCTGGATAAACAGGAACGTATTCCACCGTCAAAGTGACAATGGGCCGGGCGTTTGTTGGTTTAATTTATGCAGTTTGAAAATAACAATTCTAATGATTGTGTGGGATGACACCCAAAAGACTTGCAAATATTCGGTTATGTTATCATGGTAAAGGGCTTAGCCACAGGAAAGCTTTTTTACCGTGAAACAATTTTATAGAAAGTTTTTAAAATCCATACGCATTTGCTTTTTGTTCGCATAAAAAGCCAATTAAAGTTCATTCTTACTTTCTTTTATGTTCTATACCGGATAAATCCAACTCAGGGTCGCGGGTGGGCTGGAGCCTATCCAAAATGCCATCGGGCGAGAGTCGGGCCAGTCCATCACAGGGCCACACAGAGACAAACGAGACAACCAGCCACGCTCACGCTCACTCTTAGGGTCACTTTAGAGTCACCAATTAATCCAACATGCATGTTTTTGGGCGGTGGGAGGAAGGTGAAGTACCCAGAGAGAACCCACGCATACGCAGGGAGAATATGCAACCTCCACATAGAATGGCTCCAGTCGGGATTCAAACCTGCTGTGAGGCAACCGAGCACAGCAGTTTATTGACATGGCACCATTTCAACAGTTTTCTAGTGACGTTACCAACTGTTCCCATTGAATCTTCACTTCAATTCAATCTCCCATCCTGGAGGGCAGGAGGTGATGGTGGAGAGGAAAACTCCCTTTAGGAAGAAGAAACCGCCAGCAGGACAGGACTCGAGAAGGACGGCCAACTGCCTCCACCCGTCGGGGGTGGAGAGAGGACAGAACACAAAACACAAAAAAAATCGTCCAAGGATACCTGCTGTAGGAAAAAGAAAAAAAAACACAAAGTTAATGACACGATTCTTGGAGTCGTCTTGTCAAATTTGAGACAGTCTGATTCGAAGGAAATAGAGTAAAAATCAAATGTATGGGCTGAATGAAAGCAGATTGCTTAGGAATTTGTGGCAGACTAAGTATTTGAAGTATATCCAAAGTAACTCTCAAGCTCTGCCCACAAAAGTGAGGCTTTTTTCTTTTTACCTGATGACCCTGAGGTTTTTGTGATTGGGACCCTGTATGTTTGCGTGCTGTACTTTCTAGTTCATGTATATTTAAATATCTAAGGATTTTCCCGTGTGTGAGTGCCCACAGAAAAAGAGGACAACTGACTGTGGTGCCAAAGATCGATCCTCTTGATTTCATTGCTCACCCTTGCTCAGCTCGCCAGCCCATCGTCGGAGGGAGAAAGCACCCTTCATGCGGCAGGCGATGGGTGGATTTGAAGGATGGGTGCAGGGTGGAGGACGACAAGTACGGAGAGATGATCCTAATAAAAAAAGAGCAGAGTGGATGGCCCGGATGCTCGCAGCTTGAGTTGTGTGAGACGTGACATGCCCGCCCCCGAGACAAGACAATAATGGCAAATGCATGGACTCATCAGTCGAGGACAGATCACTGTTACAGCCTTATTCATCAGCATAATTAGGGAGAGGAAGAGATGTGGGACAAGTGGCTAGCAGCACTGATGAAAGCTCATCAGCAGGCTCCCTTTAGAGCTGTGGCCACTGATTGGTGCTAGGGCCATCACTGGCTGGAATCTACTTTAAAAAAGGAGGCTCTGCTCTGCTGAACGACAGTAGAATTAACTTAATTGGCTTGCGAAGGCCTTGCAAAGCCAGGCTCATTTTTTTTCTTTCTTAACAATCTGTACGCATATTGGCCTGTTCTCCACACTATAAAACAGGCCAATAAGAAGATGCACAGTGCTAATGAGTACTCATGACTAATGAGTTTTCTCTGTTGTTCTTGACTGTTTCCACACCAATTCAAGGGTCATGATATATGTCAGGATAATCTGACTTTCCCTGCACTCTTCTCTGTTTTTGCGTGTGATGTGAGTGATCTAGAAACATACGACTGGATGTAGATTGATTGACAAACAGTATTTTCAGCACAACCTTGCAATGAACCTTTCCATTGCCACGGATGAAAACAAAAACCTCATCATTACATCAGGCAGGATATATAAATTGTGGCATTGACTTTGCTGTTTTGCATGTTATTTTCATCATTTATTTCCTTATATCAAGGTCTGGGGGGGGGGGGTTTGCCCACCAAAGTGTTGGTCTTAGACCTTAAATTGCTTGTTAGGGCTATGGCTTGGTCACAGTCATGATTAGGAAAGGCCGGGTGATGCACATTTTCAAAGCTATGTAAACACTCCTCCAGCCTTGGCTCCTCTAAACAGCTGGCTTGAACTCTGAAAATTACAGTCACTGATTCTTACAAAGCAGGAGACCGCAAAGAGGAAAGTGTTTTCTGGAAATCTTCTCCTCAGCTTGCGCTGAAGTAGCAGCTCGCAGGAATGTAATCGAGTGCAAGTGTTGGATGACCATGTCAATTTTCTTTGGAAACAAGCCGTGCGAACTGATTAAGCTTAAATGTAAGTTTGCTTCGTCGAAAAGAATGTGCAGAATTTCACGAAAGTAGCTCTGCAGGCGTTAAGCACGGCAGTGGATCAATCATGCTTTGGGTTTGTGTTGCAGCCAGTGGCACAGGGTACATTTCACCAAAAACCTGTGGACGGACCCCGGCCGCGAAGTGCATCCAAGATGGCCCAAGTATTTCAAAGATGGAAAAGCATTTTTGCGGGATGAACCAATTAAAATCCACTCAACAGGAACCGAGAGCTGTCACAAGCTAATTTACAAGCCGTGATACTGCGGGATTATGCTGAAGGTTTTCATGAGGAACTTTAGCAACAGTATCAGAAATACTGTAACCCTGCGGATGATCTCAACCTGATGTTTTTACAAGTTATAAGTTGTAAATAATACTGCATAATATAGCAGATACATCATTGTTGAATGACATTCTCTAATCCTGCTTTCCTTGCTCCTTTCATGCTTTACACATATCTCTGTTCCAACACACCAGGCGTATGGTCGAACAGTCAAAAAAAAAGTACAGCCTATATTCTTTTCCTTAGCGTCACCAGGCTCAGGAACCTTATAGAAAAAAAATTTGTCAAACTTATGATTACCATTTATGTGAGTCAGCAAAATTCAAATTAAAGATGTTCAAAATGAAACTGCAAAAAGGATATTAATTACTTCTTCTCATGCTATCTTATATTGTTTCACCGAGGCTACGCCATCTATATTATATTCCTATAATAAGGTATAATACTGTATAAAATATTGCTTAATTGTCAATGTTGGTCATTCAAAAGAAGAAAGGTAAAAAAAAAAGCAACAAAAGTGAGAGCTATTGTTCTCACAGGCTGTTCATACATCGTATTTATTTACATGAATCCCAATTAGCACAGCTAGCTGAGAATAATGGAGCATTGCTTTGAATCCTCTGGCCACAATGAATTGTGGGACGGAATTATTTCCATTTCTCTTATAAAAGGTGGTCCAGTGTTTCCTCTGCTAAATATAATGAAGGCACCATAGGATCTACTTTCCTCAGTATTTAGGGAATCCATCCTATCACGGCTGCCTCATTGATGCTTGTGAGCCATTCAGTCAAAGGATAAAAAGAAAAAAAAAAAAGATGAGCATATGATCTGAATAGCAAAAACAGTAAAAGTGTGATGCAATGATATTGACTTGCAACTTTAAATAAGTGATTGTGTAAAGAAGTGGAAAAGGTACACTGTTCAGCTGCTACTTCTTTCCCCCTCTACACCCCGATGTTGCCGATGCAAAACTACAGTCCAGTTTAGAGGAGTCACTGTTGAGCGTCTGCATCTTCTTCATCTCATATTCCACTGTAGGCTTTCCACCTCAACTATGATTCAACATGACACTTCCACTTGCCACTTGGCAATATTTTTTTTTTTTCTTTCCATTGCATTGAGAGCTCTTTTTTTCTCACTGCCAAGAGGCATGTAATGCTACAGTCAAAGCCAATTTGAGCAAAAATATGACCTGACCATATGGCAGCGGAGCCCTCAGTGGCCATGTGCACACTTAAAACAGCTTTTCTGGGGAACTGTCTCACCCCGCAAAGAGCCTCGTAGAACTGGGCGCTGTGCTCCAACATACGGACTATTAGAAGGCCTCCAAGGCCATTTTTAAGTCTGTTGAGTCCGTCAGAGTTTTGTCCATTGACAAATGGGGAAAAACGTTCTTAATGGTAATGTAGAATTGCTAAGTAATGTAGCAGACATTCACCAGCAGTATAGAGACAGGAATCAGCTTAATTTCCACAAGTAAATGAAGTTCTAGCAATTTGATCCAACTTTTGTCAAAGGTGAAGATGAAGTAACTTTTTCTGTTTGCCGTGCCATGTGTAATACACTTTGAAATATAGCCTATTTTTCTTCCAAATATGCTCATTCGAAGCAAATCTTCGGGAGATGCGTTCACAGGTAATGTGCTTTTCCACCTCTGCTGCGATGTAGGTGGTACACGTGAGAAATGATAGCTAAGTCTTTGCTTAGTGCTATGACTAACTATGCTTAGTTATGTTTCATTCACCAAAGACCTCACGGGTTTTCATTTCACTTTTTTTTTTCAATTATAGAAAAATCATTTGAATTTTAGCCATGCGTCTTTTCTTCTCTTTTTTTTGGACAATTTGACAATTTTAAAGGGTACATATAATGTGACGGTGCTGTTTTTAGTGTTTACACACAAAGTGGAAAACGCAGCAGCAGAATAACAAAGACGAGACACAATAAGAAAGCGCAAAGAAATTTCAGACCATCGAACAGAAAAAAACGCTTGGTTTCGTCGTTGTGATTCCTCAAATGTCCTCTTGGGATTTCGTCATGTGGTTTCATTGCACAAATGAAAGCACAACAGCAATAAAAACAAATCGCATGATCTTTTTTTCAGAGTGTTTTGGAAAAGGTGCTTTTAGTTTTTTGACGTTGTGTTTCTTTCCCACTCACCGCTTCCACCACACCTCCCAACGCTGTCCCTGTGATGTAGCTTTTATGACAATCTGTGAATCACAGGACAGTGAAGGGGGCGTTGGGTGGAAGAGGAGAGAAGGAGGGGGGGTGCAATCGGCTGTAGCACTCTGGATCGAAAACATCGAGTTGTGGAGTGGTGGGTCCTCGAGTGAGGCACGCAGCAGGACTGATAGAGGCTTGTCACCCTGCTGGAAGAGTGAGTGCTCCTGCTTGGATGGACAGCAGAGTTGGCAATTTGTTTCATGGCAATCTGTTGGGAGGGGGGGGGGGGGTTGCTAGCATTTAAAAGAGCATTTGGGACCGTGCCGGTTGGGTCACAGAAAGTTAGCTCACTATGAAATAGCAAAATAGATTATATCTGACATACCTCAGAGCCCTTAGGTGCAGATGGTAGTTTATTTAGTCATTTCTTACTTTTTTTCTTTTTTGAATTTTCTGATTTCCCAAACATTTGAGCAGGTTTTAATAAATATGTCTGCCCGTAGAGCATTTCAGCGGTACTATTAATTTTCTTACACAGCAATGACAGGCATTTGCTCGAATGTTATCGGTTTCCCTTGCTTTTTTTTTTTTTTTTTTTTGCACTTTGAAATGTGTCTCGGAACAGCCCGCATTCTGCTATTTAGACCACATGCATTCCATAACATTGAACCTCTATTAGTTGTTGTTTTTTGTGCACTTCAAAAACCAAGCCCTCATAAATCCTCAGCTCCTGCTTGAAAATACTAGACGGCGTCTCCCGAGTCTTGTCGTCTGTCGAGTGTTTTGACATGAAATAAAACATTCAGAAACTTCAAGGCTTCCCAGTGTTCGACTACGTAAAGGCCAGCAGTTAAAGTCCAGCTGGGGTGCGTTCTTCAAGTCAGGAGTTCATTTCTGTCTCGGCACAGTGGGTCTCTTATCTGTCATCAAGTGGCTGGCTATGCTGAAAAGAAGCTTCTCTTTGACAAATTCCCCCTCTGCACCTTTCGCCATATCACAGTGAGTAGTGATAATTGCTGTTTTTGTGACACTGTGTAAATCGTTGGAGGCGGAGGATGTTTTGGAGAGAATCTTTACAGGGAAAACCTTCTGTCGCGTCAAGGTGACTTTGGGGTAACCGCAGTATAATGACTCAGAAGGTTAAAGGAAGTGAACCCGTGGGTGCGTTTCCTGTCAGTGTATGTGTTGCCACATAATGTCAGACATTTATCGCATTCTGGGATGCGGCTTGGCGGCAGATAGCTGCTTATTTCCAGACTGCTTTCAAAAAACACCAAAGCATGTTGACAGCAAGGTTCGAGTTATTTGAATAAAGCACAGCTTGCCCCATTTTCACCCCCCCCACCATTTATGAATGTAAAACACCCCCCCTGATAAATCGTGCATTGTGACGGGAACATGATTACATGAAGCCGCGGCTGTAGGCCATTCAGCAGGCAGACCGAGCGCCATGTCACCTCTAAGAGGGGTGTGAATAAATGTCCCTGTCTCTACCAAGGCCCACTTCCTTAATCACGGTGTCGGATAGTAATGATTAGCTTCCTGCGTGAGGCTACCCAGCTGCCGAACCATCCTCGTAACTCATACACTGTTAATAATCTGCCTGGAGAGACAATGCCCTTCTTTACTTCTAAGCTTATCCAGTCCTAATCTGAACCACATTCTACCTTCTTTGGAATTAAATTTAATTTATTATGACAAGTGCCTTCCTGGAATCAGGCCACGCTTCATATTCAAGGATACAGGGATGCAAGGTGATTGTATCTAAATCCCTCTGCCAGGTTTAGCAATCCAGTCAGGTGTTGCCCCCGAGGAAAGGCGACGCCGGTGGCGGCTCTTCTGCCTCTCTCTGCTTGGGAGGGAGGTGGATTACAGCAACATCATTTCATTCAGCTTCTGTAAACCAAAACCTGGATTAATAACACGGAGAGGGATTAGAATTTATTATCATACATCCCCGCTCTGGCATCTGTTAAGGGCACTGGTCCTTGAAAAGAAACATATGTTTGCTATTAAGCAATGCTGCATAAGGACCCCACCTTTGTCTTTGCTGCTTTAATAGAAGCATCTGGAGCCGTCGAGAGGGCGGTTTTCTGTGAGTCGACTTGATGACTCCAGCCCGTTGGGGCCAGGAGAGAGCTCTTGAAGATGGTAGAGCAGCAATAAAAAATTCATGATGTTCCAAACTTTGTTTTTCTGTTCTCTGGTAGATTTAGACACACACAGATTCTTTAAAAAAAAAAAACGGTAAAGCTTTTACATCAGCCCGAGTTTTTACGATTTCAGTTCGAATGGGGAAAACACATGTCCCGTGTTTTTCGTGATGGAAATGGTTGAATACTTGGTGCGTCATAGGAAATTATGCAGGATGAGTCCCTCTTAAAAGCGTTGCTGTTTAGTTTGCATTAAAAATCCATTTACTTATTTTTAGTGGAGTGCTCTCTATGGTAACTATCGGTGTCTTTGGACAAGGCATTGAATTACTGTGCGCATTTGTCAATAGCATTTACCTTCATGCTCAGATGCACTTCAGGGAACACCGTTTGCAGCATGGGACTTTGAGACAAAAGAACGTTAAGAGTTCACCTTGAAGTATTGATTTTCTGCCATCTTGTACATGTACTATAAATCCATGGCTATGTGCTCATTTCTCTTTCTCAGATCTTTTTTTTTCTTTTTTTCTCCTTGTGCAGAGATACTGAACGGGGGTGTTTACGTCGACCAGAACAAATTCCTGTGTCATGCCGACACCATCCATTGGCGTGATATTACCAAGAACCCCCAGGGGGAGCTGCTGGTGGTGTCGTCCAACAACAGCAACATCGGATGTGAGTGTAACACACGGTCGAAAAAAATCAAGTGGAACCAGTAACTTTGGCTGCAATTTAGATTCTTTGAAAGTACTCCCCGAGGTCCACACAAGCACAAACACCCCCAGCAGCCACAATGGCCTATCCCCTTTTTATTCATTCTGTTTGCCTGGCGGTGATTTGGAAGCCAGATCACATAGTGTTAGATCAACGTGTGAGCCTTCCCATTGTGGTGGTGTGGGTGCAGCGAGGCCCACAGAGCTGCTGTCTTCTGTGCTCATTTTAAATCTCAGTGAATCTGACATGTGGTTTGAAGATGCCCACTTCTCCCCCCCCATCCCCTTAACGGTCCCTGTTGTCCCTGTTCTGCTTTGGACATAACGGCCATCTCTGTCCGGTGGACAATTGGCTGTCAAAGGCAAACTCAAACATTTCTGCAAGCCTTTTTCTTATTTTAAGGTAGAAACAGGGGGAGGTGGAGAAGTTCCATCGGCCCCTCTACGTGAACACAAGTCGGCATAAGCAGCTGAGAGACCTGAAACCACAATGGTGAGCGCAGACAGTGACATGAGAGAGAGAGCATACACAGAATAAAATCCACGTAGAATTGAGTCGCAACTTCACCAGGGAGCCGCACATCTGCAAAGGTGGATATTTAGACATAAAAGGTTTCGGAGAGACACGTTTAAGTGCAAAATGTGAGACATTGTTATTTTGTTGATTAGATGGTGCTGGTGTAGGATAATGGGGATAAAAAGCAGCAAGGAACAGAGGAGGTGGACCAAAAAAAAAAGAAATGACGAGAGAGTGTGGGAGTTGAGTTTGCCAAATTCAGGCCCCCTCACCAAGACGTAGTTGGTATTTAACATTAACGACCCCACAGTGGGAGTGGTTGAAGAGGCTGGGTGACAGTCTGTGGCACTCTTCCACTTACTGTGTAATTAACCCCATAGTCAATTAAGCCTTGATGATGTGCCACTGGCAGATGAGGACTGTTAGTGCTCTGTCAGGTCCCACTTTGAGTGCAAGTAGTTGACAGAACTAGGGAGGGAAAGCCTGTCTGTCATGCTTCTGTTCCTCACAGGCTGCACGTTGCCTAACTCCAGGTCTGTTGTCGTATGAGCATGGCATGACCATTCGACAGATGTGTCGCCGTCAGTAGTCGGTGACGTTTTGCTGTTCAGGATATGAGAGGGTTTTTTTTCGTGGTTGTGTCGAGTTTTGCAGAGGAGCTCTCTGATGCACATTGAGCGTTCGTTGGTGTGTTTCACAGGCAGACGCTGTCATCGCACGTGTAATGGACGCTGCTGGAGCCATCAGGAAGACCAGTGTCAAACACGTGAGTATGCGCACACAGAGATGCAGTTTGCCTGGACTTTCTCTGGGATGCTAACTTGACGTGGTGGGACAAAAACCTCAAAGAATATATTTCAGCATTTGAGAAAAATAGCACGCATAGTTAATCAGGACATGGTTAGCCTAGGCTAAAACTGCAAATTTTGAGGCATATATTCGAATTGAAAAACATTGATTTGGTATATTTATGGTAAGCTAGGTTTTTGTTTTGTTTCTCTCTTTCTTTTAGCTTATTTTAGTAACTTTTCGGCTAACATAATGTTTTACTTAGCTGATATAACCTTGTGTCCCACCCACAATTCTGTAATAATGCATCTATGACCTTACTGAAGGCACAAACAACACAATGGAAGGAAGTTTCATTATACTGTAAACAAAAGTTCAAACTTTATGAACTTAAGGTTTTCCTTAAACATTGTTTTATGCTACTGGGCAGACGACCAATCCAATGTTCCTCAATTGGTTGTTGTTCTTGGATGTTACCTTCAGATTCAAAATATCCTCTTGATTGAGGATCTGAAAAGTGAAATGGTTGTTTTCTGTCAATGGCTTTCAAGAGAGTAGTCTTTTAAAGAGAGGTCTAATTTTGTTATATCAAATAATGCGACATCATTAGGATTTCCAGCCGCCACTAAACGCTTTTTTTTTTTATTGTACTTTTCATATTTACTTTGCTAGCTGTTATCAAAGACTTTTTTTCAACATAACTTAATATAAGGTTGAGAAAGGTCGATGATATTTATTTGATATGATAAATAAAGTTAAGCGAGTTGAAGCCACCCAAACTGACGATCTTTCTGTAATATCGAAACATTAGAATGTGTCGATTTTCGGCCAACTGCCATCAAAAATGTGAACTCAAATGTAAATATATTAGTGACATAGATTCTAATGAAATATGAGGCAAAGCATTGGAAAGAAAGCAGTGGCGATACAATAGAACTTTGTCTTAAGTGTGTGCCCGTCATTATCATTTATGTCGATCGATTATGAATGACTCAAGAACCTCCCGTCAAAATAACCGACTTATGCCCGTCTTCATTTTTCATTACGTGTTTCATTAGATGTAGAGTTTGGAAAATCCTGTTCAGAATTTCCATACCCGACAGTGCTACATCATAGTCATCCAATGGCACCAAATAACACCATAGATCTTCTCTGCTAACGGCCTGTTTGTTTGCACATCCAACACAAGAACAGACTTGTTGCCAACCCCAAATCTCTGTATGTGCAGGTGAAAGCATATGGCTGATATCAGTTTTCTCATTACACCCTCAGAAAAAGCCTGTGACACTGTGAGATTTAGTGGTGGAGATACTGTAGATACGGTAAATTGCAATAATTAGAACACAAAAATAACAATCGAGAGTAGACGTGGTAAAAGTTTTCCTGCAGTCTGCCCTGGACAAAAATGCTCATGCACCAGATTAAATAGACGGTTAAGTGATGTTAAACCTTCATGTCCGTACACATACTGTGAATATTTGCATCTCACAGCCAGAAAAAAACTTGAAAGCTTGAGGTTCCCGCATAATTACAATACCTAAAAAAGTTGTCATTTTGCAGCTGGTGAAGTTATCAGAACCGTTATATTAACACTATAATGAAACAGTACAATTCTTCATTGAAATCTAGGCTAATGAAATTCTGTTAAATCTGATAGGGTGACCTCAATTTGGAATGCGGATTGGTGGAAAATGGAAGACACGTCTTTAAAGTCTATAATCTCCAAATAATCTGTTTTCATGTTTCTATTATTCCTGGGCTGCGTGAGCGCTTCTGAGCACCTCTGTTTTCAGCTTATTGAACTTAAAAGCCGAAACCGCGGGCCGGCTCAGCAAATTGGAATAACGAATGCGGAAGGGAATGGTTTCACAGTGTTTCAAAAAATATATTGACACTATGCTATGTTATCATTGTGCATGTGTTGCTGCTGACACCGGCGCCGCCACAGATATTAAGCAGAAAAAATCTAATCAGAGGAAACCAGAAAGAGCACCGAGGATATGTTGGTTCTTTGTATAATTTAAAGGGTGTTCTACCTCCTCTATAGACAGATGCTGTCTTGTTTTTCTCAGGCTAACACGGACTAATAGACTACAGAGCCTCGTTGTTTTTTTTCCGCTTCTACATCATTATGTTTGCAACTCCGCAGACTGAGCACAGCAGTTTCTGATGCCTCGGTTTGGCGCTCCTGCTGACTTGCTGGCAAGTGTGTCTTCTACAGTGACGTATGGGAGATTGTTCCTCAGTAGAAGTGTTTTAGAGATTTGCAGGAGGGACCATACAAAAGTCATACTTTACTGCTGATGAAAAAATATATATATACTAATCCTCTGTACCGTTTTTTTTTTGGCAAAAGAGTGCAGGAAAGAAACTGTAAAAGCAGTACATTTAGAGTTGAATTCCACTCGAGTTGGCATGACAACAGGTAAAGCCACTCTTTTCTGGGAACCCGGCACAGTTTTGAAGGGCCCGCATGGTTGAAATAACCCATTGTGTAAACACAGATATGGTGAACCATTTAAATCCAGTCCAACTGAACTTTTTTTTTTGTGTGTGTGTGTGTGTGTTTCTCACAAATGAGCTACCTTTGGCTTCTTCCAGCGGCAACTTCCCACCTCAGGTTCATACCTGCCAAGCACCATTTTAAGCCACCAGTCACTGAAGTGAAGCCGGAGGATGAGAGGCTCACTCAAGTGCAGCTCCAAAGCAGGTGCTGACAGAAGAGTCAGTGCTCCATGTTTTTTTTTTTCAAACTCAGTCTGGGCATTCAAGCCTGTGACGATGCGCTCACAAACCCACTTGTCCGACCTTTAGGTTTGCTGAAGTTCCCTAATCCGTTTCTTCCTTGAATCTAATATGAGACGATGCTCGCCATCAGACACGCCTCGAGATGAAGGTCGAGGGCGGTGGTATTGTCTCTCCTCTGAATGTGTGCGAGGATGTGCGTGTGTGTGTCAGACCTTTCAAATCCAGCCTTTTTACACTTTTTCTGGGCAGTGACAAAGACGGTGTGTGCAGAGCAGTGTGACGGTCGATGCTTCGGACCCTACGTCAGCGACTGCTGTCATCGGGAATGCGCCGGCGGCTGCTCCGGCCCCAAGGACACGGACTGCTTTGTACGCCACACTCCACCAACACACACGCACACACACACGGACACGCGCTCTTTACCTTTTCCTTAACTTTCCCCTTCCTACTCTTACTTTTTTTCTCTCCGTTCTCTACACATTTGCACAACTTTTGTCCGACATCTGTTTTTTTTTTTTCTCCCTGCACAAAAAAAAGATCCACTTTGTTTAACTACTGATAAATTGGTTTTCATTTTACGTGGGGCTGTTAAGGTCTGCCGCTGCGGTGACACTCTTCAGACAACTAATTGGTGATTTGGTGTTTCAATTAACGTCCCTTTTATCACCCCAAGTCCTTCCTGTTTCACAAATTCGGACGTGGCGCAGGCGCATACGCCAGCTGAGGTGATATTGTGGCTGTAATTCACAGAAAGGCTCATCCAATTCAATTACTGTCGTTTCAGCCCGTGGCCTCAGACGGCAAGACACTTAAGAGGTTTATGGGGAAAACATTTCACCATTTACATCGCGGCTGTGGATCAATGCCTCCAATTTTTCTCCCATTTGGCGTCCAGAGAGACAAGGGACAGCTGCATGACTAGCATGTCGCAGCCGCACGTAAAAATGAAATGCTGCTGTAATACTGTTTCACTCACAGAGAGTTATGCAGGGGGAACCCCCCCTCCCCCCGTGTCGCCTCACCAAGCCTTTATATATTCGTCCGACCAGCGTCTTCTCCTTTCTGCTCACTGTACATGTGCCTTCTTTGCAGGCTTGCACCAATTTCAACGACAGTGGAGCGTGCGTGACCCAGTGCCCCCAGCCGTTTGTGTACAACCCCACATCCTTCCAGTTAGAGCACAACCCCAGAGCCAAGTACACCTATGGAGCCTTCTGCGTCAAGAAATGTCCCCGTAAGTCAGAGCAAACACAGCTTTTTTTTTTTTCTTTTTTTTTTTTTTTTGCTACTTTTAAAGCGCATAATGATGCTCATAATTATGTTTAATTGTTTTCCACCAGTTTTTTTTTTCCGTTGAGGAAGCATTTATCCTCTGATCCATCCTGAATTTGGACTCCAGACAATCATTTTTAAGTCAAGACAAACAACTAAACAAATCCCGATCCGCAAGTTGCTATACCATCTGCTCCAGCCTCTGGCAGTAGAAAAAGTCAATCTTAGCTCTTCCTTTCACGGTCATGGAGTCGGAGTGCGGCGGTAACTCACCGAGCGTGCATTAAAAATCAAGCTATAGCAGCGTCAACAGCTTGCATATTCAAGATCCACTGATCATCAAATGAGTGTGAGCCAGTCGCGCCTATCCAATGCTGCTGCAGATCCCCCATAGAAATGTAATTAGAATGTTTTCATTTCTCACTATGAGGGTCCTTATAGACTATTGTTGTTTGAATAAATACAACACATGCAAAATATGTGCCAGTTGTGCGGTTGGTGAGGCCAGCGAGTCCTCTACACTGCTGGGTTGTTGTTTTTTTGGCAGATAACTTTGTGGTGGACCACAGCTCCTGTGTCAGAGCATGTCCCAGCAACAAGATGGAAGTGGAGGAGAACCGGATCAAACTGTGCATCCCGTGTACCGACATCTGCCCTAAAGGTAAACCATCTACTGTTGTCATGCCTGCTTCTTGCTTTGAAGTATTCCCTATACAGTAGAAACAAAGACACTGCTGGTGAACGTCGTTTGTTGTATCACCAGCCCATCGCATCACTGTTATCTATTCTTTTTCTTTTCCTTTAAGGCTGTCATTGGCAGTTACACCAAATAAGTTACATTCAGTGGGATGGAGACTTGATTCACTCATTCCCCTCTGCTTTCTCCCACTTCTTGGCCCACTGCACTGCATTTACTGTATGCACAAGAGCTTATGCAGTTAAAACGTATTAATCTAATAGCTTTATGCTAACACTGATGATACCGGATCAACTGTAGCTCACAGGAATTACTTTAGGAGCTTTATAGGAAATGCGAATTATCTTTTCTATGGCCAGATTTGCTTTTTTAATTGAGCTTTGAATATGCTTACAGCTGATTTGCTGATTCCAATCAACCCCGTCCAAAAAATCAATGTCTTTACAGTCGAAGTTAGGGTGTACAAATATTATTCTCATTTTTAAGTCCCTTCATTGGCTTCCAGTGGCTTTTCGTTTTAATTTCAAAATCCTGGTGCTGACTTTTAGAGCTCTCCATGGTCAGGCTCCTTCCTACATTAGAGCCCTTTTGTGTCCGTACACTCCTTCGCGAAGGCTGAGGTCAGAGGACCAAGATCTTCTCCTGGTCCCTCATACTCGTTTTTAAGACCCGAGGAGATCACTCCTTCCAGGCCGTCGCTCCGCGGCTCTGGAATGATCTCCCACTCTCATTGCGTTCGCTTGATTCAGTAGATTCTTTCAAGAGCGGACTTAAAACCCATCTGTGTCGACAAGCCTTCTAACCACAGCAGTGTATTGGCTGTTTTTATGACCACTTTGTTTATTTTAATATTATTATTGTTGTTAATAACTGTATGTTTTTTTTATTGTCGACTTTTATTGTATTTTATGTTCACTTCTTGTGAAGCACTTTGTGACCTTCATTGTCTGAGAAAGGTGCTATATAAATAAATATTACTTACTTACTTACTTACTTACTTACTGTAACAACAATCACAGCAAACAGCTTCCCCCTCCTTGTAGCTCAAAAAGTAATAATATCGTTTTTTTTTTTTTTTTTAAAGCCCCCGTGTTGCTTCTTTCAAACTTGCCGTATGACATCATTTAAACATGTTAGTTAAAGAATATTACTCTGGTCGACTTACTTAAGAGATTTTTCACAGATGAGCCAGCGGATATTAGTTTCGGGACGATCAGTGTGACATAAATGAAGGTGTTTCACATGTTTGGTACCGACACGAGTCGCTGTGTTAATTAGCAAAAAAAACAAAAAAAATCTCATTATGAGCAACCGCATTTACCCGCTCAGTAATTACAAATCATTTTGCTACGAGAGCATCAGCCAAATGCCTAAACTGTCTAATGTGGAATTGAAAAGCATTAATTCAATGCAAAAGATCAGGCCTTGATCATATTTGTTCTCACAAAGGTAAATGATCTGCCCTTTCTCTTTGGAGGGAGGGCATAAATGTTTTCCTGCGGGCTCCACACATGGGCCGTGGCGTCCATTGATTGGCTAATCTCTCGATTACATCGTCACGACGCATGGAGGGGTTAATGAGGGATAGCCTAAGGAACTGTGGGAAATGATAACAAATTAACATTTCAGATATAGAATTGGCTGGTATAAATCACTATCAAAAACTGGTTACACCACTTAATGCCAGCCTTATTCATCATCCCCTTCGCCTCTGTCAGAAATACTTGGCTCGCACTAGACTGCGAGTGTAATTAATGCAGATGTAATGAATTCATTATAAAGAGGAATTGGATGTAGATTGGCCCACGCTTTCATCAAAAGAATTCCATTGCATAGAGAAGGGCCATGGCCTAGCCTGCGCACCAAAAGTTGACTTTATTTTCATAAAAGGGAATAGAATAATTGACATGACAAATGGCTTCTGCTAGTTTGACATTACGAGGCCTCTGGTAATAAAGGACACCTTGGACATGCACTAAAGTGGGTCATGACTAAGGTAACTCAAATGGAAATGATCTGGACCGATATACAACTGGGTGTGTTTATTTTTCCTTTTTGTTTTTTTTTCGCCAGTGTGTGACGGCATTGGGACGGGCAGCCTGCAGACCGCTCAAACTGTGGACGCCAGCAATATTGATAAATTTGTCAACTGCACCAAAATCAACGGCAATCTCATCTTCCTCATCACTGGCATTAAAGGGTGAGTGGTCGGAATTTGTGTACATTTATTTTTTTGTTGTTTTTTTTCTCCCCACAGTCATCGAGTGCTTGCTGAGTAGAAATGCGTTGGCTTTCACTCAATGTAAAAACCGCTTTGCGATATTTAGTTATTTGTTCAAAAACAGAATAGAATAGAATAAAAAAAATACTTTATTCATCCCCCAATGGGGGAAATTCAAATTAGTCAAGTTGCTCAAAAAAATATATAAAATAGTTTTATTTATTATTTATTTATTTATTTATTTATTTATTTATTTATTTATTTATTTTTATTTATTTATTTATTTATTTATAAATGTGAACATGAATAAACTTAGCTTCGGAGTAATTCAGTTAAATTGCTGTATGCTATGCATGTACAAATGTCTCCCACTGCATTTTAGTGATAAACAAGATGCAATGCCCTGAAATGGAAATGCGGCATTCCTGTTTGCCCATCATTTCAGCTCTGATCTTGCCCCCTCTAACTACTCGGAGAATACTTTTTCTTCCAAAGGCGCGTTTTCGTCAGTTCTTTTTGATGTTCATTTGAAGGTATTCATTAACGGAAAAAAAAAAACGTTTCAGTGCCAAGAAGTATTGTGTCTTTATACTTGCTTCAGGTGTTTTTTCCTTTTTTTTTTTTTTTTTTTGATGTGTTGCTTGGTTGTTACCCTACAAACTATCGTCAACAGTTTTGTTGCTCACTGCTGTAGTTGTGGCTGATCGGCAGAATCATCAGCTGCGTTTGCCTCTTGAAAAGAAAAAAATAGCCAGTACTACTTCGTATTAAATCGTAACAGTCCAGCTAAAATGAAAAATTCTCCTTATTTTTCTCACATAAGTGATCTAATCCACTCGTTGTGCCTTTTCTTTCTTCTTTGTGATTTTTGAACCACTCGGCCTTCAGTTCTCGTTAACACAGCGCCACATAATGTAGCTTAAGAAACCAAGTGCTTCAGTGCTTTTTTCACAAAACTTTTCATTTGAAGAGTGCTTCGTTTCTTCTGCAGCCAGTTAAGTTAAAATACTTTCTGTTTGTCTGCTTGTTCGAGGTGTAACTCGCATCATGTCGTTGCACCCTCTGGTTAGAGAATTACTGCTGACCTCGATAAACCAAGATTTAATAAAGGCACGTAGTGGCCTGACACAGTAATAGATGGTAACGTGCATACCTACACATTTTATTCTGCTGATTTTTCCGAAAATCCATGAAAATTGAATACAAAGGTATTTTGGTGAAATCTTAGTTTTAGATCATTTTTATCTAAAGCCGAACTTTTCGGCCCCATACTTTTATGTCCAACTCGAGTGATGCAAACAGTTCTAAACTAACATCCTCTTTTGTCTGTGAAAATCAGGCTTGGGAAGGTCAGTGAGTAAAGAATTGCTGTCAGAAGTTCTCATGATTGGGTGATGTGTTGTAAATATGAATGTCATTCGGTACCGACTGAGAGCTTTAATACAAAACAAAGCCTTGATGGAGCAATATGTAAACTGTTCCGGTTGCTTTTTCCTCAGGGACATGTATCACGGAATTGGACCTCTGGACCCTGAGCGTCTCAATGCTTTCCGCACCGTGAAAGAAATCACAGGTAAAAGTGCCTTACTGGAGGAGCCCTGCGAACGCTAAGAAAGACAAAAAGTGTGTCGCTATTTTTTTCGGGTCCACGTTTGTTTGAATCGCTTCGCCTCAAAAGCCCTAGACGAAAGCTTTAAGGTGAAATCTTATTCTTGTCTGATCTCTAAGAGGTGCTCCGGTCGATACCGTGTTACTGTATGTGCACGACTTGAAAAAGTTCTGCATGCTTTCAGTGTGTGCTGCTGTGTGTGTATTTATTCATGAGCTATTAGAGGCCTTAAGGGATGAGCAATACCTTGTATACCAACCCTTTTGTCATATTAAACTGCGACTTGCGGTTGAGCCAAACAGCTAATGGAGTGAAACCGCATTTTCATAATGAAAACCTAAGCAATAAGGAAGAGCAATGGCCATTCTATCCCCACCATTTCCTGTTCCATCCCTTTTAATGTCGTTTCCACAGATGCTGATTTGATATAATAGATCTTTATATATATATATATTTATATATATATATATATATGTCACTGATGGCAAGTGAAGCTGGACAAATTGTTCAGAATATGAAATCCATTCGTTTTATTAGCGCGTGTTGTCTTCTCCCTGCGCATTTCCTACAAAGACCGAGCTCTTGCTTGAACTTCACAGAGGCGATGCTACTCCATACCCAAAAACTGAACTCTGAAGGGTTTTATTTCCTTACTTAGGATTCTTATGTTCTCGCTTCAAATACCCCCCGTTTTCATTTCCCTTTTTTTTCTTTCCCCTTTTTCTTTACTAAGAAAAAAAACAAGTTATAAGTTGTGGTGATTATCTTCACACTGTTTGAAGAAAAAGTCAGCCTTGTTTGGTATTAGTTTTGAATCTGTCGCCACATGCTCAACCGCTTCATCTGGTGTGTCTTTAGGTTACCTGAACATCCAGTCTTGGCCTGAAAACATGACCGATCTGGGTGTTTTTTCCAACCTGGCAACCATCGGAGGCAGATCTCTCTATAGGTATGAGCAAAAGGCACCCGCGCGATACAGCATGCATACGTGATAAGGGGAAATAAGTGGGGACAGAGGTGATAACTGTAACAGTAGTTTCAGCACAATGACATTACTTACTGCTCATTCATCAAGGGAAGTGGCGGTCATGGTCCACATCATCTTTTGAATTTAAATTGTGTTCGAATTGTATTCTAATTGTTTAGTTTCACATCTAGTCACGTGACACGGTCACATGTAATCAGCTGCCTTTGTTCAGTCAGCACCATCGGATTTCTCGCTGAGCCCACAGCCGGTCTAATTTTGCACAGGGGGTCTTTGAAGCTCAGCTGGCGCTCAGATTTGATTCATTTTGATAACAGGTTCTGCAGTTTATTCCGAGGGATAATGGTGACAAAGAATATCCATTCTTGTTTTCTTAGTAGCAGCAATGAACGCGGAGCTGCGGCTAGATTTGCAGCTTCCTCATCTGCTTGTACAGTTTTGCCTTGCCCTTTTTGGGTTCTGTTTTTACTGTCTGCTTCTTGTACCTCATAGTATTCCTATGCCTGGCTGTTTATCTTTAACCACAAAAACCCTCCACATATTTTCTGTCAGTCTCATCTCGTTTGATCATCATTTTTTTTCACACTCTTCTTTCCTTCTTTCCTTCTTTCCTTTTCTGTTATTATTCCAAATAGACTATTGGGCTTTCACGTGTTGCCTTAAAATGCCCTATATCTTCTCCTAATGCATCTTCTCTTGCAGCGGGAGTGGTATTTCTCTGCTGATCCTGAAGCAGCGTTGGATCTCCTCGTTCCAGTTCCAGTCGCTGGACGAGATCAGCGCCGGAAATGTCTACATTTTCAACAACAGCCGCCTCTGCTTCTACAACACTGTCAACTGGACGTCGCTGTTCAGGACCCCCAGCCAAAAAGTCCTCATCCGCAACAACCAAGACCCGAAGGAATGCAGTGAGTATTGGTGTCGTTGGCTCTGAATTTGGAAGTTAAACCAATATTACAACTTATTGGATACATGTGAAGCAACATATTAGTGTAAAAATACTCAGTTGTAGCTTCAAAAAGGGGAGCTATACTGTATAACTGAGAAGTCTCCCAAAGCTAAACCCAGACGCCACCAACGAAACAGTGAGCAATATAATAGTGCTCAGCTTGATAAAAACATAACTGGGTTTAACTGTGACTCACATAGTTGATCTTCATTATAAAAATATTATAAAAAATATTGTTGTCCTTTTGATTTGATATTTTAGTTGTTTTGGAAGCAAAATGTTTCTTTATTTCTTTATTTTACTCCTTTATTTTTTTGGTTGTTATTTTACCGTCCACCTCGCCATCATATGTCTGCCATTTCCACAATAGTTTTGATTTGCCAGATTTTTTTCAATGTGGGATCGTAGTCTGTACATGAAAGATGGACAAAGTTAACACGTGAGCTTAAAAAGTAGGTACCTTAAAGTGTAGTACCACTTATGGCCACAGGGGGGGTTTGCTTCAAAACCTCTCTGGCTCCAAAATTCTTTTTCAAAAAATACACCCTTTGTCAAATCAGGTTTTAAGCAAGGAGACTTTCAAACATGCGTACATTCACGTACACCTTGACACAGACTAATTATTTTGTCTTAGCACACGTGCGGCAGTAGCCAAACAGATAACTCACCCGTGCTTTCTTATTTTCTCACATATAATGTTTTTAATTCCAAACTTTGATTCCTTACATATCTCTGCAAAGCCAGCTCTGCCCCAGCCACACACTGACATGCCCGTTTCCAAGGCAACAGTATCACAGATGTCTCTCTTGGCCGTGAAAGCTCTTATTCAGGTCTCCTGTGACACTTACTGCACTGAGGTTGCTTAAAGTCACTGTCGAATCTAAAACTGGAGACCAGACGGCGATGATTTCATTTGCAGTATTTTGCTACATGTGTTGCTGCCTGTGTTTTTTTTTCCAGTAAAGCTCGCGGCAGCAGAGGCCATCATAGTTTTTCTTGGCCTCGGTTGATATCATTAGCCGGTTAATGAGTTCAGTGTGTGTGTTAGAGATCGATCGATGGCACCTTACACAGGCCTCTTCATTAGACGCAACCCACTGTCTGCCATTGACTGCTCTGCTGTTGACAGAGGGTCCGGCCCCCGCCAGGCGGCACTCCTGGGGACGCGTGTGTCACTCACTGGATGGAGGGAACGGAGAGTCTGATGAAGGGCATTGATTGTTGCGGTTCGACTGGTGGGGAAAAAGGGTTCAGAGTTCTGGTCGGGGTGCTCTTTGAAGGCAGAGGTGTAGGGAATACCAATGTTTAACTCTCCCAGCTGGGCAGGCTGCAGGCAGAGCAGCACACAGAATGATGCGCATACACAGTAACTTGAGTAAAACATTATGTTTCCAAAAAGCCTGCATTTGCAGCACGTTAAAAGAATGTGTATTTATCTATTTATTTTTTAAATTCTCGTGCATGCACCGCCTTTCTCTTCACAGTTCAGCAGCGGATGGTGTGTGACCGGATGTGTTCGGATGACGGCTGCTGGGGCCCGGGGCCTGACCAGTGTCTCTCCTGCAGATATTTCAAACGAGGCCGCTCCTGCGTTGAATCCTGCAAGCTCTTCGATGGGTGAGAAGTTCCTCCACAGATAGAATCCTCCTGAAGTTCCCCACGAGAACCATCAGTGTCTTCGACACGAATCTGAAAAGCCCTTACAGATTACAGTTTTTAGGAAGCTGCATTTACACCTCAGCAAACAGCAATACGTGGCAAGCAGTGGAAGTAAAACCTATTTGAACGGCTTTAATGCATGAGAATTAAGTCAAAACATCCTCACAGGCTCCGGAGGAGGAGAGTCTAATTGCCGATTGGCATAAATTAAAGGAGATGAACCAATAAGGAATTTCACAGTGCAGAGCAGTCAAATGAAATTTTGGCTGCTTGTTGTTTCCATTATCCAAAATCAAATTAAGCATATTGTTGAAGGATTACTTATTACTAAGTGCCCATTTAGACTGACAGACATGAGTGTTTACTGCTCTGAGCTGGAAAGCGTGCCCTCTGAGCGTCTACTGGTGTTTTCATTGTGAGGAATTGCATTCAGGTGATTCTTTCATTTACCATTGCCTTTGTTTGAGCGCAGCTCTGAAGACGGACAAGAAAAAGCAACCGCTTGATTGTATTTGCACCCATGTGTCACGTGCCGTTTGGTCACCTCAGGTCCTCACATTACAAAGCGGCCCATCAAAAATGCTCACAGCCTACTCACCTCGGAAGAAAAGCAGCTTTGTAGATGAAGCTACTCTTGAATGAATCTTTAATGAGCGTGGATATGTCGAGAAATCACAACACTTGAGTCGGCAATATCTGCCACAAGACAAATGGGACATTTCCCCGCGAGCGAGCGGTTATGTCAGGCTTGTCTTTCCTCCTGGGGAGGAGGAGAACGGCGCAATAAATGTGTAAGAGATGGTGTTTGAGAGCGAGTAACCCTTCGGTCGTGTCGACTTGTTGCCGGTCCTTCCCGAGCGCCGTTTGTGGGAGGGAAGCTTTGAAGTTCCCGGGAAAAACAGCTCATAGCGAAGGCTTTGAAGAAGCAGAAGGGAGAGGCGCGTGGCAGAGAGCCTCTGAAGCACACTTGTTTCCTCTACTGTAAATACAGTCAGCCTCTGTTGGTAATATCCAACAGTCCCACTAGTTGCCTTGTGTCACTGGCCAACTGTTTCCATGACCTAAGGCTGGTGTACAATGTCACCACCAAAATATCCCCATTTCCTCTTATCACCAACCTTGGTGTGAGACAGGACCCTGACCTAACCTTTGAAAACTCCATCCAACATCTGTGCAAATCCTGTTACTTCCGCCTGAAAAACATCACCAGACTCCGCCCCTCCCTCACCGTATCTGATGCCGAGAAGCCCGTCCACGCCTTCATCTCATCCAGACTCGACTACTGCAACGCCCTCCTCATTGGGTCCCCCCCCCCCACCATACCTTGAAGAGCTCCTCACCCAGCAATCCCACACCCGGAACACATGCTCTGGACATCAGAATCTCCTCCACCTTCCAAGAACCAGGGGAGACCGAGCTTTCTGTGCTGCGGCACCACGTCTGTGGAACTCCCTGCCCAGCCACCTAAGGACCCCACAGACTGTGGACTCTTTTAAAAAAACATCTTAAGACCTTTCTTTTTAAAGAGGCTTTTAATATATCTTATTTACCCTTTTTTTTATTGTTAATGTTGTTTTGGGTCTTTTTTACTGATTGTAGCACAGATTTTTTTTTAAATGAAAAGTGCATTATAAATAAATTGTATTATTATTATTATCATTATTGTTATTATTATTACTTGCCTAGTAACAAGTGCATTGGAAAATCTGCCTGACAGAGGAAGAGGAGCCTGTTTAGCCAGAGAAGCAGACAAGTTAGACAAGTCTTTGTTCTGCCCGGTTGGTGAACCTACAACTCGATGTTCATTGAATGTTACCGCTGTGGTTTTTGGCCACGCTCTCGTATTTGTCTTTTTTCTCTTACTGTTTACCTTTCCCCCGTCCACTCTCAAATTTTGAGTTCTCCAGAGAACAAAAGCCAGAAAAAGAGAGGGAAAAAAAGTGAGACAAACAAAGGTTCAAGATAGCATCCATAGAATGATAATAAGCTCAAATAAACATGAAATTTGTGTTGGTTTTGCCAGTTTGCATGTTAAAGATGTCACACCTCTTAACTGGGTCTCCTTTTATTCTCGACATTAAGCTACAAATTAATATTAATGAATTACTTCACTAGAGCCTGAAATCTCAGTATGGTGCCTTCTAAATGCAATACAGCACAGAGCAAAATAATGGAATAACTTTTCTGGATGAAAATACACAGAGCCAGCGCTTATCATGCTGATCTGAAGGAGATGCTCGTTCTTTTGATGGATCGGTGTAATAACCATCACCAGAGGTGAAATGGTGAACTTTGTCAGGAGTAATGACTAAGCGGGAAATGTTGCATTACTTTCTTTTTTAATAAAAGACAGTGAGAGATCACTAGCGTGCACCAGCCTGGGTTTGGGTATTGTTTTACGGCTGATTTGATGGTTTTAGTTTTAGCAATATCAAGCGTAGTATTCTTGTCTGGTCTGGTCTCATCACTTCCACTTGTATTTTGATCAGATATGTTCAATTCATTTCAGATTTGGGTCACTACACAGTGACCAAAAAGTATCAAGAAAAAGCAGAACAGCATTGGGCCAAGAAATGTTCTGTAGAAAATCCCTATGGCTCTTAGGTATAAACTTTCTGAATGAAAGTGGAAGTCCAGATAACTTTCAATCAGACTTCCGACGTCATCACAGCACTGAAACAGCTCTGGTCGAAGTGTTAAACGACATTAGGGTGAATACTGATTCTGTTTATGTTTCAGTCCTGGTTCTGTAGGACCTAAGCGCTGCGTTTGATACTGTAGATCACAGAATCCGGTTGCACAGGCTGGAAAACTGGGTTGGACTTTCTGGATCGGTCCTTAACTGGTTCAGGTCCTACTTAGAAGGCCGGAGTTATTTTGTTACAATTGGCAGCTATGAATCGGAGCAAGTGGCCATGACTTGTGGAGTCCCCCAGGGGTCAATTCTTGGACTTCTTCTGTTTAACTTGTATATGCTCCCTTTGGGTCAGATATTACAGAACTTTAACGTCATTTATCACAGTTATGCAGACGATACACAACTTTATGTGTCTCTGTCACCGGACGACTGCAGCCCAGCAGACGTACTGTGTCAGTGTCTGGAGGAAGTAAACACCTGGATGAGAGAGAATTTTCTACAATTAAATGAAGACAAAACTGAGATCATTCTGTTTGGTAGCAAGTTTAAGAAAAAAGTTTGTAACCTTGGAGTGTTGATAGACTCAGATCTGACTTTCAGCAGCCACATCAAAGCTGTCACCAAGGCAGCTTTTCAACAACTCAGAAACATCAACAGAATTAAAGGTTTGAATTAAAGACCAGGAGAAACTCATCAATGCATTCATCTCCAGTAGACTCGATTACTGTAAAGCTCTTTTAACTGGACTTCCCAAAAAGAGCATTAAACATCAGAGCTCTTGGATCCAAGGACTCAGGTCAGCTCGTCCAGTCCAGAGTCCCGACTAAATATGGAGAAGCAGCATTTAGCTGTTATGCTGCAAACAAGTGGAACAAACTGCCAGTGGAGAAATAAACCCTGTTTTTAATCATTTTAATTTAATTTCAATTATTTTATTTGTTTCTCTTTATATTCTTTCATGTATTTTTAATGCTTCTTCCACTCCCCGCTGCAATGCTTTTATTGTATGTAAAGCACTTTGAATTATTTTGTACATGAAATGTGCTATACACATAAACTTGACTTGACTTATGCTACCAAGATCACCAAACTGTACGTTAAATAATGTCGTGCAAACTTGTGTTTCACAAGAGCTAGTTCCAAGTTAATTTCGGGCGGATTGAAATCAACCAGTTCAGTGATTTCCCCCCCAAAAAAGGGGTTGTCAAAGATCACAGGAGTTGCAAGAGGTTTTCGGTCATATACAAAATCACAACAAATCTATTGGGATTCGGAACATTCTGTTTGAGGATCAAGCACATCGAACAATGCGGTTGAACACGCTGTGTCCAGAGGCAATTGCTTATTGCTCAATAAGCGACTGTGAGAATAAGCCTGCTCACCCTCAGGCTGACTTGGCTGCGGTGTGATATTTCCAGGAAAAGCATAGATGATGTTTTAGATAATCAAAGGACACTTTAATTTCCCCACACTCTCCAAACTTGCATGTTTAGGTTATTCTCATGTTCAACACTATGGAGGTGGGCAGTGGAGCTTTTTTGTAGATTAACGTTGTTGTCTGCAGAATGTCCTGTTTTCTCACACAGTCCACAGTTATTGCAGCATCTAATACCTCACTTGATAACCCTGTCGTGCATGTTATCAAGGATGGTTGATCATTTAAATAGCCCAGTTAGCTGCACTGTACTAATTATTGCAGTGATTGAAAACATCAGTCAAGCTGTGTTTACCCATCTTTGTGTTACCCACCTTCAGCCCCGCCATAACTAATGGTTGTTTCTTGGATTTAGTTACAGTATGAGGGGTTATTTTGAATACAAAAAATGTTTGTTTAATGTCTTACTTTGTTCTAAAGCTATGGAAGTGTATATCTCCAAAGAATTTGGTGTTAGCTCATTAAAAATGTTTTCTGCCTGGTGATTTTTAAACCTTAAGATTCTTCAGCCCGCTCTTGTTTCTACGTCTCCATCCTTAATGAGGAAAGGCACTAAGTCCCTTCAGTTTAAAAGACTGTTGAATAAAACAAAGGGAGAGTAAAGGCGTGTGAAAGGGGAAAAGGGAAAAAAAACTGAGATGACGTCCGCTGGGGTTGGAGGGGAGAAGGAGGAAGTGAGTTAGGGAGGCGTTGAAAGTGGTTAATTAAAAAATGGTTGCTCTGGTGGGTTGACTGGGCCCCGCCTCCTGGATATTTTGAAGTCTGAATAGTGGCCCCAGCCCTGCTTAAATTCTTGCTAAAACAGGGCTAATCCCCCATCAGGCCATCCGGGCCAGACAGGGCTTTGGCGCACACTTCCAGCCGTGAAGGAGGCCAATCAGGAGGAACGGCTTTGACGGAATGGAAATGACCCTAGAGACCACGGCTGCAGAGGTCTTTGTCTCACACCCATTTTCCTCCATGTATTTTTTTTTTCCTAGTCGACCAACAAAAGAGATATCTCTCCCACGCCTGGGGCTGTTCTAAAGGATTCCTCTGGACAGAGCTTCCATGTGAGAAATCTAATTTATTTTGGAACAAGGGAAAGAAAGACGAGTGGGACGTGTAATGGAACTCTCCTTTGAGTTCTTCGTAAACATTTTTAATGATACATTTGTACATTTGGTATTTTCAAGCTGTTTGAGACAAACTTGCTCTGTTAAAAAAGAAATGAACCGAAAGGACCATTCAAAGGGAAAAATGCACCGACATTAAGGCTCAGCAAAAGGGAAAGCTGGGATTTTATCTTCACTTTTATCCCCCTTTAATGTGATGCCATTGAACTCCGGAGTGTCAGAATGTCTCTTTTCTTTTTTGTAGCTTTTAGAACTACTAAGTCTAAAAGATTTTCATCTAATATTCACCACATGAAAATGCATAAAACCCACATCACCCCAGGAGATGTGAATTTCCCAGTGTCAGATCAGGAATCTGTTGACTCTTTATTCCACCGCAGCAGCATCAGCATCAGATGCTAACACAAATAAACCACACAGAGACACACAGACTCGTTCGTGCTATCCCATCACTTCACTCTGAGAAAGCGGCTTTGTTTGTGTTTTGGTGAATCCGCCTTTGAGGGTGTCTGTCCTCTGCATCAGCCGATTGATCCCTCTGATGTGAAAAGTGGTTTTGATCGTTGGCGGCTGCTATTGACAGCGGGCAACTTCCGTCCGGCATAGGCACCTCGCTTAAAAAAAAAGCAAAGACAATTCACCCATTCGCTCCCAAACAAGAAGGAAATTTATAGATTGAGGGCCTGCACACACTCACGGGCGCAACCATAAACGCACAGAAGGGTTCAACAGGATGGCCTGAGGCAATACACAGCTCCCGCCTCTGTAATTGCAGTCTATATAGGCAATATTGAGCTCTATTGTTGAACTGTCTATTCCTTTCGATGTTGCAGTGAAGCAAAATAAACTAAATAAAAACCCAAAATTAACTGCCTGGCTTTAACTAGCTGAACAAAGGGTGTTGTGCGGAAAAGGCAAGGATTGTTTGATAAGAGAATGAAAAGTAAATGCGTTTGACTGCCAATTTTTTCTCTTGTAAACCCTCTCTTCTCAGACTTTCATTCACTTCCTCCGCTGCCCCACTTTCACCTGTTCCAAAGCAAACTTCTGTCACTTTCCATCCCCTCCTCCACTTCCCTCCATCCCCTTCTTCTTTCCATTCCACCATCGCGTCTTTCACATCCCTTTAAGTATGCTTATTTGCAATGCTTCCGATTGCCAGATGCTTTGGCTTCTTCAAGTAGCATTCTGGTGATCAACATTTTAATGTGGACATGCTCTCGAATCTATAATCCATGCACCTCTGTTCTGATTTTCTCATCTCTATCAGGGAAGTGCGGGAATTTGCCAATGGATCCATGTGCCTGGAGTGCGACAGCCAGTGTGAGAAGATGGATGGAAACAGCTTGACATGTCTTGGCCCGGTAAGACTGTCCTAAATCTGCCCCAGACACCCCCACACTCGACTTCTTTTTCTTTTAAAACGTTATAGAAATTCAGAAATTGACTTTTAGATTAAACCACCCTTCTCATTTTTCTGTGCAAGATAGTCTCATATCTTCCGTGTGCTGAAGTGGACCTTTTTTTGTTGGAGTCTATCTGTTTTGCACGTAGGATTTCAGCAGATATAAGCTGTGTTTACAAAGGTGAACGGTAGGTTAATGGGAGGAATGATAAACTACTGTGGTTACTTTAGAAGGCAAGCTCTTGGCAAACACATATATACACATTCAAAAAGCAAAATGAGATTAGGTTCTGACCTTTCAGTAAAGTCGCTTTTTGAGTTAGGGCATAAACACATCTCAACTTGAATACACAGGCACACAAAAATCTTCTCTTTCTCAACGTATAATGTTTTCAAAATGAATAAATCTGTTTATTTAAGGCTACAGCTGCATTATCTGCTTAATAATACACAAACAGACTGCAAACCAGGGGATGGCCAGAAAGGTTGTTTGATAAATCTTGAGGGTTTTTCGATGGTAAGCCGATAGGAGATTTGACACATTATACAGTATTTCTGCCACAATCTATAACTGGCTTTTGATTTACTGGATATTTAGCCTCTTTAAGCAACAATTTGTTTTTGATTAATCAATTTATAGAGCTTACACTTTGGTGTGAAAAACATGACTGAGTGGCCTCAGATTTACATTCCATTTTTTTAATGTAACCAAGTTCAGCAAACCACTTGCAACTAATGAAAACCCATGGGATGCAGATGGAAAAGTCCCCCAACAAATCAGGGGCCCGGACATATTTAAGATGAGCTGAGGTGAAGTGGAAAACCTTTCTTTCAGATCAAAGTTTAGTACTGTTTGAGGAAATAGTTGGCGCTGCCAATGCCAGCGTCTGTGATGGTGTGGGAAAGTGGAACATCTGTGATGGCTAGGGATGGGAACCGAGAACCGGTTCTTGTTGAGAACCAGTTCCCAGTGTTTCAATTCCTTGGAATCGTTTGGCAATTTTGCAAACGATTCCCTTATCGATTCCAGTGCAGCCAGCAGTCAACAGTAAACATGGCGCGGTACAAACGCTCGAAAGTTTGGTTACACTTCACTAAAAAAGACAACAACAGGGCAACTTGCAAAGTGAATATTTCAACAAAGGTAGGAAATACTACCAACATGCAATAACTATGAATGAATGTCGCATTTTCGATCCGCTCCGGACTAACGTTGGTGAATCTCAACCCAGAAGCAGCAGTAACGTTAGCAACGTTAGCATGTCCTCGGCTAACACTGCAGGTCACTAACTAACTAACAAACACTGCCTATCATGTTAGCACCATTTGCCTCCTTGTAAAACCTGCTGTTAGTAACGGTTAAGGTTAAATGAATGCCTTCTCATGCATTACATTTAGATGACCATCACAAGAGGCAGAGCCTGACTGGCTCAGAGCCAGAGGCTGGTGGTACTACCTCCAGTTCATGTCTACCTCCAGCTTCTCCTTTCACCAGAGCAGGGAAGAGTTAAATTATCCAGGCCATGATAGACGAATGTGGACCTCACCGTTGTTGGGTTTATGAGGTCACGACTCGTGTTACTCCTAAACTAAACAAAGTTGATGCTAATCGACCGGTTTGTTCCCAAATGAGAATCGATAAGGGAATTGATAAAGAACCGAATCGTTAAGCAGAATCGAAAATGGAATTGGAATCGTAAAAATCTTATCAATTCCCATCCCTAGTGATGGCACCGTTGATGCTGCACAATATTTACAGATTTTTGTCCCGTTATTCGCTGCAACTCAGACATCTTTTTCAGTAAACGCTTTGCAGATTGAAAAAAAACAATGGGCAAATCTGTTTCACTTCTCTCCCATACCAACTCTCACATGCAGAGCAGCCATCTTCTTACCTTCAGTTCCCAGACAATCCAGTGTCCTTGAGCAAGACACTGAACTTTCCCATTGCCCCCAATCTACTCTCAGTGTGTAGTTGTATAGAAAAAAAGCACTCCATATATGAGTACACACATCCGCTCAAATGTGGGGAAACTCTGGATGCCAGTAACTCATTTGGATTAAAGAGTTACAGTTCAAAGGTGCTACAGATCCTAAGCTTTATGTGTCTGCTGGATGCCATTGGATCCAGCAGAGGGCACTTTTTTTTAAAGCTATGTTGATGTGCTTTAAGCTATGCTGTCGGCTAAGTTTGTATAGAAATGGTGGAAACTATTGAAGAAAGTCTATTGTAGAATTCAAACAAGCTTTCTTATTCTACAGCATTGAAATACATTAAAAGAACTGCACCTTATTTCATATGCGCTCTAATTTGATTTTTGGGAAAAGTGACTCAGCAAATATGGAAGAAGAAGCACATTCTGAGCGTTTGTAGGAATGGTTGATTGAGAAACACATTTGAGAGCGCTTTAAGGAACCTAGATAAGGTTATAAGAGGCCACGTAGGTGTGTACCATTTACCACATTGACCTATCCCTCTATTTTGAGTAGCTAGCTTCAGAACATTTTTTTCCCAGAAAAGCAGGTAAGATGCACTGAAACTGAGATATTGCAGAGACACACTTCAATCGGAAATATCATAGGAATTTCCACACAGTTCAACACACAATTCAATAGTCAGATCTCATTCTTTGTGTTCAACTGTTACTGGTTGATTCAATATGAACAGAAGTCATTCATGCTATACATGCTAACTAGCAGACAACAAGAAGATTTGTTTGCAGTCTCTCATTCAAACCACAATCTGATTCAATTGCCTTTCCAGGTGCTGGAAATGCTGGTTGATTGGTTTGTGGTGGGTATTCAGTCAACACAGATGGACTTATGTGCAGTCCGCCAAAAATATAAAAGCATATGGTATTGAGCACTGATTGGTTGAAGGGTAGTTTGAGTTGAAAGTCACTGACAAGCACAAAGCAGGGAAAAAGTGTTGGTTAAAGCACAGACAATAGATCTACTTGACAACCATTATCATTTTTGAACACACAGTTTCACTACATCACAAAACAGACGTTTGTCCTCTTTGACTTCTGCCTTTTCCCAAGAAGAGCAAAAATTTTGGACCAACAACAGCACCAAGACAACCAAGAGCAGCCAACAGCTCAAATTGTCCCTCGTATGTCTGACCCAATTTAGGGCTAAACTCTGTAATATGTAGACAAAGCACAATCAAAACTGTTCCAGAACCATGTTCAAGTCATACTGTTGGCATCTGGTAAAATTTGAATCTGCTTCTATTAGTGGTATGGTGGAAAAAGGGTGTAAACAATGCCTTAGGTTATGTCTGTGTTTGCTTAAAATTAATTGGACACAACTGATTGCTTATCTTCTTTTGTAGAGAAAGAAAACATGCACAACTAACTAACTCCAAGGGAACTCTTGAAATTGAAGGTGGTGATTAAACACAAAATGGGACTGGACCGATGCCATATCACATTGTACACAATTTTAGAAGTGTGTCTGTGTGCTAAACTGGCCTGTCAGCAGTCAAAACCTGTCACCCACTGAAAACATTTAGAGCATTATGAAACAAAAGATAAGGCAAAGGAGCTGGAATCGTATGTCAGGAAAGAATGGGGAAGAAAAATCCCTTTCAGAACTACAATAGCTAGTCTTCTTCTCATTTCCCAAACACTTACAGAGTGCTCTTAAAAGAAGAGTTGAGGCCTCACACTGGTAAACATTCTGGTGGCACACACACCAGCCAGTGCACCAAATGTGGATATGATATATATATGAACACAAAGGCCAATTTTACATTTGCAGTGTTACATTATTGGAAGTTGTACTTAATGTGCTGCATGACTGATTTTGGTGAATCTAGTGATTGTGTGACTAACCTTTTCTGAGTGTCCTCTGAGAAAGAGAATAGGAGCTGAAGAGAGAGCGACTCCTCAATGATACACACAAGCTGCTGGCTTTTCAGATGCTAGTCACAGCTCAGTAGTAAATAACACCAGAGTCAATCATCCACAGCCGATCTGACACACGAATACACATGCATAGAGCATATACAGACATACTTGAATGCATTCAGACATCTGTATGCATCTGCACCAGCATACACACCATCATGCAAAGTGAGAATAATGTTTATTGATGGCGTGTGCCTGCATGTGTCAAACTGCAAAAGGCTGTCCATCAGGTCACTGTGGTTGTCATTAGCAACAGAGCGTGATGGCAAACCTCCCAGCAGCCAGAAGACAACTGCTTCCTGACAACAGCTCCAGTACACACACACACACACACACACACACACACACACACACACACACACGCAAACACTCCCATCTTTGCAGTATTGTAAGTTCTTTCTTTTGTCAACACCTTCATCGCTTCAGACACACGTAAACACACAAAGAGTACAGTCAGTTTGTCTCTCTTTCATCCCCGCTCGCACTCCACTACCCATCTCACTAATTCATGATCCTGCTGCATCTGAGCTAGTGCTCAGTAACACCTTGTCATCTCCTCCATCACATTCGCTGTGCCGTTCTTTGACATGATCTGATTTCTCATGCATTTTGGCAATTTTAACAGGGGGGTGCAGTGGAATACACTCTTGGCAATTTTACTCAACACTTTATAAATGACTGAAGGAAAATCATGCCGGTCCTGCCGGCTAAATTAGCTGTGATCGAAAGTGAGCAAATTGACATGATTTGCAAGGTTTGGATTAGATTTTGTTCAATTTTATTCTTTCTGCTCATGCATTTTCTTCTCCACTCTTTCCTGTTTCTTTATTCCATTTTCCACGACTTTATTTTTCCCTTCTGGTTTCCTTCAACCCTATCATTTTGTCTTTTCCTCTTCATTTGCCCGGCAACTCTTTTTTGCTTCACCCCCTCTTTATCCACCCCTTGTCCACCACCTCCTCCTTACCCATCGTCTCATCCATCCCTTTCTTCTTCTGCTCTCCTTTCAGGGTCCCGACCTATGTGTAAAATGCCTCCACTTCAAAGATGGACCCAACTGCGTGGAGAAATGCCCTGACGGGTTGCAGGGGGCCAACAGTTTCATCTTCAAATATGCCAAGGCCAACAATGAGTGTCATCCATGCCATGCTAACTGCACCCAGGGGTAAGAGAGGGGTGATGCAGGGGTGATAAAGATCTGGGGGGGGGGTTGGTATGGAGGTTTTCCTAAGATAGCTACTTCTGTGTGTGGGGTTTTCATGCATCATGAAGGCGTACTGCATTGCACCCAGCATGTGGCAACTCCCTCGCAAAGAGAAAGGGACTTCTGTATTCCTTGACTTACAACTGCACTCAGAGGCCTTTCGTTGAGGGGCAGAATTTACTGACCCTAAGGGGAACAAAACAGATGGACGGGTGCTGACAAAGAATAAGAGGAGGGGAGAGATGAGGCCAGGGGTGGAGAAAAATGATAAAGCAGGGAGAAGAACAACTGGCTCTTGATGAGGGAGAAGGTGGAACAATTGTTTGGGAACAAGACCTCATCCTTTGGTAGCCTTCTAAGGAATACACTAGATAGAAAAATCTATTTTACCTCAACAAATGCTGGCTTTAATAAAATAACAGCGTTTTACGCTCAGAGAATGAGAACAGGTTGGTTTATCAATCACTTTGTCAATAGAAAATGCGTCTAAATATTTCAGTGCATTTGTGCTAGATTGTTTTTGGAAAAAAAAAAAACTTCCCTTTGCGGTGTCTTTAATTTTTTGCTTTTCGGATATGGCAAGTCTTTGTTGCGTCGTAAATTACTTTGTATTTCATTGTTTTTGTTTTCAGTCCGTAACCTGATGAATTTTCCCCCGAGGTGTTTGCTTGTTTCTTCGCCTTTATGAAATGACAAAACAGCCGGGTCCTGTCCTCAGCTTCATATTTAATAAATGATAAGACATCTGTGTTTCTCAGAGTTAGACCTGAGAAACACAGAGGCCGCAAAACAAATATATGAATAAACTCAACGCCTAGAAAACTGTCCAGCTGTCCGTCCTGTCTCCCACAAAACAAACGCACTTTGCATACAGCATGTCGGCGCTCTCGAACAAACAAAGGGCACTGACAGCTCGCAGCGGGACTTGTGACATAATGTGAGGTGAAAAGGAACTTAATTGATATCTTACATAGCAGGACCTCACTTTAGTTTATTGCAGTGAGCCACGTGATGCTAAGGACTAGAATCAAGACAAAATCGGTGGCTGCATATCTTGATTACAAGTCTAAGATCGCTGGAAAGGCTTAAACAGCAATTCAGGGCTGAGAAAAATGTGTATGTTCCTGAAAGTGCTTATTACTCTGTCTTACTGACAAAGATGTGTTTTTTTTTGTAAGTCCTTGTTTTTGTAGTAATGTAGTCTTGCATACACCAATTTCTTGCTAATTAGGCATTTGGCGCGCCACTTAATTGAGAGCAAGGTAACTCTGTAGGAGTTGCAGTTGTCACTGATATAATTCCAAAGTAGCCCCACTCTCTTATTTTCAGTGTAGTTTGTTGTGTTGCATGTGCTCACGCAGCTTGCACACGCACGTTCAAAAAAACTCCTTCTCCTTCATCAAACCCTTGTGTTTAAAATCCTCCACACAAGGGTGTGGAATTAATGAGTCGGTGGAGAATGTGCCCTAATCACTTCCTTCATACCCACAACAACTCTTACCGAGTGATGTGTTATCAGCCCTGACTATGATTTATAAGATACAGAAAAGAAACATTTCGATTTTTTATTTTTTTTTTAATAAAATGAATCTGAATCATAGTCTAAATCCGCTTGAAAGTTTCAGTTCTTGTTTTTTTAAGATGTGAAAGTCATTTACCCTTTATTAACCTTTTAAAAAGAAGTGAAGTGACTGATAAATATTTCCAACAAAAGAACAAAAATAGATAAATAAAGTCAATGCTCCAGCACTGGTAGGCTTAGAAGGAAGCACTGACATGGGTGTAATACTAAGTAAACAGTTAGCTAAATAGCAGCGTTAACATTCATTTGGAGAATTTGCCTCTGGCTACTTGGCAATGTGTTACTCAATACAAGCTTTCCTTTTTTCCTCCGGCTTGATCTCTGCTATTTCCCATAAGAAATACCCGCTACTATGTGTATTATGGCTGCTTAATACTCCACTTTGTTGACCAGCTCAGCGATAGTTTTGTCCATCTGCTGTTTGCTGCTTGGTCAAATGAGGTAAGTTTTTGTAGCTTCAACAATAACGATCCATCCATAGATATATAATTCTTGGGGATTTCTGAGAACACATAGGTTAAAACTATACCTAAAGGCTTAAATATTTAGTTCCACCCCCTTAAATTATTGAGTGGTGCTGAAAGTTGCTTGCCAAGTTGTCTTAATGTACTGTAAGTGGTCATAAGTGACTGCTGCTGCCTGCTTCTCTGTACCAACATAAAGGTTTGTTTGACAGCACTCATAAGAGGTGGGAAAAAGTCTAAGGAGCTCTCGTCAAATCTAAGTAATAGAATCAAAACTCAGGAACGTCTTGGAGTCATTTATAAACAATTTTATATACAACAGTTATGTGTCCATGCTGAGTGGAGTAAAGGTAGACTGCTGTTTGAAACTGCAAGTTAAGAGTTGGACATACTTTGAAATGGCTTATAATACAAAGTACCCAAGACGCTGGGGAAAATTGCAGAGTGAATTTTATCAAAAGGGCAATCTTTATTGCTTCATGGGTTTAATGAAAACTAAAAGTGTTGGCCATGCATGCTGCGGAATGTTATCCCTCCTGCTGCTTTATTTATTTAATTACGAGTTCATAAAAGACTGTGCAAAAAGCAGCTAAATAAAGCAGCTGTCAAGGGAATGTCGAGATAACACCCCTGGAAATGCTAAGCAGTAAACCTTGTCACACCAGAACATATTAATCTTTATGCTACCTACGCTGACCTGACACTGTGTCTGCACCAAGACCACATCATCAAACCCTATATCTCTCAACTTCACTTCTGTTTTTCAGGACATACACAGTGGAAAGGCAAATAACTATTTTATATTTTTTTGGGGCATGTTTTTATATGTTCTGCTGAGGATATACATTTTTAATGGGCGGTGAAAAGGTAGCTATTTCTTTTTTTATTCCACCATTTTGTTCTTCCCAAAGGGTTTGACACAGTGCTTTAGTGAGGCAATTCTCTGACAACTAAATGCTGAAAGAAGTAGTTTCTCAGCCCACAAATTCTTTCAAATATCACCTGAAATACAAACATAACCCCCCCCCCCCCCCCCCCCCCCCGGGCAACACATGCCTCCTCCTGTCACGTTGACAAGTGGTCAGCCGTGCTCTCTTTGTGGCAGGGCCCTGCCCGGAGACAGCTGATTGACGTGGAAGAAAGACAACATGAGGTTTGCTCATAACCTGTCGCTGATTTAAAGGATGATCTCTGTGGTTTTTCTGCCCTGCAGGTGCATCGGGCCAAGACTCCAAGATTGTGTTGGGATGATGGACAGGTAAGGGATCTCAACATACATTTGTAATGTGGGACTAGGGGACCAGCATTACTTCTTGCCACAGCTTGTTAAAGTTCTTGTTAAATCCAGACTCTCAAGATGCTCATTAGCGAGAGTGTAGAATCTTTTGTTGTCGTCTATGCTTGCGCTAAACTTTTGATTAGGTTGCATAAGGATCTGATGTGCATCAATGGAATTACAGCTATAACACGTTTTTCGAGAATTTTTCAAGCTATTTTCAAGTCATTGCTGGATTTTTGAATCCGTCTTCACTCAACACAGTTTTTAGTTCATTGTATTTGTTTTTATTCGGGCGATGCTGACTTAAAATAATGAGCAGGCAGGCCAAAATCGTGTGTACAAAATGACCTTTTTAAAGTTGCTCTTTGAAATCCTTTTTTTTTTTAAGTCTAAAAAATCAAACGAAAATATCAACATAATTGGAAAAAAAACAGTACATATAATGTTATAAAAACATTATGTGTCATATGCATAGTGCAGCGTAGATATGAAACTTTGTGACTCTTTGGACTGCGTTTTACTGCAATACCACTATGTGCCACTAGATGGGACATGAGTCCCCGTTTGTCCTGGAGCCAACAGAAAAGAAGAAGACGCAGTAGAGACCAGTAAACTTTAATGGAAAGAAATTAGAACAATGACAAAAAGAGAAGAAAAAAAATGGCCTTCAGCTGCAAAGGCATGAAATAAGAGAAAAGGTGCCCAAACAAGCTAATTGTGATGTTGCTTTTCTTCAGTGGTGACAGCTTTTAGGCCATAAAGGACTGGAATCTGATGTGGACAGCTTGGTAAAAAGCTGATATTGCTAACATAAACGTTATGTCCCTTATGTTGTCACCATACCTTTTTTCAGCTGATTCTATGCTGCCATCTTGTTTTGTGTAAGCGCACATTGATGCAGTGCTGAGATGCTTCGGTTTGGTGTGTGAATTACCAAAGAGGAACAGCTACGGACTAATGAAGTCTTTTTTTACACAGACCAGTTGGAACCCATTGGGTTAGAAGAGCTGTGTTTGCTACCATCTTTTTGTGCTGAAAACCAAGCTGTGCTGCCCATGTAATATCAGCAGGAAGTCTTGTTGTTAGTTGTTAGTCAGTTATTTTCATGTCATTCAAGTTTATTATTAGTATAATTTAAGTTGAAGCAGCAGAAGCATCAAGTGAATAGACAGGCAACAGAGTCAGTGAAGAAGTTTTTTTTTTCCTGTCACTCCTTGCTCAGAAGCAGTTTATTCTCAAAGAATGGGTTCAATGAAAGCACCATCATCACACTAGCTATGTTTACATTTCACACCAATCAAACAAACATTTCCTCATTCTGATTGGAGATTCAATCTGAATCTGATGTAAGGAGATCAGATAGGATGTAAACTTGCACGCTACCAAGCTTTTTTTTTCCGATTTCCGAACTTTATTTCATAGGTTGGGAAATAAACTCTCAGACTGGGTTGGTTGCACTGAATGTGACAATCAGCAGAGGAGCACTGTCATTAATTAATGAATGAATTAATGAGTTAAAGGTGGGGTAGGGGTTCTTTTTCTGGAGCATTTTTTTACATATTGCTTGAAATACTCTTCACACCTCCATTGCAACCAATTAATTTAAAGTTTTGACACAAAAATGAAAAGTTTTAGTGGCCTCTGGAACGTACAATCTAGGAAAAACACTATCCAATCATACTGAACGGACCGTTAACGATGATTGGATTCTGATGCCGTCTGTCAAACTGCAATCTGCTCCTCCCTCCCCCTCCTTCTCCCTGTGCGCGTACCCTGCTCCGTGAACGAATTACGCGTCCAGAAGCTTGGCAGGAAGCTAAACTAGAGCCAGCTTGGCTAGCACCTAGCATTATTAAACATATAGTTATCATATACTAAATACTAAATACGGCAACGATCGATAATTGCTGTCAGAACAGCGCTCGTGCACCTTCGTGCTCGTGAACAAGCATTGCGCGTTCATGTACTCTAGAGGCGTGGCTTTGGGGGGGAAAGTGAAGAAAAGGGTTGGGACTTTTGACCTGTGTATTTTCAAAATGCAGCTTCGCTGGACTCAAAATCCAGGATCTCCTTCACTACCTTTAATTAACAAGTCCTCGGCTCTTTTGATTTTCTCCAACAAAAAAGTGTGCGTCACGCACTAGATCAGCTTTTGCTGCCACCATGCCACCTTGTAGAAACTGCACAGATCGTCTCGCGCTCACGTGGTTCAAGCACGCACAAAGAGAACAGATTTACTTCAGCCAGAGGCAAACAGTCAGATTAAACATTTACATGGTAATATTTTCCTGTTGGTCAGATTATCCAAAAAATATTTTGTTCAGATATTAGATCAAAAAGTCTTTCTGATTGAGCCTAATCAGATCGGTGTGATCTAATTGATCTGTTTACGCGACACATTTCAGTTCATTGGACCACTAATTTGATCATAAGTTGTCAGTGTAAACATGGCTATTGATTCTCCCAGATAGCAAAATTATGCTTAAACTACATTTAGTTATAGAATCAATGTTGCATCCAAACTGAAAGTGCTTGATTGACATGGAGTGAATATCAGATTCTCAGACAACCTCCCGAAAAAGGATTAAACTATTAAGAAATTGATCGGCGAACTGCATTTAGATGTTGGTCAAATGTTTGGTATTAACTGACCAATTTTACAACAATACAATGCTAATTCGGTCGCATCTTTCAATCTGTTCGACAATTAAACCAAAACTAATCAATCCTTTTCGCAGGAACTAAGTGTTGAATCAACTTATAAAGCAAAAAATTCTCATCTGGTATTGGATTTTACTCAGATTTGAAGGTAATACATCAGCGAATATCCAGTTGATTCAATTAATTTCTCCGATTTGGTCAAACACTTCCACGATCTACGTGTTTTATGGGACAATGCTGGAACTAAATGCAATTAAAGCTTTGGCTCTTACAAGATTAAGATCTTTGCGCAGCTGTCACGAGTCATGACTTAAACAGAAGGGGACACGTGGTGTTGTGTTTGCTTTGCACATCTAATCGTTCAGTCAGCATTCCACGCTAAACGTGGTTGCTTTTTATATTCCTCACACCTCCCCATTCATAAATTGAGTATCAGGTGATTGGTGTGTTTTGGGAAGGTGGTCAGTTGATGCGTAAAATGGCCCTTTTCGTGTGAGCGCGCACACAGTCTGAGGAGAAAAGTAAACATAACAACTTAGAATCTCAAAAATGATGAAAAAAAAAGAAAAGAAAGAATTATTACCAGAAAATTAGGATTTTTGTATCTCAAACTTGATGGAAATTGTCTCAGTCCCTGTTCTTGGGTCTACTTCATCTATGTAAGCTTCTCATTTACAGGAGGTTTTCCTTTTTTCCGTCTTTATTTGACTGTTGATTTATTTCATTTTTTTGGAAAATGCACAAGCTCAGAATGAAAACACTTTAAATCGGTGGCTGAGAGTGAATATGTTGCATTAAGGTGCGATTTCAGCCTGCTGAATGTGACAACGGCTACACTAAAATAGCCATGAAAGACATCTCCAATTTGACAAAATAAAGAGTGGCAGACTAATTAAGATTGAACTAATTAGCCCTAATGAAGGCCTCGAGCCGCTCTTATACAGAGGAAATGGATATGAGACCTTTTTCACTTTCCTCGAGGAGGCCTCTGCTGAGGCTCTGGTCCCCGTGTTGTGCTCCGAACCGCTTCCTCCTTATACCTCCTAAAAAAAAGTGCTTTTCCTTATCAAGAGCTGCCTAAACCTGTTACTTGTCTCACCGTCTGTTTGGGTCTTTTTCTCCTGAGCAATAGAACACTGCTTATCGCTCGTCCCACTCCTGCTTTGTTTCTTATTTTCTTTCTTTCCTTTCCGTCCTTTCTTGTTTTTTTATTCCACACCTTGTAAACTTTATTCATTTCTCCTTGTCTGTTTTCCCCCCTCGACCTAATCACTCCAAACTGCTGCATTACTATTCACCACATGATAGTATATCTCATTTCGTGCAAAACCCGCAGCCTCTTTGTAAATTTCAATCAATCCCCCTCCCGCGCTAAGTCTATAACGATCAATATGGCTAATGCTGCCGCACCTTGTTCCACCACAGCACCGTGGTACACAAGTGTTCCATTAGCTGCTGATGGTTTCTACAAGTGAGAGACTTTTGAACTTCAGGTATCAGGTTTAAGCACGCGTTATGTTATGCATTGTGGTTGTGCAGTGAAGATTCTGGCATTGGCAATAGGGTGAAAATAGATGCAGACTAGAGGGAATAATATAAGGCCAGAATTAAAAAGGTAGCATAACAGTACCTTCAACTGCAAGAGGTAGGTAAATGGCAAATGCATTAGTGCTGTCATTAAAAGAGAAAGAGCTTTTAACATCCAACCTTTATGCTTCCCTTAGGCAGTTTTTTTTCCCCAGAAGGAGGAGAAGCAATTTGTGAAGGATAGGTACTTTTGATTGCTCATTTATTAGAATCATTTTTTTTTTTCTTCTAGCAGAGGTAAAGCAAAGTCGCATGACTTTAAAAAGTCCTCTCTCCGAGATCTCCTTTGTTTGTCATCGAAATGAACCGTTCCATCAGAGTTTTGGTGGTGATCTCATTCGGAGCATCCAGCACTGCGATTTATTTGGCTGGAAACTCGATTTGGGGTTTAGCGGTTTACGTCTGAGTCTGTTTCGAGTTTTTAACAGCAGATTTGATCATTTGTCAACTCCAGCTGAGGTTTGCACTTCCTCTCAAATTGCTTTTTCTTTTCTTAATGTTTCAGCAATGTTTTTTTTTTCGTTTTTTTTCTCCTCCTCTTTTCTCTACAGGACACCCTTAATTGCAGCTGGCATTATCGGAGGCCTATTCATCATCGTCATTCTGGCGCTCAGCGTGGCCGTTTATGTCCGCCGTAAAAGTATCAAGAAGAAGAGGGCCTTGCGGCGCTTCCTGGAGACCGAGGTACGAGTGTAGAGATCATAACAGTATGAACTTGAAAAGATTACACATGGCAAGACTCTTACAGAGTATTTTAGTATGCTCAGAAAGTCCAAAGGAGTTGCTCTCCCACCCACCGAAGACGCTGCTCCTGAAATATCTCGGCTTTTCTTCCGATACTTTAACGACATCACCATGAAACATATTTTGAAAATGCCTGGCTAGTGGCTAATTTGGCACACCTCAAACAACCATCAAGCAGCTGTCTTGCTCTCCATCATTTTCGACCAGTTATCTGACCAATCTGAGGACCCTGGGCCTTTCAAGAGAGGCGTCTTAAAGAGACAGGAGATCACATGGAGCATTTAAGGCTGCAGCAATGTGCGGTGTGAGAAAAATAACAGATTACTCGAACACTTAAGCGTGTATAGTATTGTGGTTTGAATTAAAGATATTAATGATAGTTCGTCATTATCCTGTTGATGGAAGAGATGAAAAGCTTTAGCTCGATTCTTAATTAGTTCAATGAAAAAAAAAAAATTCTTAAAAATGATACCCTCTCAATTTTGGATGCTGGACTTTCCCCTTATTTTGAATGCAAACAGTTTACCTCAGAACTGTGGGGCTGCTTCTTCAGACGAACTGAACTAAAGTCATAAGCAAACCTTGAAACATTAAACCTTGGCTAGGTACTTAGCTAAACCATGCTGTGCACAGGAGGTTTTGAAATTATGCAGGCCGCCATCGCCCATCGATCTGGCCTTGAAGGAGGTTCATTTCTTGGAAGTATTACACAGCAGAGCAGACTTTATATTCAGGGGAGAAGGTCAGAGATTGAGGTGCAGGTGAGTGTGAGCTGCACACGTGTGCGTTCATGTTCAGGCTGATCACTCTTTATGCTGCCAGAAGACACTCTTCCCCCTGTTTCTTGTGTGTAGCCGAGCAGTTATGTTGTCAATGCTGGTCCACTGAGTGGCCTTGCTTCAAGGATTCCGGTAGGCCGCTTGTCATTCTCCATTAGTGTAATTTACAGGTAGAGGCTGCAGTGTTATAGACAGCTGTCAGACCAGAGAAAGGAGGAGGGCGACCATGGGCAGTTTCTGCCTCATCCCGGCCATACACATCTATCTTAATCAGCCAAGCCCTGTTTCGACAGCAGCTTGACCAGTGGGGAAGCAGATTTGCTAATGTACTGTCACAGAGAAGGAGGGGCTGGCAAGGATCTGGCTGGAAGGGGGATCCTTTTTGCTCCTTTTGCATCTTTCTGAATACATTTTCCCAGAGATTGATTTAAATTTTTATACCCGCACAGTTCGAGTCAATACTATGACACCACCAGAATGTGAAATATGGGCAGCCTTGGCAATTTCTGCAGTCTCTGAGGACACTTAATTGGGCCAAATCAAATCTTAAACACATGTGGCAGGTTGGTCTCACAGGTTATATCGTACATTCAATCCCCACAACAGCCCATATGCGCACATGTTAGTAATCTCCTGAGCTTAACCAGATCAGTCTTTCTCTCTAGGTCATTGCATATGGAACGCATGGAATTTACCTATTACGATTTGTGCTTGCAGGGAGGTGAATGTTTAATAGGTTACAGTTATAATGAAAATCAAAATATGGGTTTCAGTCCAAAATGCTTATGTTAATTTGTCCTGGATGCACAAATATAGTTGCTTATAGTAGCTTGATATTTATGCCAAGCCTAATTTGCTTAGACACCGGAGAAATTCATGCTGAATGTATACTTGTATGCTCAGATTTACACCTTCCAATCTCAAAGCTGATCTCTCCAACCTTGAACGCTGGAAAAACTGCACCCCTTGCAGTCTGTGTCACTCTTTCCAGAGGCTCTTTCAGGCTGATGAAACGATGCAAAAGGCTTTGGATGGCTGGTGAATGTGGATTCTCAGTTCAAACATATAATAGAGCTGACTCCGTGTCTGTGAATGGAGATCAAGCTTGTCTGGATGGGGGATTTGGGGACAGCAAAAGCTCGGGGACTCCCCCTCTCTCTGTCTCTCCCCCTCTATCTCCTTATCTGCTATAGCTTTTTAAACACAGAGCTCACCTCTTCTGTCACACAGGGAAGAGATGCCCTCAGTCGCCCTGTCAAAACACGATCTGAGAGGCTCAGCCATTATTTCCATATCAAGGACATGTGTGAAGGCTGTTGCACTGTGTTGACTTGCAAAACACGCGGCCTGTTCTTTTCTTTGTTGTTCTCTTTTTGTTTTGCCTTTTCTCGGTCCTTTTCTTCTGTCATCACCTCCTTCTTTGTTCTCTTATTTTGATCTCTCAATCTCTGCTCATCTGTCTTGTTATCTGTTGTGGATTCTTCTCTCTTTTCCGCTCCATCTTTCGATTCAGTTTTTTCAGTTTTTTCAAATTTTTTTTTCTGTCTAACCTTGGAAGACTATACTACTGTGAAAAAGCCCGCCTGGTGCTGTGAAGCCTTTGAAGAAAGCCCCCAGAAAACACAAACAGCAGAGTCATGTCACTGTTCTAGGCCTTGAACGCTTGGAATCGCCTTCTCTTCTATCCCGGAAGGTCCTCCTCTTTAGCGGTTCAGCAGAAAGATGGGCCGGCTGAGTGTTTCAGCACCACATGATGTGGACAGCTCCCGTGCTTACACGCTCTCCTCTGGTTCTTTACAAGAAGGATTTCAGCATTAGGGGGAGCTGGACAGCTCCCATCGTTCGCAGGCAGGCCTGAAAGATCATCACTCATCCAAGCATTGCAGGCAGACATTGTACATGATATAAGCCTTATGGAACATATGATAGACTACATTGGAATAATGTTTAAAGTTGGCATACATTTCACTTTATTCATTTCATATTTTGCCTATTAGTCCTAAATACCAGCAACCAAGACAATCAGGTTATCAATAAAATCTAAAGTCTACCTTTCATTCCAACAACAAAAGGCATCTGTTCTACTATGATTTTCATGGAGGATAGACCTCAGAAAAGTAAGTCAACTCAAACTCCTCCTTATCAACAAGGAACGTCACAGGAAACAAGCAGAGAGTTGACAGAAAGGCTTGATAAGCACTCTGTTCAACTGTGGTGAGCGGTGTAGCATCTCTGGGTGCACAAGCTCGAGGCAGATGGACTACAACAGCAGAAGAAATGACTGATTCCAATCCTTCTGGCCAAGAACAGAAATCCAAAGCTGTAGTGGGCACAAATTCAGCAAAACCAGACAATTCAGGAAGAAAACAGAACTTGGCTAAAACCCCAGCGCTGCTGCTTAACTTTCGCTCCATTCCTGGATCAGCTGTGTTTTGACGGTCAGGAACTAATAAGTAATTTTGGGTTGTTTGTTTTTCATTTGACTTTTTACCTCGTTGGACCCAACTCGTAAAATGTAGCCAGTGGCCCTGTGCCTTTGAGTGGCTACATGATAAGTAACTGAGTTATTGCGGATAGTTTAAGTGCACATCGCACAGTAGAAGTTAGTTCATTACTGCTGTGAGGAGTTTGTTTATGAGAATGTCCTTGCATACTGATGCTCTCTTGCTAATATGTACAAATTGCCTTAATGAGCCCTCTCTGTGACATTGTGGTTCCCCAAGTATTGCACAGCATATGTAGCTATTCCAGCCATATTTGACTGCCATGTTTCGTGGAAACAAATAAGAAGCTTGTTGTGATGATTCAGGAATGATCAGTTCGGTGAAAGTTGCATTATATGTTTGGTTCATGCATCTGAGTCTAATGATCCTGTTTAACCACTAAACATTTCCTCTCTGATAGCTTCTACATTCGTGGAATATCTATAAGTAGCAGTTTAATTGCTTATAAACCAGCCTTAAATCCAGTTGCTCCTCAGCAAAAGGTTGGGGCATGACAATGCCGTTTCACCTCAGTGTGTTTCAATTATAAAGCGCAACAAATGCAGCATTTTGAATGGCTAATTTGAACATTAAAGCATGCACCCGAGGGTTTGCAGAGCATGTTTATGTTTGAAGACACTGTTTACTTATTCAATACACAGTAATTCCGGGAATGTATTCTAGCTGGAGGCTCAAACGTACTGCTTATTTGTCCAATGAAGCATCCGCATCCTGTCCACTGCGCCACCAGTGAAGCTCATTTGGCAAAAGCACGGTGCATTATTAGCTGGTAAATAAAGTGGTGTGCTGAGTGTTTGTGTGTGAGCGGGCGAGAGCAAGCTCAAGAGAGTGTTGCGGCCCTGAGTCTGTATTGTGTTTAATAGACTTCTCCTCTGCCTCTCCTTTCAGTCCGGTCCAGACTTGTCCTAATGAAACAATAACAGCTACGGCCTGTCACCATCTGCTCTTATTACTGCTCTATAACCACCTCCCCAGGTCACATCCCCGTGCTCTCTTTCAGAACCCTCCCCAAATCCCTCTGTCGATAGAAAGACTTGTTTATCCTGTTATTCGTGCAACAGGAGCCCACTTGTGCAAACAATGTTCTCTGCCCAAAAAACAGGATCACAACAATGGAAGTGACCAAATCTCATACTTGCTGCTATGTTAAATGTAGTCATTAACTGTGATCAGCCATTTAAAGGCCTAACTCTGTGCTTTTACAACTAAGAGCATTAAAGACTTGCTAAACACAGCTAATTAAGTACATATGGGATTCTCGCCACAGGATAGCCTGAATTGATTCCCCGTGGAAACGGACACAATTACAAAAACATATAAAAAGAAGCAAGTAAATAAATATGACCACAAAATATGTTAAACAATATCAACTAGAACCAGTTGCTAAGACCATAATTTATGGAAATGAATCGGCAGAGCTGCGCATGCAAAGCTAATCTATACTGCATGAGAATTGCGCTCATTAGAATTGCAGATGATGAGTAAACACACAGTTATATTCATACATTCATACAGCAGGTCATAGTTCAAGGGAGTCACAAGTAAGTGTTTATTATTTATTCGTGCATTCGAACTAGAAATGCATTTTTATCATGACTGACAATTGGGGAAAAAGAAGTGCCCCAACATGAATGCATTATTATGCACAACACACTTTTTAAAACGTTTTACCAAGTGATACCAAGAAAGAATCATATTTTTATCTTTAGAAAAAAAGAAGAAGAATAATGGGGGGTGGATGATCTATTTTCTAAAAAAAAACATTGTTCGAATCTTTTAAGGCGCTGGCGCCGTATAGCTCAACTGGTTGAACAGGCATCCCTTGTTCAGAGGCTGATGTTCCTCTACGCATGTGTCAGTCTCCCCACTGTCGTATAAAGGGCGCTTGTGCCTGAAAAACCTTTAAGACAATGGGGAACTTAAACTTGGTCTGTGTAGCTGTAGATTCAATCATAAAATTGTTTCACAAAAATGTTTCACAGTGACAATTTGAGACTCAGGTGGCTAAATAAAAGGCTACAATGGTGCTTGTTCAGAACAAGGTGTATTAGTTTTTAAATACACGCTTCAAATTTGTATTAGTCCTCCTGTGTAAGACCTTGGAATTAACAGGGTTTTTTTCTTTTTCAAAAGACTGTGTATAAAAAAAGATTTAAAAAAATCTTATTATGTTTTAAACAGACCCGGAAACCTCCATTTTCCTCCATTCCTAGGTTGCCAGTGTGGGGAGCTCTCCTCCAGGAGTGTGTCCAGAAAAAAAAAAAAACGAGCATCTTACAATTTAAAATCTTTTAAATCTTTACTGCAAAAACTAATGAATTTGTGCAGTGAACGTGTGAAACAGGGCGGGCTGAACTCGCACATGACAATGACACACTTCTTGCTCTTTCCTACTTTCATCTCCCTCTCTTCCCTTTTCGTCCTCTGGTGGAATTTATTGGTCATTTTCCTTCCCCTGCTCCATCCGCTATCTCACTTCCACCGGCGGCACCCTCAGCAGGCTTACACCGCACCTTCGGGCCCAGCCGTAACAATAGCCATTAAACGACATGTCATTGCTGAGCTCCAGGCCATATCATCCATTCTGCCGACTGGCCCTGGCACTGCGATGGCCAGCCCTATTGTGCTGATGGTTTTGTGTGGCTGACTGACTGATAAATGGTCTCATTATATTGTTTGATGGCCATGGTTGAGCTGGGTGATTATACCGCTGATAAACCGTAGCAAACGAGGGCTCCGATAGGCTGATTGCTCAAGACGTCTATTGATCAGAAGCATTGACTATTTGCATGAGTGTGAATGTGTGTGTAGTGTTCAGGCATTGTCATGTGAATGTTAGAGTTTCTCGTGTGGTTGACGAGTGTATGCGTTAATATTTGTGCATGTGCAGGACAAAAAGTTTGCAGGGCATCGCCGTAGTGTTCTGAGATGTTCGCTTCATGTTGCACGGGTGAAATTGTGTGTGCGTGTCTCTGCCTGTGAGTGGCTCGGTTCTTTTCACAGCTCAGTTACAGGTGCCAGTTCCTGCTCTTTATATTTAGGAGGAGAGGCTTTGTTGAGCAGTTAGTGGTGAGCCAGGTGACCAGGCCAGCTGCTGAGATGCTGTTCAGTGTCAGCTGTTACTGGCAGGGAAGCAGCACGGAGCAGGCTTGTCAAAACCATGAACTGGAATTGTTTTGTATGTGCACAGCTGGTGAGCTGCTGCTTTTTGTCAAATGTGACACCAGCCTGTGATTTGCTTAGTGCCAGGCACACGACAGTCCGCGCTGGTTGGTGCCAGTTCTGAAAGAACCTCACCCTCACACCCCTGATTTATTTGTTCATAAATGCATGTCAAAGCCTAACTATAAGGACAAGGCGGTCCTTGTTTTTGGCAGCTTATTTATCTCCTATAAAACCTTTAGAGCAGAACAGTCCCAGCCTGCTCATGTGGCACCCGGAATACCAAAAAGCAAAACATTAAGAATATTCCGTCTTGAAGCAAAAGAATGGCAAGCTTCAATTGTAGCTGTGTGCTCTGGGGAATTTTTCGGAAAATTGCAGTTCTTGTCCCATTGGGCCTTTTTCTGTTAAAAAGATGGGGGTTTTTTTATTAATAAAAAAGGGTCACTGGTGAGGAGATTATCAAAACGTGGTTAACCCTAATCCCTGATAGGGGACATTTTTGTCCACTTGGGGTGTACTTTCTCCTCTAATTTCACACTGGAAATAGTGATACTCATCATATTTGGGCCAGTTGTGCATTTTTGACTATTTTTTCGAATTTCAAACACACATCATATACGATGCAATTTTTCATTGTGTAGAAAAAAAACTCCTTAATTTCTGAAAAGGGACAATTTTGTCCCCTTTTAAAACGACCTAAAAACATATTAATATTTTTTTCCACTTTTTGAGTTTTTGTTTTTAAATCAGACATAGCGAAACAAATTAAAAATCCCTAAAAATGAATGTTGTTGCTGATCATTGACATATCCCAGACCATAATTATCCCTGCTCAACGGGATTTACAAAAAAAGTAGTGATGGCGTTCCAACTGCATGGGATCATATAACGGCATTTCATAGCTTGTTTACTATGTAAAATTAGAGTACTTACAGGATTAAAGAATTTTGCTGGTCTATCTTTCGTATAAAATGGTCAGATTGTGTGTTGCAGGGGCATAGGACATGATTTACGTTTGGAGTTTGTCAAACCTGTGTGCTTGTCAATGCATTTTGCAGCAGTTGGGACAACTTACACTGAAGATTCCATGTTATTCTCTTTTTCGGGTTTATTGTTTTACTAGGGTCTACAAGAATAGGTTTACATGCTTTCACTTCTAAAAAAAAAAAATCAAAAAATTCTCAAACTGTTCACTGCTGCGGCATCTCTCCCGTGTAAAACGTTAAACGCCGTTTCGTGACCTGTTTCTTTAAGACTTCCCCTCATGAAAGGCATAGTCTGTTCTGATTGGCCAGCTGCTCCTTAAATGTGCTGCTTATTCTTTGCTTGAGGCATAGCAAACTCGCCATAAGGTGCAGGCATTAAGCAAATAATTGACACAGTTGTGCAAATATTTATCTTTTATATAAGGAAAGTGTGGCGCTAGAGTGGTGCTGCAGTAGAGGCAGCCTGCTGCAGTAGCTGTGGACATATTAAGATTTAATAATATTTATTGAGATTTCCTTATGTGCATATTTTTCTGTGAAAACCCTTTTTTTATGCATAACCATGACAATGGGAAAGTTGTTTGCATATTGAAGCAGCTAATTGAGCCTTCAAATACTTCCCGGTATAAGACGCCACATCCAGATGAGTTGAAGAGGAAACGCCTAGCATGCGGAGGATGAACAAATTGGAGAAAAAGGAGGAGGAAGTTTATAACATTTCTTCCCTTGGTCATCATGGAAGTGTGACATCATTGGCAGATGAATTAATGAGCCAGGGCCCCTGATGAGGATGCAGCAGGAATAGCAGGAAAGCAATATTATTTTTTTCACCGAGACATGGCTGCAGCAACAACTCTTAACAACTCTACTCAGCTAAATAGGCAGACAGAGACGGCAGACAGAGATTTATTGAGCTGCTGGCTGTGACCTCCTGTCTATGTTGTCCTATGAGAGTTCAGCTGTGTTACCTGCCAATGCTGTGGGTAACATCGTCGGCTGAATTGTAGCCAAGCAACAGAAAACACACCCCGACCTACTGATAGCTATCAATGAAAATAAAAACTTTCACCTCTCTCCCTCTGTTACAATTCAAGTTTCAAATGTTTATCAGCTTATGTTATTCATCATTAAAGGTAATTGAATTGAATTGAATTAAACTGAATTGGAGTTCTGGACTAAGGATGAGACTTTTTAGGCATTTCAGGGGTATCATATTCTGTGGGAGAGTAAGTTTATATTACTCATATATTTAAATGTTATGAAATTTATGATATTTCATCTGAAATGGTGTCTTTGGGTAGACAGTATTCCCCCCCGCCCCAATGCAACATGAATTTGCAGAGGTACATTGTCGTTAATTAATAACATCTCTCCTTCAAACTACATTTAAGACCAGTTAGCTGCTTGAAAAAGAGAGTATTTGAACTGAAATGAATGTCAGAATCTCTGGAGGTTTTTCACTGCGATTGCTGTCGAGAAAGGTGGCAAAACGGCACGATTGTTGAGTATTTGCATGCGCGTGTCTCCTCAGCTGGTGGAACCCTTGACCCCGAGTGGAACGGCCCCCAACCAGGCTCAGCTGCGCATCCTGAAGGAGACGGAGCTGAAGAGGGTCAAGATTCTCGGTTCAGGAGCTTTCGGAACAGTCTACAAGGTCAGCGTGCATCCGTGTTTATGGGACTCTTGTTTGTGCTTGGATGTGATTGACCGCACCAGCTGTCCACGCTTTACGGATAAAACAAAAAGGGAAACATGGAACAGAAACTGCTTTTTGCAAACTCACTTCTCTTAACAAATCGTTAATAGCACCCCAAAATATTTAGGAAAAACCCATCAAATGATCACTGCATTTTCCACCACCAGCATTGATTGATGTACCTTTTTAATTTTGTGCCATATACTATTTCATAAATCTGCATGCAATTTATAGCTACATTATATGACCCATAGCTCTCTGTCTGTAACAGACTATTAAATTTAAGCCTCATGCATCTAATAAATTAGTTAGATGATTGTACTGAAGGTCTTCCGGCTCTCTTCTTCTTTTTTTTTTTTTACCATCAGCATGCACAAACACTATCAGATGTATCAGACCTGCGAAGAAATGCCAGCAGGACAGTTTAAAGGAACCAGCTCTGATCAAAAAGAATCAGGGTCATAGCTGTGTGTGTTTGGGCATGTTTATTGGGGCTCAGAGCGGTGCGTTTATGGTGATTGCCTGTGTGTTTCAGGGCATCTGGGTCCCAGAGGGTGAAACAGTGAAGATCCCAGTTGCTATTAAAATCCTCAACGAGGCCACTGGTCCTAAAGCCAATGTGGAGTTCATGGATGTGAGTATTTATAGCGCAACAATTTGTGTCTATTTGTATTCAAGCCTGTGTGTCTGAGCTGTAAAGCCTTAGTGCTGTCAAAGAGATGGCCGAGGTTGTCACTTTGTGGGATTGCGTGTTTGGCGGTAAATTCTTATGAGAGCAGCATCTCAGTCAGTGCCTGTAATAAAGTGAGCTCCACTGCGCTGTACAGTTAGGTATGTATTGAACAAGACTCTATTAAAAAACAGCACTAGTTTATGAGATATGGCTTTATTGGAATCCAGGAGTGATATAGGGGAGAAGGAGAAGCTGTGGAGTTTTCAACTCTAATCTTTGTCACCTTCCTCAACTTTTCTTTCTTCCCCTCCTGCATCACGTATATTGGATTCCAAGTCTACAATTCCTTTCTTCTAAAGAGATTTTTGCGGAAAGGCAGTTGCTTGTCATTAAGTCACTGTGAATGTCAGACATTTCATCTACCACAAAAAAAAAAAAAGCTGCATAAAATGTAAATACAAACAGTAGGCAGTCAATATTCTTTTGTGACACAAGGAACTCTAGCCTGCATCACTTGGGAACTGAGGAGACAAACTGCTGTGTTTTGAGCTGCTATTTTTGTTTCATTCTAATCCATTATTAGTTGGGTGACAGGTTTGGACTGCAGGCACGTCAGTTCAGCACCCAGACTCTGACCACAGAGCCGTGCTGTCGTGAAATGGGCATTGCGATGTCTGCACTGCTGAAATAGGCAAACTTTTCCCTGCAAAACAGGCTACTGGTTTGGACTGCTGGCAAATCAGGTTAGCAACATTTTACATCGAAACCATGCCATTTTTCACTGTGCAGAAAGGGGATTTTCTTGCTGAACAAAGCAAGGCCTTCCCTCTAAAATCTGTAAGTTATTTCATGAATTGATGGTTCCTTTAAAGATGCACCCCAAATACCAAATATACGGACAATGACCACTACCCAGCTGCCAGTGTTTCTGAGCCCGTGCAGTGACTTTCAAAAAAGAATCATGCCTGTTTATAACCCATTATGAGTTAAAGCTTCGTTTAAATGGCCCATTGCATATTTTCTGGCCCATCTGTGATGTTAAAAGGACCTTAAATATCACCCAGAGCTAAAAGTAAAGAAAAAAGGGGTGTAGTCATGTTTTAGTGTTTATCCAGTAGTTTCATACTTCAAAAAAAATTTTCCACATCATTTTTAGTCACACGTTACAGGTTACGATTTCCATTTATCTTATTAGAGACTGAGGCTAAAAGGTTAGGCTGTTCCAATACTTAAAGGGCACAAGCTGGAACCTCAAGCAACGAGTGAAACCGTTTCAAACGTTTGTGTTTTAAGAATTTTTAGGTTGTTTTTTTTTGTTTGCTTGTTTTTGTCTGGTGTGACAAAAAAGTCTGATGATATATATATATATAGATAGATATATATATAGATAGATAGATAGATATAGATATAGATATAACATACTGGAGAGAAAGGGTAGATACAGTTGGCAAATCTGGCAAATCTTGTTCAACACAGTGCACATTAGATGGCTGTGGCAACACTACTGAGTCAACAAATGACAATGGGCAATCTGGTGCAACTGAAATTCTGAGAAATTTTCATCCATAACCTGCTTACGGCTAACCACAACACACTCTTTTATCGCGTATTTCTCTCCTTTCATTTTTCTTCCCGTCGTAACTTTGCTTTGCTTCTACCCTCTTTCTATCCGTTCTGCCCCGTTTAACTCTTCTTTCCCTCCATCTTTCCTCTTCCCTCTTCTTTTCCTCAACCTCTCTTTCCTTCTTTGTTCCTCCCAGTGGGGGGCTCTGTCCATCCAGAGCCAATATGCTCTGTCTGCTGGCTTGTTAAACAGCAATCTAAAGGCAGGCTCACGCTTTGCCACTGAGAAACTGGCCGCTGGAGTGCCAGCTACAAAACACACTCGCAAAGTCCACACAGACGCACACACTCGTATGCAAAGAGCACTTTCTCTGCAGCAAAAAGCCTCCCGTGGTGGCTTTGGCTTTGCATGTGAGAGATGCATGGTGATTACTTGTGTTGGCAAATATGGGAATCTGATATTTGATATTTGAACTGTATAGGCCTGGTAGTACATTCATTTAGTAGGTTTTGATGCGTGTATACACATGCTGGAACATGCTCCAGATTTGCAGAGCTCTGCCAGTCTATCACCCTGCATTTGTGCATATGTGTCTGTGCAAGGGGAAAGTGAGCAAGGCGTCGAGTCGGCAAAGGCGGGTCAGCCAGCTGTAATGGAGGTCAGCGCTCAGGGAGATGAGAGAGAAACCAAAACACACGCGCGTGTGCACATGCACATGCACGCTCACACACACAAGTCTTTGTATGTTTGCACGGAGAGTAGAAAGCAAGAGCAGGACTTTAGCCCAACATAGTTTACGACTCCCCGAGTCCCTGGGGATAACAGAGCAAGAATAAAAGCGCTCTGTCCCCCTTTTTTCTTCGTCTCTTGATCCCAAGGTGTGAGGCATGCCCAGTGTCGAGGTGGCTGAAAGTGTCAGGTGTGGAAAAGCCTAAGGGGGGGGGCAGGTGGTTTTATTAAGTGAAGATGTAGTTGCACTACTTTAGCCTGGAAGGCTCCGTTTAAATCACTGATGGTACCAAAAGCCTCTCTATGGCCTATGCCTCCGCCCACCTTCCTGTTAAGAATGAATCTACTCACACCACCACTCTCCTTCTGAGCTCATTTTTTTTCAGCATCTGAATTTAAAACGGCACCTCATCCAGCTATCAACTGCCCTGAGGCCGAGCCTGGATATGTACCTCCTCAACCACCTGCTGTATGCAAAGACAGCAACTGAAAGTGTGCGTCCTTGAGTATGTGAGTGTTCCAGAGAGCTGCCAGGAGACTCTGTTGGAGTGCTTGAATGTGAGCAAGCGAGGCAGCAGGAGATGGGAACGACCAATCTGAGTGTTTTCAAGCGACGGAGCCGAGTGCTGCTTCTGCTGCGCGCTGGCCACGAGCACCAGTCGTCGCAATCATAACACTCGATCAGCCCCACACATCCTTCTGCCTGCGAGCCCGCAATAACAATTTCTCCAACGTCGAATCCCAACTGCTCGAACCTCTACGTCCATCTGCTGCAGAGAGAGATGAGAGGGAAGGCAGAAAAGAAAAACCGCGTGTGCGCGCCAAATCAAACAAGAGCTTATGAAATCAAACACTAAGTGAGTTTGTGTTCACCAGCATCGTGGATTAGAAGCCAGCGTGACTCATATTTTGGTGTTCTAATTGTGTCGGTGCAACATTTAAGAACCTCTGTGGGTTACATGCTGAAATATAGATAAAAGGCTGTGTTTGCACAGCTTTGAAGATGGGCTTCTGCAGGATTTTCTCTCACTGTTAGAACACTCTGGACAGATGCGCTGCATGCAGATGTAGTCGTCATCCCACAAGTCTTAATTTATGCATCAAACTCCACCCCCTGACTGAAGTCTTTGGAATACAGCGCACTGTTGTCCATCGATAATAGATGCACAGTCAGAGATATTGAATTCTACTGCATACATGAAACGTAATTCTGCTCACGAAACTAACCTCAGACAGGGGAACTCTGCCATGTGAACCATTGTTGTTCAGTACTTTCCTAATCTTGGACTCTTGAACCTTAACCTCTTAACACACACTGTTCCATGAACGGGATGCTGACGCCATTTTGTTTACAAATTTTTAACTAAATTGATGTCATACGGCATGTACACAAACATATAATTGTAATGCCGCATACCGCTTGAAAGCTGAAACCGTCAGCTATCGTTTGAGCCCAACCACGAAGAACAACACTCTCCACAGCACTAACAGTAGTGTGATCTTCTCTGTATGTGACGCCATGGTATTTGCAACTGAAAACAATGCAATTTACACTTCAGGCATAAACCTGGAAGTGTTACCTTTCCAATGGTACCAAATACATGCATGTATCTACAACCATGTAAGATCTCTGCTACTTTCAAGTTGGGTATGCCAATTTCGCAAATGAAGTTTGAAAAAGGGGGTGTGTTCTAAAGGGTTAATTAGAATCACCAATTAGCCTAGCATGCGTGTTTTTGGATTGCACATGGAGAACATGAAACTATACGTGGAAAGGCAGCAGTCGAGATTCTTCACTGCGGTAAACACTGCCCTGTTGCAACTGTTTGGGAAATAGTAAAATGTCTCGCTTTTAGATTAGATTAGATTAGATTATACTTTATTTATCCCACAACGGGGAAATTCACTTGCCACAGCAGCAACACAGTAGCAATAACAGACATGAACAAGAAATTAAAAAAAAAAAAAAAAAAGAAAAGAAATTTTAAAAAAAGAGAAAAAGCAAGTACTAAAAAGTAAAGTGACCAAAAAGTAAAGTGACCTAGTATAAATAATATTGCACATTATGAAGTTGAAATGAATAAAATATCAAATAAATACGGATAAAGAAAAATCTCTCTGTGAGTGGTGGATTCTCATGGAAAGGCAACAACATGATCAGTTTCAACACGTATGTTTTTCATTGTTCTGTTGTTTCAAAGATTTGCAAGCCATTACATTCTGTTTTTGATTCACATTTTACGCGGCTTTCCATTGTTTTTGGAATTAGGGTTGTATGGTGACTACACCAGAAGTCTCTTCCCAAATATGCCTCTTTAATACATTGGGGGGGGGGAGAAAGATAATTCATAGAAGAGTGCTTACAAGCAAAGATTTCGATGTTCGAACAACAGTGGCTGATAGTAAGTACAAAGAAATGCTTTGGAAAATAGCTCGTTCTTTGTGGTAATAGTGTTTAAGGTAAATGTGAGAAGAAGTGGCATTTAAGCAGAGATCAGAGGAAAAAAGATTCTGATATGTGCATCAGTCCTCTTAGTCCCTTTTTGTCTCTTTATCCCCCATCTCACCCAGGAGGCCCTGATCATGGCCAGCATGGAGCACCCCCACCTGGTGCGTTTGCTGGGCGTCTGCCTGAGCCCCACCATCCAGCTGGTCACCCAGCTCATGCCCCATGGCTGTCTTCTCGACTACGTACACGAACACAAGGACAACATCGGATCACAGCTGCTGCTCAACTGGTGTGTCCAAATTGCTAAGGTAAGAGACTGTAATCAGCAGAAAATTGGACGGCATCTGGTGTCGCTGCAGCATTTGTGTGAAACTGTATGTGTTGGCAGGCTGGAGAGGGGGTGTAATAGATTTCATGGATTTGTGTTCATGTTAGTCGAACGTGCCGTTTTTTTTCTTTGCCAGAATCTGATTGATGCCGACACGTGGAGGGCTGCCATCTCCAGCATTAAACCAAACAAGCTCAATTTTCGGGGGGGGGATATGGCACCAATTTTATGTTTGAAGAGCTTTCAGCATAGTTTTTGATCTGCTCTCACAAATTCAAAAACACAGTAGTCCCACGGGGCGTTTAAGCTCACGCTTTCATGCTTTACTTTTCCAAATTTCCATTGGTGTCCAGACACATCGGAACCGAAAGTCACCGCAGAGCAACCGTTAGGAACCACGACAGCCGTTGAACCTTTGGCATAAATCTTTGTTCGAGTGTTTGTCACTTGATTCTCGTTACCTTCATGGCTTAATGCACTGCTTAATCTCACAGAGAGTCACCAATATTAAGCCACACCCTGGCCTTGTCGCCTTGAACTCTCTCCTTGAAGCGCGATCGTTATTCTTCAAGGAAAGTAGCGACGGTGCAAGAGACCAGATCAGACCAAACAAAATCCTCTCTTTGAATTGTGCGCTTTTGCTTACCCAAAGAACATTCGTGTTCCGTTGTCAACACTGCTTGATATTGGAAGTGCTGAGTGAGCGCTGCACTTTAACTCGGGGAAGTCAGTCAGCAGGGTGCTCAGCTGCTATTACGCTCTGTGCAGGCAGACATATTTAGTGATACTGAGGCATCCTATCCACACTGCGTCGCTCTAGCTTGTTGCACCACCATATGATTACAGCATTCCAAAAAATAGAACGGCTATATAACTCAAATAAAACGGTCAGAAGAATTGCCTCTAGCCATTTTTGTATATGATTTCTGGAAAGTGTCATAAAATCACTTTAATACGTTTGTTGCAGGTAACAGTAAATTGCCCCTCTCAAATACTGTACGGTTTGACCCCTCAGGTTATATCCTGTTCATGTTTGTCGAAGATGAAAGAGAATATTCTCCCATTGAAAGAGTTGCTTGTTTTTTATTCTCCCGACTGGCATCAGCAAGAGTTTCAGGTTACAGAGTCACTCGGTTGGTGGTCGTTTGCTGATCTGATTGGTCAAAGTTCCCCCGTCATAGACAGCTATAGACAAAAGTTTGGTCCCTCTCCTATTCCAAACACATTCCCTGAATCTCTTCTCAGATACTTCTTTGAAACAAAAAAGTGCTTCAGGTTGGAGAGAATATGAAGTAATTCCAGGAGCAATACTACACAGCTTGAAATGCTGCTATATGGCAGAAGATCGCCCGGCATCCAGCATGCCTGCGCACTATTGTTGCTATTTGCGTCGCGCACGCTGATGTGGTACCATGACAAATGCAGTAAAGTCAGTTACTGCATGCTCATAAATAAGTCACTCTTCATGAAAAGCCTTTTTTTTTTTTTTCAAGAAAAAGAGCTCCCCTTCATTCGCCAGTCCATTCGCATTGATTTACAGCGGTCATTAAAGGCAGTGTATTCAATTGTTTTATTTCGCTGACAGTCATCTGTCAGTGATGAGCGCTCTGGTTTCATGAGGCTTGGGAGGTTATTGTGGGTGGGCTTAACCCCTTTACCCCCCCCTCATGATGGATGACTCCTAAAAGCTTGAGGAACAGGTTACTTAAGCAGGTACTTATTGCCATAATTGGATTCGATTTCACCTGTGGCAGCAGGAGGGGAAATGTCAGCGTCTTGGTGCTTCTGTTAAGAGGAGAGGGAGAGATCATTCAGAACTGGCCTCAACCCACACAGGAAATGGACTGATTGGGATTGATAGCAATTACAGCTGTTCATCCTTCATGTAGGGTTTGGATGAAACTACTTGACTGACTGGAAGTCATACGTCGACAATTTGCTTTGAATGAGCGAATTGGTGACTCGAGTCGAGTGAAGTGTTTCTGTTTCTGTTAGCCTTTAGTTAGACTTGTCCTTTGCTTTGTTGTTTGCACGATTGTAATTATTCAGTAAAAGCTATCTGAGTGCTCATTCGACTGCCTCGACATTGGGTCTAAAGTTATAGAGTGTAACAATATCAAAAGAGATTTTTATCATCAAAATCTATGTTTCAGTCAGAATCTGATTGCTTTGCTAAGTTAATTGAGTTTTTTATTAAAATGACCCATTTATGTCTAAAGCATAAATGAGAGTCCCTCTGCACGAAATGGTGGTCACATGACAGCCATAATTAGCAGATAGAAGAATACTGTTCAAAGGATGCAGCGGAGAAAAAGATTGTAGAGGAAGGGGTTGTTTTGGAGGGTCATACTTATTACATTATGCAAGCACAGGTAAAGGCACATAAACCAACCAAAGAAGCACAGAAAAACAGAAATAAACGTTAGTAGGCGTTAGTTTTTCTTCGCAACTGGCACTCTAACCTACTGACTTGGATGTTATTTGTTGCCAGATATATTAACCCGTGGATGAAATTTTACATGGTTGCTTTCTCGGGATTGACCACTAGGTGTCGGTAGTTGTTGCACATTTTTTCTTCCATGAATAGTCGTGGTTTGCCACATCCCTTACGACTACATTTTGGGTGGTGTTTTTTCCCTTTTTTTTTTTTCAATTAGTTTTAGGAATCAAGCTTCGTTATAGATTATACTGGATGACATCTGTATTATTTAGAATGGTGTTATCACTGTCATGCTAAGATTATATTAAACACTACTCAAAATGCACACGTATAGTTATATATATATATATATTAAAAAAAACGTATGCTTCCCCCTTTGTATTTAAATAGATACAGTTGGGCATATCACTTGGATTCCCTTAGAGGTAATAGGCACAAGAGAGCAATTTTTTAGTTATCAAATCTACTTTGACTGGTGCCTTTTCTTGCTCTGTCAAAGAAAAGCCTGTGATAAGAGAGAGCAAGAGGCTCGTGGGTTTGAACACAAGAACTCGTGTTTGCAAGCAGCTTTGATGGCTGCCCCTTTGAGGATAGAGTCATGAATTTATGACTCACTGTGGTATGAAATATTTACAGTAGGAATCAGTTCGACTTCATACGAGATGCCCTTTTTATTTGCACTGGTGTGTTTTCGGTTACGGAGGGAGTCCGTTTAACAGGAAGCTTTACTCGTAGAATTAAAATGTACGCCGCAGGACAGACGGGTAGTTTGGTTCTGCTGTGTCTCGCATTAACCTTTTGGATCCACCTCACCGGTCCGCCATCATATAAACTGGAGATTATTTTTCAAGCTATAAAAGGAGAGACGTTTTCTGTGTCTCCACGAGCATTTGTGTGCACGTGCATCTATAAGTGTATTTTTGTGCCTCTTTGTGTATCCGAGCACATGCCCGTGCGTGTTCGGGGGGCATGCGAGCCAAAGAAATAACTCGGTCTTCTTCCCTGAGTGATCTTTGCGCTCTCAAGGTAATGATGGGGAACCTCTCCTTGAGCAGAGAGAGCATCCTTCAGAAGATGCACAATTTTCTAGCTAAGGGGAGAATAATTTCCCGTGCTCTTCAGTTAGCTTTGAAAAGGTTGTTGTTGAGGTAGAGGACAGGAGAGAGGAAGGGTGGAAGAAAAGTGTAAAAAATAACACAGAGAGTTTAAAAAGAAAAAGGCCCTGACAGCATGCTGAAGGCTGCATGATGTAATACACAAGACCAAGGATGGACTGTGTAATGTTTACATCTATCACCTGGGCTTACTCATACAGGTATACTTTACCATTTGGGGAATGTCGAACCCTGTTTCTTAAAGAGCAAGGATTTGTGAATCATTTGAACAGTATTTTTTAAATCAGAAATAGCACAAAGATGGCATGTAAGACGCGGAAGCCGACGAGTTGAACTGTTACAGAAAAGTATGTGCTCGTTTGGAAAATTCGTACCCCAAAAAGTCAGGTCAGTGGCATGCTTACCACCATGTTGCATCACCCGTTTGAGAGCTGAGGGGAGATACTGCTGTAGTTGTTTTCCTGTTCCTGGTTTTGGACCGTAGTCGGGCCAGTTAACAACCAGAGGCTGTTGCTACCGTTTAAATATACATACACATAGATATATATATACACTACCAGTCAAAAGTTTGGACACACATTCTCATTGGACGGTTTTTCCTTATTTTCACGACTATTTACATTGTGGATTCTCACTGAAAGCATCAAAACTATGAACGAAGACATATGGAATTGTGTAGTCAACAAAAAAAGTGTGAAATAACTCCAAACGTGTCATATTTTAGATTCTTCAAGAATAGCCGCCCTTTGCTTTGATTACTGCTTTGCACACTCTTGGCATTCTCTCGATGAGCTCCATGAGGTACTTAATGGCAGGCGTCTCGTCATTTTCATCCCATTTATTCATCCGCACGTGTTTTTCTAAATGTGCATTCTTCTGCTGTTGAGCTATACATCCTGGCTGAGAAGCTCCTTGTTTTCCTGCTCTTCGCCATACTTGAATGTCGTGTCAATTCCGCCACCACCGCACCAACAGCACAAACGCCAGCCATATGTGGGGTATGACCCAGGCAGGTGACTGCTGCACCGCAAATTGATTGGTCGAGGCCTGTCGCCAGGCAGTGACTCTTCATCACTGAGTGTTTTGGGCATTGAGATAATGGCCCCCATTAATCTACAGCCACACTCAGGGCTGTTCCACTTGCCCTGCCACACACACAGCGGCATACACTCACTTAACACACACACATGATGCAGAGCGTTCAGAGGTCTCTTTAGGTGTGCGGGAATAGCCCTCTAAATTTATTGCTCTCGAACTCTCCTTTATTTTTTGCCCTCCTTTACTTGTCTTATCTCTTTGGTTGTTTTTTCATTGTGTGTACTAACTTGATTATTTCCCCCTTTTTTCTTTCCCGTCTTTTTTCTGCTCTTTCCCTTTGCCTTCCCTATCCATCCTCTCCTCTTTTCTTCTTCCACAGCTGTCGTTTCTTTTTCCCGTTTGTCAATCATTTCAGTTCCCCTTTCTTTCCTTTGAATTTCCCTTTCTGTTCATTTTGCTTTCTCCATTTTCCTTCTTTTCTGCTCCTCCCTGCCTGCCTTTTTTCTTTCTCTTCTTCTTCTGTTTACTTTTAAACACCCACACCCCCTTCCCTTGGACATATATGTCCATTTTTTCATCACCATGGTGGTCGAGTGCTATGTTTTCAGAGGTCAAAGGTTTTCCCTCCACATCATCTTCTTCATTTCCCAAAACAGGCCACACATCCTTAGATGACCCTGTGTGTGTGCGCGTGTTGGCATAGTTAGCAAAATCTCTGAAGTAATTTCTCAGTGCATGAAAATGACCTCCTTCTTGCCTTCTCTGTCTCTTCTATGCATCTCCCTCTTGTCTCCGTCTTCTCTTTGTCATTCACTAACTGAGCCTCTCTCCCTCTCTCTTTCATTAGCTTTTGGATTATTAATGGAATAATTAGGATTGGGATGTATTTTAATGAACAAATCAATCACTGAATTAAATATGGGATTGGAGCTGAGTGTATGTGGAGCTGCAGAAGTCTTTTAATTCGGCTCTCCTCTCTTTCTCTCCCTTTGTTTCTCCCATTTGCGGTCTCTCTCCTACTCCTCGGGCTCACTATAATGATGGTAGAATAGATTCAGCGAGTAGCCACACTGTCGCTGAAATGATTGGCTTTGGCACTCAGGCTCCTGCTGGACAAGGCTTTTGATTATTTTTTTGGGGGGGTGAGGATGGAGTTGTGACTGGTGTTTGTATCTAGGCCATATTCAGGCCTTCAGTTGGTTAAGCAGTGAGGGAGTGGAACAGATTGTGTAAACACACACACAATGGCAAACGTGTGGGCTGACATTAGCTGCAGGAAAACCCTCAAGTTAGATTTGTGTCCTGCTGTCTTGGCGGCTCTGAATCCTAATGTTGACGCCGAGTACTGACCTTAGAGGATATCTACAAGGCGATCCTGCTACTAGTGTACAGCATTGTGGTCGAATATGTATAAAACCAGGTGTACACAGACATTTACGCAAAGACAATGGGGTATTTCTTTTTTTTCTTTTTCTTTTTTGGCGAAATAAGCAGACAGCCTCTGCAACCACTTAGTCAGGGGAAAAGAAAATGTTTCGTTTTTACCTCTTGATCTTTGGCTCCGTGTGTGCATTCACTTGCATTAATTGTTCTTGTGTGGACTTCCATATCAGAGCGCGCGTGTGTGTATATGTGTGGATTTGCATCATCACCCCCCCCCCCGCTCGAGATGCCACCCGATGGCAGGGGATCTAATCTGGTCAAGCTTAGTGTGGAGCCCTCTGTGTCATTCACTTCCCTCTCTGTGCTGAGCAAACACATCTCGCCTGTACTCATTAGCTAGGCCTTAACACACCTCCTTCCCACAGCGCACATCCTTCGTCTCCCCCTCCCTGACTCGAAGAAGGAATCTTTGCTTTGAATGAAATCATCTTTCCTGTGTGATCTTGTGTCCATCACAGTATCACACCTCAAGGACAGGAACGTCTCAGTGGACTCAATATGATGGCCTGGACACATGTATGCTGGAAAAAGTTATTCTTACTTTTTTCTTGTTTTGATTGTTTTTCCCTCTGCCTGTATAAGCCTGTTTCTGGAAACAGCTAAAGTCATTTTTTTCATCAACGACATTACCTCAAAACTTTCTTTGTTCCTTGTCCGAGCAGTTTAAAGTGATCGAGTCTTTGAAGTGAGAAAATACAGATAGAAACACACACACACACACACACACACACACACGTGAAGTTCTCTTTTCACACATGAGATATGTAGCGTTAATGGCTTCATCAGTCTGTTAAAGCGACTGCGTTCAGTCACTTTCACATCACTTTTCCATTAATGTTCTTCGCCCGTCATTCAGATGTGCCTATGAAAGTGACGGAGAGAGCCACGGTGCTTGTGCAGTACATTTCAATCTGCATGTGGTTGGACAGTCCACAAAGTGAAGTATGATTCAACCCAATTCCACAATGGTTGGTTGGGCCATCGTATGAAGTGCGAAATGTAAATTAGAACCAAATGTGTGACAAAATGTGACTATTCAATCAAAGATATTGGCTCATCTCGAATTCGATGGCAGCAACACATCTCAAAGTTTGAATCGGGCAGCAAAAGGCTTGAAAGATAAGTATTAAAAAGAAACAGCTGGAGGAACATGCTGCGACTAATTAGCTTAATTGGCAACACGTCAGTAACATGACTATGAATACAGTAGCAGAAAAGTGTAACCACTTTATTTCACGTAGATTTAAAAAAGTGATCCTTTACTTCACCCAAGAAAATTGATACATGGTCAGACAGAGAGCAGAAGCTTCGGCTACAGCTCAAACCATTATCTCTGGTTTATTTAGCTCAGACATAGATTGCTAATGGTGGATTGAGCTTTTTTTTTTCCACGACGGATTCCATCAGGTTGGTATCTGGCAGGTTTGGAGCCCGAATGAACACTTCTGACTTTGTTGTGTTCATGTGTTTTTACATGGACACCGATTTCCTGCTGGCGGTGGCTTTTACTGTAATGGAGTGATGTTACTATGTGGGGGGTCTGACTGGTCTGCCGAAATGTTAAGGTTGGTGGCGAGTGCCAAAGAAACATCCGTGTAAATGTCAGGATGTAGGTTTTCCCAGCAGAGCATTGCAACAAGCTGAGCAGTGTTACCTGTCACTGGTTTAATGTTATGGCTAATCAGCGCATGTGCAACTGTATTTCGGTCCATAACCGCAAACCTTTCCTGAACCAAACCAAGTAGTTCTTTTTCCAAAACCTAACCAAGCAGTTCATCGCATTGTTTTGATCTAAGCAAACAGTTTTGATGCCTAAACATAGTCAATAAGCAAAACCAAAATCAAGCTTCAAGTGAAAACACGGAAGTAAAAAAAGAACAAACAATAACCCTCAATTGGCTTTGAACTTTCATGATGCAAAGTCTTGTGGCACACCACCGCTTCCCCTCCAACCTCTTTGACCTTGCCATTCATTAATGTAATTCTACAGACTGATATTGTGTCAAGGCTTCCAGTATTTGACATGCTTTACAGTTTAAAAGGAAGCAGTCATGATTATAATTGATTTTATATAAGATATGGTGTGAATTCTTCATCATATTCTTGAAAATGATGCTCTGCGATACTGTCTCGCATCCTGTTCCAACAACAAGCACTGAGATGCCAGGTTTCCGTGCTTGCAGCCATCCGGTCGCTGTGAGTAAAAGGTGCGACAGGCGGATGCAATTAACTATGCAGCAATGAAAACAGTCCGCTGCGGACTGAAAGGCAATTATCAGTATAAGCTGAAGAGTAACATGCTTCTTGTCGTTTAAATTCCTGTTAGCAGTTGATGAGCTGCCGTGATGCAGCCTGGAGGTGAGGCGTGTTTTTCACTTCGGCATGTTTTACCGACTCGCCAAACATGTGTAGGAGACAGAACGAGCCTCATGTAAGTCAGAGAGGATCAGATTTATTCTATCAATATGGAGATTTATGAAAGCTGCCGTGCATTCACTTTATTGTCTGGTATTGTGATTTTTCTGCCATTCAGGTTGTCAACAGATCCTTTTTTGAGGATCATGAAACAGGATTTAAGTCGACTGGATGCTTTGTCTTAATGTGGAAATATGACAATGAACTTTAAGATCCTTCAACTTTCTTCTTTTTTTTTTTGTAAGGAGTTGGATGTTGTTTCCTTGTCACAAATAAACGGGCAGAAAAAGACTTTCAGAATTCCGGCAAGGATGATTGATGTGTTCAGAGCTCAAAACATTCAGTCTTTTTTATTCCAGCTTGTATTTTCCACTAAAACACATTATATACAGTAGTTATAGGGAATTCATGACTGTCAGCAGGCTATATGGTAGTGATCCATGTTCGCCACTTCATTTCCCCGGGGCTTCATTAATAATGCAGCTCCACAATTCGTTGCATCTCAGAGCTTCATGCCGTGATTACCAAACAACCCATAAAACTACTTTACATGATAAAAAAAACTAAACAAAACTAAACTAATGCGCACCCTGAGCAGTTTTCCTCTTCCTCCGACGGAAGCACATTTCTTAACATTTTTCCACACATATACAGACGAGCCCCCAGCAGAAGGCACATGTCCCTGCTGATGCAACAAAATAAGGACGCTGGGTGGAGGAAGACGAGGAGGAAGAGTTTGAGGGGCGGGCGGTGGGAAGATAAGCCCCGCGGGTCTATCTAATTATCTGTGTGGATCAGCAGTGCTCAAGGATGCATAAGGGGAGGGATTTGACTGCTAGATCCACTGGCGAGTAAGGCCTGATTGGATTGGTCACCTCTTTCAATACACAGCCATTACTCATGATCCCTCAAACTGAGGCTCATTAGACACAGGCATATGCACACATGCAATGAATGCGGGGATCGTCCAACACCATATGGTGATGACGTGTTTTTTTCAAATCTGCTCTCTTTGTTAGGCTTTCTGGGTTTTTTTGTGCGTTATTGAGTACAAACGATGTTGTTTTAATGAAAAGGGCAAATTTCTAAGTTCCGATGTGAATCAATTTCGTGCGATCAAGTTTTCATTTCAGCCTTTCCGGATGCAATTGCGCTCCGAAATGACGCTATTTTCTGACTTGTTTGTGTGCCCGTGCATCTGTCACGATCACCCAAATAAATGAACAAACTGTGGAAGCGGAGGGATTTCAGATTTGGAACCACTGACTGGCTTTCAACTGAGAAGTCGGAGAGGAAAGGCTATTTCAGACAGATAACCAACATGCAAATGGTCACTGTGAATGAGATTCAGAGTTCCTTTGTGGAGAGATTAACAGATGCCTCCACAAATCAGGGCCCAGTGGTAAAATGGTCAGACAGAAGCTGTTCTTCTCTAAAAAAAAGACCATGATGCCCTTCCAGGGGTTTGGCACGAGAAGCTAAATCTGATCCGATAAACAAAGACGTTAGATTATAAGTACTTTGCCACAGTTCCTGACAGTGTGTGTAAAGGAGCAGCACAACATCTCTGCAGTGGAACGTGGTGACGGCAGAATTATGCAGTGGGGATGTTCTTCTGCAACAAGGACTGGGAGGCCTCCCAGGACAGCGGTGGGGGGGGGGGGGGGGGTATGTAGAAAAATAGAGAGCAAAGCAAAGAGGGACATTTCTCCAGTGTGCTTAAGATTTCAGACATAGGCAAAGGTTTTCATTTCAGCAAAAACAAGGACTTGAAGAAAGTCACCAAGAGGACACGTACCCTTTTGACCAGTTAATAGTAGTATACTGATTCCCAGAAAAAAACAATTTATTTTCCAAAGGCAGAGACTCATCACAGACCCACATAATAAATTCACGAGGTGTTTCTAAACACTTTTGTCACATTCTAGTTGGTCTGGTTGGTATCTGTAAAGCGCCTCCAGCTCTTGATGGAGGTAGCTCTTTGCTCGGGACCAGTACAATGTTGCTGTTTTTCTCACCTAGGGCCCGTGCCTCGGCGATTGAAACAGAAAAAAAATGCTTTTCAGTTCGTCTCTGGCTTCACACTAGCGCATGAAATGCTTTGGTGGGGGAAAAAAAAGCCCACGGTGTGGGTTACAAATGAATCTTACACATGCTGGAGTGACCCAGCAAAGATTTGCACCTGAACCCAAACATTAGAACATCCACATTAGAAGCCACGTTAGAATCCTTCAGCAAATGCAAAGTTTGTGGCCATGCCAACAGCGCAGAGAGTCCCTTTCCAAACCCAACGTAGCCTGTGGGCATGTTGAATCAAGAAAGAGTCTGACAGCCTCTCGCTGCGATAATTATCCGCTGCGATTAAAAATTATAACTTCTCCGTGTGTCACACTGGGAAGCAGCCAAATTACAGGCATTACAGTGCAGGTTGAGAGATGGACTGAGAGTGTAGCTTCCTGCCCAGCCCATTCAAATGAGGATCAGGTGTCCTCATTGTTTCTTTTCTTTGTTTTTTTTTTTGTTTTTTTACCACCTCCTTTTCTCTCTTCCTCTCAGTTTGCATCACCTGTCAAATACAGACATCTGAGCCGACGATGAAACCCATCATTACTGTGAGGTAGCCCGCGGGCTATCACAAACTTCACAGGATCTCATTTTAGCGCGCTTAATTGATGCTTGGAAAGGGCATCTGCCCCCATGCCTTTGCTGCAGCTACTCGTCGACTCATTACCAACAGTGTTTTCTTTTATAAAAGTTGGACTTTTACTCAAAGGATCTGAAATTAGTCCCGCTGATCAAAAAGTTTTCCCAGGTTTTTCTAATTCCACGGCAGCAGCCAAAGATTATTGACATTTGCTCATGTAAATTTGCCACCAGCGGTCTTTTATTGCCTGCGCAGTGACATTTTGGAAGGATCTTTCCATCCCACAGGGGAGTTGACATCAGGGAGACACGGCTTCGATATTTTTGACGTTTTCTTTTTTGGAGAGGCAGAATTAACACTGCAAGCAGGGAGACATCAAGCACGAACATTGTTTTTAAAAACCCACTCCCACTGAAGGGAATTTTACCCTCCCTTGCCTTCACGTGCTCTATCTCACCCTTCAAATCCCATAGGTGTGCATGAACACACACATACATGCGCGTGCGTGCGTGCACAAACACGCTCAGCTCGGGTTGATAGATAGGAACAGTTTTCCTTGCTCTGTGACTCCAGACAGCTGAATGCGTGGTAAATGGGCCTGCACCCCCGGACTGCTGTGCCACCGCCGTGCTGTCATTATATATGTCACATTATGTCACATCCACCTGAACCGTTCATTTACCATCCAAACCATCCGCTGATGCAGTTTACCGCTTATTTTGCCTGCGAAGAAAAATTCAAACCCAACACGACTTAACACATCGTCTCGAAAAGCGATTTGGAAATAAATTAGGCTCAACTTTCGGGACAATATTTCGGGAATAAAATTTGAATTTGTTATGCGCTCTTGTGGATATACTCATGATTGAAGAGTCTGGCTCATTCTCTCTCCCACGCCCAAACACACAGATGTTTTTTTCTTTGCGCACTTGCTCCGGAGACTGCCAGCTCCGCGGGAATGCCTTCCATTCTATCTCCAGCGCCGCACGCGCTGCGTGGCAGACGACCACCTGCGCCACCTGAGCAGAGCCCATTGTGCGCGTTCCTTATCGTGCCGGTCCCAGTTCTCGGTGTGTTGACAGTCGCAAAATTCCTCACATTGTCGTTGCCTCTTCTCCCGACTTGGTGGGGCGCTGGGGGTGGGGGGGTTTGGAGGTGGGTATTTGGTGCACCACATGTGGTGCTCTTATCACTCCCTTTGGAAACAGGCACCTCTCCTTTTGGTTCCTCTGTGAAACTCAGATTTTTTTCCTCTTTTTCAGCTTCTCCAGACATGAATCCCTTAATAAAGGGAGGCTCACTGATACTGTGTCTTTGTTAGTAACCTACAGGTATAGCTGTATCATTAAGACTATTTATCTACTGATAGGTCCCAGTGCTTTCTGGAAAAGTACGTTGCTTGGTAACTACAGGAAGAAACTATTTCATGGTTGTGTGTGGCTCATGTTGCTAACGTCTCAATTAACATGGCTGAAGATGTGGTGTGAAAGATTTGACCTGTTGTGGTGGAAATCTGAAACATGTTTGTGAGACCCAGAATTGTCTTTTGACAGATATGTATTGGAAGCCTTCGCAAAAGGGGCCAGACATGTACAGGAGCTCGTGTAGCCTGAATGAAATGCGGATGTGTCTGATGCCGATGAGCAGAATCAGTCGGCGTATATGAAATTTTAGAACGAAGGCGGAAGTTTTACGGCATGCAGCTGCAGAGAGGAGGATTAACCCCTTCCATTAGCTTGAGGTTGTAAACCAAATCTGTCTCCGAAAGCAAATCTAGATATCTCCCCTGTCACGCAGGAATGCGCTCACACAAACATGTAAGCCTTGTCATATAGCAAAGGCCGACTTGGCCCATATGTTCTGGTCCTGTAATAAACTATATGATTTTTGACTACGATATTTCAAACGTTATCTGAAGCTTTTAACAGAGATATCCAACCCAGTGCTGAAATGGCTATATTTGGAGTCCCAGGGGAGGGTATACCAATGACAAATAAAATTAAAAATGTGCTCGCTTTTTCAACTCTCCTTGCCCAGAGAAGAATCCTACTTGAGTGCGAATCAGCACATCCACCCAAAGCCTCAAAGCCTGGTTGAAAGACCTGATTATATTCCTTAAAGGGGAACTCCGGGGCATTTGAAGCACAATCCCATTGCTAGAGGTTGTCAAATACTGACAGTAGGACACAGACCGGTGCAAATCGGCGCTCCCTGTGCGGCGATTGCGCTGTTTGCGCAGCCTGTCATGCTAGCCAAATACGTGGTGGCCAGGGGGCAAATAATAAACCTTCCACGTAAAACAACAACTTGCACACTGCAGAAACGTCACACCACTTTATAAACCATCCGACGATAAAGTCACAAGCCTTACCATCAAAACCATATGCATGGTTCTCACATTACTGGCATGGGGACGTTACAAAACAACTTTATAAACAGCATGTCACTTACCTCTTGTCGGTATGCGCGCGCATGTGAAAGCCCAAAAGAGTCAATGGACGATACTCCCATATACAAAACAATTATATTCTCTAGAAAAACTGCGTTCAAGTTTTTAAAACATTACAACAATATTACTGGGCATGTATTGTAATGTTTTAAATACTTGAACGCAGTTTTTCTAGAGAAGATAATTGCTTTGTATATGGGATTATCGTCCATCGACTCTTTTGGGCTTTCACATGCGCGCGCATACCGACAAGAGGTAAGTGACATGCTGTTTATAAAGTTGTTTTGTAACGTCCCCATGCCAGTAATGTGAGAACCATGCATATGGTTTTGATGGTAAGGCTTGTGACTTTATTGTCGGATGGTTTATAAAGTGGTGTGACGTTTCTGCAGTGTGCAAGTTGTTGTTTTACATGGAAGGGTTAGCGCTTGCCCCTTAGCCACCACGTATTAGCCTCGCATGACAGGCTGCGCAAACAGCGCAAACAGCGCAATCGCCGCACAGGGAGTGCCGATTTGCACCGGTCTGTGTCCTACTATAAGTATTTGACAACCTCTAGCAATGAATGGGATTGCGCTTCAAATGCCCCGGAGTTCCCCTTTAAGTTAGAAAAGATCAAATGTTGCATTAGAGGATCGACCCAAAAATTCCATGAAACTTGGGCCCCACTTTTATCTTATTTTGAGAAGCTTGAAGCCCTCCCACATGATTGAAAAGTAAACAAGAATGAAGACTCAGAGACCTCAGAAGACCTGTGTAGTGACAATTAAAGAAAGCAAATAGCCTACTGCTACTGTCCTGAATATCCACTTTTTCTTTATTTTATTTTTTATTATTATTTATTTTTATTTTGTATCATTATTGTCTTTTTTATTATTTTAATCTTGTATATTTTCATGTCTAACTTTTTTCTAACTCCTCTTCCTTTTGGTTTCATCCTCTTGCATTTCATTTCATTCAAGTCATCTTTTCTCCCTGCTCGAGAGACAGGTGCTAATGGGTCGCTGACCAGCCCATCACACCCCGTCATTTAGAGGGCTTTTTAGCTTCTGGAAACAATTCAGGACCCTGCAGAGATGAAAAAGACCCTCGGTGCTGTTTTAAAAAAAAAAGTGAGTTTTATTCTGCTTGCTGGCCTGCAACCAGGTCTGAGGAGGTCTAAAAGAAGGTCCTCTCTGCTGAAAAATCGAGAGTCTGATCATGTCAGTTATGAATTAAATGATTTTCTTTCACAAAAACAAAAAACAAAAATTGCCTCATTAAAAAAGGCTCCCTGATGACCAGGTTAGGACAGCTAAGACAAGAAGTAAAATGATCCTGGATTGTAATTGAAAAAAAGCCTCCAAAACACCAAATAGGATTCTGTTTTAAAGTCACAAATGATGTTTTTCATCTTTTCAGGTGATGCATGCAACTCTGACATGTGTGACATAATTGGCCTAATTATTGTGCAGCCTCATAAGATATTGCCGTGCTGAATCGGGAAAAAAAGAGCTGTTCAAATTGGCATCCCTTTTGTTTCCTGCAGTAGATTTCACTGTTAGATTTTCTCGTGTCATCTTTAAGAAAACTGGATGCAGCAACCCTAACATCACCCGTTGCTTTGTGGACTGGTGTTTTGTAGCCTTAGGGTCAGCATTTTTGCCCTTGGAGCCAAAAGTGAACGTACTGAACACGAAGCTGGAGAGTGATACTTGAAACTTGACTGTGCAAAGATGCATTGATACAGTGTACATTGGAAAAAATCAAAGTCTTACCAGGTATATTTGTCTCATTTCTAGTCAAAATATCTCATTACACTAATGACAGACACAACTGCCTAACAAGTACTATTTCAGCCAGATACAGGGACTTGTTTGAAGACAATACATCTGGAATATCTTGTTAAGTGAAAAAGTCTTGAAAACAAATTGTTTTGAGACAGATTTCATATGAAACAAGCTTTTTTTGACATTTGAAGAGGTTTTTAAGCTAATTTCAAGATCACTTTTATCTCAAAAGTCCCAAATATCCCATCTTATTTCAAGAAATCTTGACAAGCCGATTTTCACTTGTTCCAATGGCAGATTGTTTTGCTTATTTCAAGCAAAAATGTCTTTTATTTGTTGTTTTTCTTACTTATTTTTGGAGGGGCATTTTTTCCAGTGTAATGGCTACTTACATGTGGCTTTACATGGATACATGGATATATTGTCAAATTGGCCACCAACATATGTCAGCTTGAAACAAATTCAAGTGAGTATTACCGACCAGATTGACTGAGGGGGCTCACCGTGCAATGAAAACTCAGTCGTGCAATCTCACACTCATCTGGTTGTGCCTTCCCTACGCACAAAGCAGTCCACACCAATGGTGGGACGAGTTACCAAATGCTAGAGGAGAGGCATTCCTTCCACCTTCAAGCATTGGTGACTTCAGAAAACATCTCGTTTGATTTTGCTGCACTTTCTTTGTATTTTTGCACCTGTTGTAACTGTACTTTACCCTTGGAATAGATTAATGACATTGATCATTTCTTCATTGACTTTGTGTTTTTTGCTTCACGGAAGCTTGAATGTGTCAGTTTGGAAAAAGTAGTCTCCTATATGCATATGTCATCCAAGATGAGGTAGATGCACCGTGGCAATATGCGGGAGCTCTTAAACTCTTTAAGATTTTTCAAATATGGCTGGAAAATAATCCAGTTGACCTTAAACGGGACGATTTCCTCTTTTCTGTAGGTTGGCAGATACTTTACATATTAATCAATCTAATAAAAATTCAAGCTCTTGCGACTCTCTGCTTCTTTTTTTTTCTTTGCTGGGATGTTGCACAGTTTGTATTCAATGTAATTAATCAGATGACACACATATTTGACTGCTGAACGTGGGTTATGCATGCATGTGCATACCTAAGAGGGAGATCTTGAACTACGCTCTGTCTTTGGCTTCCGAGAATTGAAATGATGGTTAATTACTTCTTCTGAAAGTTCTGTGTAATCACAAATTATCCAATCCCTATCTCCATCCTTGTGGACCTCGGTGGGGGACTCTGGGGATTGTGACACATAGGCATGGCAGGCACAATCAGGGAGACCCTCTCAATCTGAAACAGCGGCTGCCCCCACATCTTCCGCTGGGATGCTGGTGTTTACCGCCCAGGGTGGCTGAAAATTAATTGGCTCCTTGAGCTGTTGTACATTCCCTGCTGTCACCGCGATGGCCTCCCCTCATTGCCCCGTCAGTTTAAGTCGAAGTGTATTAATGGGCTGTGTGGACCATTGATTCCTAATTTCTCTCGACGTCGACATCGGGGATAAATATTGCGTGGCACGCTCGTCTTCGGGCTTATTGTAATCAGCATTGTTATTGATCGCCTGCCCGAACCCCACGCAAGTAATCTATTTTAAATACACTCTCAGCAAAGGGGGAGGGGGCGTTGGTGTTGTTATGAGCCTTGTCACAGCACATTGTTGTGTTGAATCGGTGAGGACAGCCCAAGAGTGAAGAAAAGGAATAAACAAGTAGGAAGTGTCCCAAACTGGTGGACAAAAGAGAAAGTCGTGCCACAGACTGACATATTGAAATATTAAAAAGCACGCTTTGGGAAAAATGTCTTGCTTTTTAGTATCGTGGCCTCTTGGTGGTCTCTGCCAGTGCGTGTTGTTTGTTTAGATGTGTGTGTCTATGCGTCAGTCTTCGCAAGGCCAGAGGATGATGGATGAGGGCTCAGCTAGCGGCGAGTCAGACGTTGGCGCTATCGATTTACCCTCACATTCGTCTGGGAGGAGGAGGCGGAGGAGGAGGAGGAGGAGGAGGCTCGAGCACTTCGGCGCAACCTGCTTCCACATGTGCTCCCTCATATTTACAGTATTTTCGCCCTAACTGTTTCAAATGGGCGATGATTCTCTCACTCCAGCGGAGGCGGGGGCCTTGGTTTAAATTTTTCATTGTCTGCTGAGTACAATGACTCCTTCCCTTCTCACCAAGGTGTTTTTATTGATCCTCCTGCAAAGTGGCAACCACTTGCTTAACATCCAAACTAATACACTTCACTTGGCTCAGCCTTGCCTGTCTGCCTGCCTGTCGGTCTTGCTTTGTTCAGTTACGAGCTCAGCAGACGGAAAGGAATATGTGGGCTCATGAGGTCACAATAAAAACATGGGCGTTTTGTGCGGTGGCTACCCTAGAATAGTGACACGTTTGCTCCTCAAGGATGAGCTGAACTTTCATGTGAGTGTGTGTGTGTGTGTGTGTGTGTGTGTGTGTGTGTGTGTGTGTGTGTGTGCGTGGGAACCGTCACATGGCTTCAAACAGATCTCATTATAAAGAGTCACTGCTCCATCAAGTTCATTTAGCAACAAATTACGGCTGCCAGCGCGGAGGTTTTGTTGTTTTTATTCCCTGCTCTTGTTTTGCTCATTGTGCGTTTTGGAATTAACAAATTGGCGGCGCATCTCTTCTTCTTATTGCTCAGCCACCTTGAAAATGGCCCCAATTACCGAGGACACAGAGGCAGCATATCGAGTATGACAGAACCAGATTACATTTGAGTTGGACACGTTGCAAGAAGTATTTATTGATGTTGCTTCAGGCAGCCGCCGCAGCTGCTGTTTTATCTTCTCGGCGCACCAGCTGTTTTGTCCAGCTTCTGAACAACACCTGAAAGAATGCACACTTGGAAGATTTGCAAACATTTAACGCCAGAAAAAGGTTGCTGCTCAAATGTCTTCTATTATTTATCAACTACACATGTAGAAGGGGTTGTGTTGAAGTCTTTCGTTTGTAAGTCTGAGGCTTTGAAATGTTGAGTTATGGTTTAGGCATTCAGATTTGAGAGCTGTATGTCTTGCTCGTCAAAAACTTTCCGACATTCTCTGAAAGGCTAAAAGCTGTCTGGAATTCGCTGTTTCTTTCAGTCATTCACAGGAGCTATGATAGTGATTAAAGATTAATCTAAATGTCCGCGCGGCTGCACGGCTGATGGTTATGACAGTTATGACAATAATTTTTTGTTAGTGGTGACATTTACTGCTTCAGTCTTGAGATGTAAAGTAATAAACAGCTCCAGGAGAGAATTCACAGTTCTTTTTTGTCTCTCTGTCCCAGGGGATGATGTTCCTGGAGGAGAGGAGGCTGGTCCACAGGGACCTGGCGGCACGGAACGTGCTAGTGAAGTCTCCCAATCACATCAAGATCACCGATTTCGGCCTGGCACGACTGTTGGACGCTGATGAGAAGGAGTACAACGCAGACGGGGGCAAGGTTGGTGTAAGTGGAGGCGTGAGCATATTTTTGTGCGTTTAAATTCCTCACCAGGCTCAGAGCGATGTGGCACACAAGGCACATCGTGTAGCAAGGGTTGACACACAGTGTGTACCGACACCAGAAATTAAAAGAACAAAAGGTTAGAGCTGGAGACAGGAAGTGAGAGCTGTTACAGAGAAGCTATGTTAATCTGAAGGGCCACTCATATGTTAGTCTTTCAGTGTGTGCACTGCCTAAACCAAAGAAATCAATTTTATGTCTTACAGTCTTACAGAAGTCCATGAAACTGTAAACAACCCCCAGACCAAGCAGGGGTTTGGTGGTGTACATCCATGATTTGTCACAAGATTTACCCGTCATGTTGAAAATGTCTTCATTTTTCAGATATTTGCTGCCGTTGTCTTAGTTGCTGTTTTTTCAGGCAGTTGATAGGGGGAAATTGTCAACAAAGCAATCATGAAAATGGAAGATGAATCAGTTCTCGCCATGGCAAGATGTATAACATTCCCAAGCCAGAGGTGAACACAGTCAAGAAACGAAAGTCCATTTGCAATTTGGAGATTGGTGCTAAATGTTTTTTGGGGGGGGGGGCTGGTCCCTTGCAGTATTCCATCGCCATAAACTAGCTAAAGAACAATTGTTTTATTTATACCAAAATCACAAATCTTCACTTGTACACTAAATTCTGCTATATTTTAAAATAAATTGTTTTAGGTATGCAAAGTCTTAACAAACAAAATTTTTTTATGAGTGTTGTTGTAAGTGTTTGTGGCAGATTTTGATGCTTGATGACTGATATTGGGGGCTCCCATTTAAAGCACTGAGGCTCAATGTCAGCCATTTTCACAGTCATGATGGATGGCAGAGTTCCATTCAGAGCCAACATGTTCCTGGTCTTGGTTTTATTGAGCCCCACCATGGAAAAAACCCTCTCTGCATCAGCATTTCAGTGTGGCAGAACTAATACCAGTTTGGCAATTGTAGCCTTATTGGGAATCTGTTCATACCAGTCACCTTTGAAAAGAATTAACCACGGAAGCCTAATCACACTCCTACATATTTTTCATTTTCATTAAGTTGCTCATGTCAAAGGGTGTGTGCTGAATATTTAGGTCTACTACTCCAACGAACACTTTAATCGGCAGGTATTGGTCTTTTACAAGGAGTAGGAAAACTATAGTAACTAACAAAAGATTAAAATAAATGAAGATATGACCTGCTGATGATCCTGACGGTTCTCTTCCACCTCCAGCTCGTCTACAACTTCTGCACGCATTCAGAGCATAAGGTTATGTCCGCTGTGCATTCATGGGACGCGTGCTTGCAGCTTAAAGCTATTTCAGACCTCACCCGGCAACAAGAAATTCTGTTTTCTGATTGGCTGAGAAATTCTATTTTGTGATTTTTCCGATGGGTTGCTAAATCAAGACAGCTGTACCAGAGCTATAGTTCTGAGCTGTACGAGCGCACCTGCCATTGACTCGTTTATAGTATCGGCCATTATAATTTCTGTGCGACGAAGTTGATCATTTCTCAGCGTGAAAAATGGCATGTGTGGCGTGTGAGCGTGTGAACTTGTTGAAATGCGTGTGTCTCACGCTCATTGCGTGAGACTTGAGAGCCCTGGTTGTGTCCATTCCAGTGGCGGCTGCTGACTTCTAAAACAGGGGAAGCCCATATTACGCGTTCAGGGTTGTAGTGGCTCGTGCCATCCCAAAGCAGAAGATAGCAAAGTTAAAAAGAATTAGTTATAACGTAGCTGTGTCTAGTATGACAAGTATGCCCAGCAAATACACAGAAATTCACACAGCAAGGCCAAAATCAAGTATGATCGAATCTAAGGCCTGTAAATGGCTGGGTCTGTGGCTGGATCAGAATCTGTGGAGAATTTTTCTCTGTCATAATGAATACTTAGAGTTTGATGGTGGTGGTAAGTATTCTTAAAAAAGGTAACATTTGTGAATGGGCAGCATGAATTCTGGAAAGAAACAACTAAAAGTATTACAGCACTTTCACAGACAACCAGTCTCTTTGGTATCGGCTTTGGGACTGAAGTTCCAGCGTGCTTCTCCCCGCTTAAAAATTCGGCTGCCACAAAATCTCTCATGATGGACAAACACTAACTCCAATCATTATTACCCCTCATATTGACACGCCCACGTCTAATCTACCCCCAGAGACGCCGAGCAGCTTCGGAAGTGATGAGTTTTTGTCGATTTAGCCAATGATGACCTAGAATTGTAGAAAAAAACATGACTCTCCCGCCCCCTCCTGAAGCCGGGCAGTAATGCAGTATTGGGCATATCTTGTGTTTTGTGAATAACTGTTTTATAAGTGTAAGGAGGAGTTTCAACTCCCACCTCCGGCAGAGCTTCAACCATGTCCCGGGGGAGGTGGGGGACATTCAGCCCGAATGGGCCATGTTCCGTGCCTCCATTGTTGAGGCGGCCGACCGGAGCTGTGGCTGTAAGGTGGTCGGTGCCTGTCGTGGCGGCAATCCCCGAACCCGCTGGTGGACACCAGTGGTGAGGGAAGCCGTCAAGCTGAAGAAGGAGTCCTATCGGGCCTTTTTGGCCAGTGGGACTCTGGAAGCAGCTGATGGGTACCGACAGGCCAAGCGGAACGCGGCCTCTGCGGTTGCTGAGGCAAAAACTCGGGCTTGGGAGGAGTTCGGGGAGGCCATGGAGAACGACTTCCGGACGGCCTCGAGGAGATTCTGGTCCACCATCCGGCGGCTCAGGGGGGGAAAGCGGTGCACCGTCAACACCATGTATGGTGGGGGCGGGGCTCTGCTGACCTCAACTAGGGACGTCGTGAGTCGGTGGGGGGAGTACTTCGAGGGCCTCCTCAATCCTACCGACACGCCTTCCGATGAGGAAGCAGAGTTGGGGAGCTCGGACGTGGGACCTCCCATCTCTGGGGCTGAGGTCGCAGAGGTGGTCAAAAAACTCCTCGGTGGCAAGGCCCCGGGGGTGGATGAGGTCCGTCCTGAGTTCCTCAAGGCTCTGGATGTTGTGGGGCTGTCTTGGTTGACACGCCTCTGCAGCATCGCGTGGACATCGGGGGCAGTGCCTCTGGACTGGCAGATCGGGGTGGTGGTCCCCCTCTTTAAAAAGGGGGACCGGAGGGTGTGTTCCAACTATAGGGGGATCACACTCCTCAGCCTCCCTGGAAAGGTCTTTTCGGGGGAACTGGAGAGGAGGATCCGACGAATAGTCGAATCTCGGATTCAGGAGGTGCAGTGTGGTTTTCGTCCTGGCCGTGGAACAGTGGACCAGCTCTATACCCTCCGCAGGATCCTGGAGGGAGCATGGGAGTTCGCCCAACAGGTCTACATGTGTTTTGTGGACTTGGAGAAGGCGTTCGACCGTGTCCCTCGGGGACTCTTGTGGGGGGTGCTCCGGGAGTATGGAGTGCCGGACTCCTTGATATGGGCTGTTCGGTCTCTGTATGACCGGTGTCAGAGTTTGGTCCGCATTGCTGGCAGTAAGTCGGACATGTTTCCTGTGAGGGTTGGACTCCGTCAGGGCTGCCCTTTGTCACCGATTCTGTTCATAATTTTTATGGACAGAATTTCTAGGCGCAGCCAAGGCGTTGAGGGGGTCCGGTTTGGCGACCTCAGAATCGGGTCTCTGCTTTTTGCGGACGATTTGGTTCTGTTGACGTCCTCAGGCCGTGACCTTCAGCTCTCACTGGAGCGGTTTGCAGCCGAGTGTGAAGCGGCTGGGATGAGAATCAGCACCTCCAAATCCGAGACCATGGTCTTCGGCCGGAAAAGGGTGGAATGCTCTCTCCGGGTCGGGAATGAGATCCTTCCCCAAGTGGAGGAGTTCAAGTATCTCGGGGTCTTGTTCACGAGTGAGGGACGAATGGAGCAGGAGATTGACAGACGGATCGGTGCGGCGTCTGCAGTGATACGGGCTCTGCACCGGCCCGTCGTGGTGAAGAAGGAGCTGAGCCAGAAGGCGAAGCTCTCGATTTACCGGTCAATCTATGTTCCTATCCTCACCTATGGTCACGAGCTGTGGGTAGTGACCAAAAGAACGAGATTGCGAATACAAGCGGCCGAAATGAGTTTCCTCCGCAGGGTGTCTGGGCTCTCCCTTAGAGATAGGGTGAGAAGCTCGGTCATCCGGGAGGGGCTCGGAGTAGAACCGCTGCTCCTCCGCATCGAGAGGAGTCAGATGAGGTGGCTCGGGCATCTAGTGAGAATGTCTCCTTGACGCCTCCCCGGTGAGGTGTTCCGGGCCCGTCCCACTGGGAGGAGGCCCCAGGGAAGACCCAGGACACGTTGGAGAGACTATGTTTCTCGGCTGGCCTGGGAACGCCTCGGGGTCCCCCCAGAAGAGCTGGAGGAAGTGGCCGGGGACAGGGACGTCTGGGTCTCTTTGCTCAAGCTGCCGCCCCCGCGATCCAATCCCCGGACCAGCGGAAGATGATGGATGGATGGATGGATGTTTTATCGTCAATTTAAAGGATAACTGCGGTATTTTCAACATTAAGCCTCTTTTATGAGTCGTCTGCAATGTTTTAGAACCCCCCTCAAACCTTTTTTTAATTTTACTGCTGTCTCCGGTATTTGCTTATTTGCTATTTTGATTCATCTCAACCTGCTTCAGAAGGGCAAGTCATATTCATGTCCAAAAAGGTCCGTAAAAGCACCATAAACGTCCGTTTTTAAAATCATCAACTCACCGGAGTGGTTACTGGTGTGCACTGGTAATCCATATCAAATTTTGTTGCGAAAAGTTGCTTCTGTCGTGTTTTATTTGGCAGCTCGTTCATGCGCGAACTATTTTCTTAACGGTGGCGGAGTAATATCAATGAACATCCAGTACAAAATGTCAAATAAAACACGACAGAAGCAACTTTTCGCAACGAAATTTGATATGGATTACCAGTGCACACCAGTAACCACTCCGGTGAGTTGATGATCTTGAAAACGGACGTTTATGGTGCTTTTACGGACCTTTTAGGACATGCACATGACTTGCCATTCTGAAGCAGGTTGAGAAGAATCAAAATTAGGCAAATACCGGAGACAGCAGTAAACATCAAAAAAGCGGTGAGGGGGGTTCTAAAACATTGCAGACGACTCAGAAAAGAGGCTTAATGTTGAAAATACCGCAGTTATCCTTTAAGATTGAAGGTGTAGCAATTTCACCAGAGAATGGGAGAGGCTGTCCGGCTTCCCGTGTTGTCTCTGAATAGCCGCGGCTGTTCCATTCCCATGTAAGCACTTTAAGTCCTCTCTTAAAACATACAATGACCAACCTTTTGACCAAAGCTTTTTGGCCATTTCCATTCATCTTTTCTTGAAAAGAAAGTGGGAACTTGGCTATTCTGTCACTTCGGTCTCTCTCTCCGTGAGTGATCGCTGTTAAAAAGAAAAGAAATAGCAACATCACAGCAGAGAGCTGCTTTTGTCTCTGCAAAGGCAGAGACAAAAAAAGATGTAAGAGGCCGCCACAATGCAGAATGCAAATGCGACATGATGACATCGTGAATATGCTGATTTGCGTATAATGTCATCTTGTGACATATAGCAAATTATTATTTTGTTTTTGTAGACTTTAGCTACTTTCTATTGCAAATAGTAGGTAACAGTGAGGAGATCAGAGTTTCTGTCCTGTCCAGTCCAGTGTTTTCTTAGTTTGCAAATTGAGTTAGCAACTTTTGTGTTTGGTTAGGCTTAAATAATCAAAATAATTTGGTTAGGTTCTGGTCACTGGTTTGGATTCGACATTTCAAACTGCTTGGTTAAGAATGGCAGGATCCAAAGTTTCCCAGTTTTTGTTTTTTTGCATTTCACGACAAATAGCCGTTATTACACACAACCTCTTGTGAAATGTAGAGTTCGATGATTTGTAAATCTCCTGAACAGTCACATCTGGGAACTGAGGTGTCCAGTTGCTGTACCTCTGTGAATGGAATGTTCTCTTTGTCTGTTTTGCATTTTCGAGATTGACTAAATGTTTACAGTTGGTGGGAGACGGTGGCATTTCGGGGTCATGGTCACAGATAGCTTCTTCTTTCAGGACAGAGCTTTCGCCTGCATTTTTTGATTGCATGGGGGAACTGTGTTCACGGGCAATGGATTGATTTCATGACAGTATCAAGTAGGGATGCCCCGATCCGATCACGTGATAGGAAATCGGGGTCGATTACGTTGTTTCAGACTCTATCGGAATAGCACATTACATCCCGATCAGGGATTGGATATATATGTATGTATTTATTTATTCTCTTTGTTTTTTTTATCAGAGCTATAATATTTCAAAACAAATGGGAAAAAATAACAGCTTAGTATTTACTGTTATGTCGTGGTACAGAGTCAGACCGTCTCAACTCCACACAGGAACAACGCATGCGGCATGACGTCACTTTGCTGCGTGCCGTAAAGCGAAGCAGAACACTCTTGAAGCTGGGGGCGCGAATGTCTGCGGTGTGGAAGTATTTTTAAAAAAATCAGGGACATCCTGGATCTGTTCTTTATTTTTTTAATCTGCTGTAGAAGTATTGGATCGGGACTCGGTATCGGCAGATACTCAAAATCAAATGACTCGGACTCGGGGGCAAAAAAACCTGATGGGGACATCCCTAGTATCAAGCCTATTTTTAAGGCAGCGTTGCCTGAAGGCTCAGCGATCACGGGCATCCATTTTTGATTTTCAGCTGTGTCCCTTATTACGTACTGTAGATGATGGAATAGTTCATTTGCAGATTGCCTAACTCCGCCCCTTGTCTAAGGTGCACTTTTTATACCCAATCAAGTCACTGACCTAATTAGTTGCATTGTTCCTCCAACTTTTTAGGATCACTTTCTTTTCCAGGCTTGCTGCCCCCTCTCCACTTTTTTAAGATCTGGTGCTGCCATCCGATTAAGGATGTGCTACTATTTCTCATGGCATCGTAAAATGTCTCCCTTTAAACATTTGATTCGTGTTCTATTATCTGATGTGAATGGCATATTGTCGAGGAGATTTCAAAAATCGTTTTTCTCTTTCTTCTTATTTTCACCCTTTACCTCCGATTGCTCTTGTTTTGGTCCACGTTAGCATGAGGAAATGACAGAAACAAATCAGGACTTGATCTTGAGACTGACATATTTTCGCTTTAGATTGTGTCAAGACAAATAGGCACATTTTAGAGGGTATATTTCTCTCTTTTAGTCAATATTTCTCACGTTAAAAAAAAAGCAGAATTGAGACCCGTGAGTATGTGTGGCAGTAAAGTGACAACTTTTCTGTCACCTTTGTCCCTCTGTCTGAGCACTCCGTTTAAAATTCACCTGCGCGCCCCTGTGTTTCTTTCTGTCAGACAACTTTGAGCACACAAGAAGCAACACGACATAACGATTTCCCTGACATCTCTTTGTGAAGCAGTGCAGAAATGACTTTTCACGTAGCTTAACAGGTAGTATTTACAATCAGCAATCAAATAGCTGTTTTTCTGCTTGTTCAGTGAAACAGAAACAGAAAAATGATAACGGCTGAACTATGAGACGCGATGATGGAGAGCCGGAGGCGAATTGAGCAGAGGGACGTTGGCAGAGATACTAGAAATTAATTGTGATACTCTCAACCAAAGAGGAAGAAGAAGAATTGTTGCTGTTTTTCTATTTCATTTCAGTTATTTAAATATGGATGGGGACCTTTGTAAAAACTGAAACACCACTTGAGATTTCAATTTTGAATTTAGCCTGCACGGGGGGGGGGGTGCAGATTTTTTTCATGCTCATTGCTTTGTAAATAACTGAGGTGACAACTCTTTGATTGTGAAAAGAAAAAGATAATCAAGAAGAAAAGTAGTTTTTCTATCAGTCCACTGCAGTTTTTAACAATTTCAGGTCAAACAAACAATGACGAACACTTCATCCAAACTAATAACGCAACCACAGTTCCAGCCAGTTTGTTTTGTTCGGGGACTACATTAATCAGAAGCCCCTTCGCTGTTCCCCGCTTGAGACTTGCTATGCAAATTGTTCTGATCAACTCCCTTTATTAAATTGGCTTGTTCATTGCCACATCTATTCAGCTGGAGGCCCGAAGGTAGCCGCTGCATCTCTATTCGGAGCGGTTATCTCTGACGAAAAAAGGAGTGAGGAGGTGGGGGGGGGGGATCATTTTCATAACCCAGGCGAGTTGGAAGCAGCCTTCTGAGTGATTGACTCCATGTTGGTATTCACTGATGCCTTGATAAATGAGAGCTGTTGTCAGCACATCTGCATGTATGCCGTAAAAATAGACGCGCCGTGGGAGATAAATCAACACAGATGAAAGTGGAGGTGCCATTCCAACCTGAAGCATATCATTTCCTCCCTTCCTGTTCATTTCCCTAAAGAGCGAGGGTGTGTGCGCTTGTGTGTCGGTCTCTCTACAAAGGGGTGGGGGGGGGTTGGAAATGACCGACACCTGTGCATGTTTGTGCCCGTGTGCGCTCGCATGTATACTTGACTCGCGCAGTGCACAGCTCAAAACACCTCTACCTTCGCTAATGGAACCACATTGCAGCTAGGATACGTGTTTCTTTGTCCTTGTCCGGAATGTTAAAAGACCCGCCGTTATCGGTATTTTACACCCAGGCGGCTCTAAACTTACATGCTGCTGAGATAATGCGAGACAAATTGCAACAAAAAAAAGGAGTCTTATTTGGTACCTTACAGAGCTCCTTTACGATTGCTTATTTCAGGGCTAAAGTGAATAGAATCCATCACGAGGCATGACTAATACTGAAGAAAGAAAAAAAATTGGATGAAAGCACGGTTAGCTCTTTTGTACCTCACAGACAGGAATCCTGTTGAGCAAAAGGGAAAAATGCTTTGCAATTTGTGGCTAACACGATACTGCGCAAACATTACTGAGTCACCCCTCTTTTCTTCATGTTTTGCCAGGAAAACCAGAAATATGCGTTGTGATGTATCGAAGCTCGTGCCAGTGTGTATGAAACTACAGGGAATAAGGAGAAAAGGAGTTTATGGAACTGAAATGAGCTTGGAAGTCGTGTTTTGATATGACCACCCGATGCGTCTCTCGGGTCCTGTCTCAGGACTCACCTTGTCGGTGCAGAAATACAGTTTTAGGCCGTGTTATCTTTGGACATTTTCATAGTTTTATAGTCAACAAAAGAAGTGAGTGAAAAAGCAGCCGGTGCCCAAAGAAACATTTTGAAAGGCTAAGACTAATAAGACTACAAGTCTGAGGGGTGGCTCAAGAAAAAATTTGAAATTTCCATTTTGAATGCATCTGTATGTGTCTCCTCAGATGCCTATTAAGTGGATGGCTCTGGAGTGCATCCACTACAGGAAGTTCACCCATCAGAGTGACGTGTGGAGCTATGGTGAGTACTCAATCTACTCCGTGTCTTCCCACAAAGTCACTGACCCGAAATCCTGTTGTCCGCCCGCTTGCCTTATTTTCCGTCTCACCTCTCCATCTCTCTCTTCCTGTGTTGTTGTTTTTTTTTTTTATCCTTCTTCACCCAGGAGTGACCATCTGGGAGCTGATGACATTCGGAGGGAAACCGTACGACGGCATCCCCACGCGAGAAATCCCCGACATCTTGGAGAAGGGGGAGCGCCTTCCCCAGCCGCCCATTTGTACCATCGACGTTTACATGGTCATGGTCAAATGTGAGAAAATGCATTACAGCTCACCTCCATAAACCAACATACATACAACCAACCATTTGATGTTTTATATAACGTTTACGAGGCTGGTAGTACTCAGCTTGTACTCGACGGCACATAAGGCAAGGCAAGGCAAGTTTATTTGTACAGCACAATTCAACTACAAGGCGATTCAAAGTGGTTTACAGATACATTAAAACATTAGAAATAAAAAGCATGATTTAAGTTTTAAACAAAAAAAGAAAGGAATAAGAACAATAGGTAGAATCAGATAAAATCAGTAGTTAATATGTGATTAAGTTTTGAAACTCAAGCTTCAGATTTGGAGCTTTATTCAAATTTCAGATGCAGCTGAAAATAGGTGTGTCTTCAATCTGGACTTGAATACACTTAGTGTTTCAGCTGATCTGAGGCTTTCTGGGAGTTTGTTCCAGACATGTGGAGCATAGAAGCTGAATGCAGCTTCTCCATATCTGGTTCTGACTCTGGGAACTGATAAAAGACCGGATCCAGATGACCTGAGGGGTCTGGAAGGTTCATACTGGGTCAGGAGGTCACTGATGTATTTTGGTCCTAGACCATTCAGAGCTTTATAGACCAGCATCAGAACTTTAAGGTCTATCCTCTTATATATGTAAAAGGCTGACGTTTACAGTAAAAAGAGATCATTGTGGTTTTCACAGGATTAATGTGTGTTCTATAGAACATCTGAACATCCGAACATCCATTTTTGGTCTTGAAATTGAATAACACTGTCACTCTTTTGCTCTGAAGTCAGATCAGAGAAACCGTTTGCTCAATATGCAGCCGGTGTCAGCAGTGGACCAGATTAGCGTGGTATAAATATAAAGTCTGGCTGTCGGCACCTCTAAAGATCACTAATTAAAACATTGTATCTTGAGTAATCCATGCGAAAGTGCAAAAGTGATTAGTTGGGATTACACGTGCTGGACCTGTGTCTGGGAGTTGTAGGTTGCCAAGCAACTGTTGTAGCAGAGACTTAAGGAAGTGGTACTGACTTTGCATAAGTGGAGTTTTAACTTCGGTGGCGGGGACAGCGACGAACTGTGCTCACGACGAATCTCTGTAAGATAAATTGGGTGCAAAAATCAGTTTGAATCGTTTTAAATGTGAGAGCACGATTGAGCAGGTGCAGAAGTTGCGGGTAAAGTGCGGGTTAGGTGTGTCCAAGGGGACAAAGAAGGTTTTCAGAAGGGACGAGTCGTCACAAGATTTCTTGAAGGTACAGAAGGACCCCACTGCGTTCTGAGAGCATCACCATCATGGATCCATGTATAAGAACAGTCTGGATTACTTTGTGCATAGCGATGTTATTCCAAAACAAGAGCAATGCAATGATTGAGAAGGATCATAAACATGTAGGAGGGAGTTTAAATACCTCAGTGCCGAGTTTGCAGTCACTTAGGCGAGCGATGAATTTGATTCCGGCTGCCTTATTAGTCAGTAAAGGTCAGTGTGAAGTGGAGTGACATGGTCCCCTTTTTTGATTGATCACACACCAGACGAGGTGCCACGTTCCTGACAGCCTGTCGGAGTTTCACTGCGCGTGCTGAGAGACCAGCTGAGGCCTGATAACTATGATAACTGTGGCCTGAACCGAGGCGCGGGTCGTATACTGAGCGCCACACGGCCCGATTTATCTTTCGTCGTAAAAAACTACAAAGCAACACCACCAAGAGACAGCTGCGACACAACCAGAAAAAAACACAAATGTTTATGAATCCCCACACCCAATCTTCTTGCAGCCTTTATTGGGGAGACAGTTGAAGAGGCAAGTTTTCTGTTGATGTTGTGTTGGACGGACTGATGAGCAGCTCAGTCTTACAGGCTGCATCGTGTCCCAGAGGGGCTTCAGCAAAATTCAGTATTGGTTTTCTTGTAAACAGCGATTTCTCTGGATTCTCCGGGTCTTTAAATGATATTATGCTGCGTTGGTGATGAAATCTGCAAATTCGTAGCGATTTATTTTATTTTTTTAGAGAGAAAAAGTTTTTCTTTGATTGTTAAAATATTTGATATCTTGTGGAAAGACTATTTTTAGTTTCATACTGGTTTTAAATAATTTTGAAATCCTTAAATACTGTTTTTATTTGCATTGTACACAAGGGCCTGTTAGCTTTCCATGTCGTTTAAGAACTTGAAATGAGATTTCTATGAGAAGCATGTTAGATGTGTTCGCTACAGAGTTTAACCCTACTTTTGCTGCTTGTTGAGGATGACGTTGCAAAATGGCAAACTCTTCAACGAAGAATCCACTTGTCGTTAGCTTTACTCGATGTGAGTGTTCATTTTTGGTTCATATTTTTCAAACAATTTGTCACGAAGTCGAAGTGCATTTGCTGAAATTTTACATGCTGAAACCTTGATGCTGGCACGGTAAACACATTTGCTGTGATGCTTGCATCTCCCGGTGGTTTTGATTCACACTGTGGACATATCGTGTAAAAATGTGTGAATAAAGGTAGTACCCGAGGCCTAAACCACAGGTTGTAGCATTAAGCACATTCATAAAGAGCATTATTCCAGTGTTGTGGAGCTCTTTTTTCGTTTTCTTTTCTTTTCATTTTCAAATCATGTTTATCCTCTGCTGCCGCTCAGCTTCAGGTGATACGGATGAGTTGTAGTTTAATAAGAGTTCATATTTTATTATTCACCCCATGAGATGTTATCGCAACTCTGGGGCTACATTCCAAGGCTGACAGAGAAGTTGAGATATAATGAGCTGGCAAAGATCGAACTGTGATGTCACGAAAACCGCGATAAGTTGCTGGTTTGCTGGCCCAGTCCACACCAGGGACTCTGCCCCGATCCTCGTTGACGTCAGCCTTCCGTCTGGACTATCCAATTCACCCAAACTCTCCCTCCAGCTTGTGCAAAACACCCAAAGAGATCAACTCTCTCCTTTTTCCTCCCATCTTCCACCTCCTCCCACAATGCTCGCACGAGGGGGTTACCGTGGGATCCACCCTCCCATATTTCCAGGAAACAGTCCAGGCGTGTAAGCCAAAAACAGGCATTGAGTTGTGCCAGCTATTAGCTTCTTGGCTCGTTTTCCTCACACCAGTCTGGTCATCGCTTCAACTTGTCTTAACCTACAGTGGAGTGACTGTTCTGTCACTCAGTTATCTGTTCCCTGAAAATCTCATAAAAACAACTGCTTACGCGGTTCGGACTCTTGTTAATCGTCTTGTCTTTTATTGCACAATTACTGTGTCGGTATAATAAATGTAGCTCTTAACCCTGGCCTCTTGTGGCACTATGAATTTAAACCTGTGGCACTCATTGGGATTCACTCTGCAGAGGGCTTAAATGCCAAATGTGTTGAAAGAAAATAATGTGATCCTGCTCAGAGCTTTAAATCAAAACATATTCCCATGATAAAGATGGTGATCGTACTAAAATGTCATGATATCTAATAGATTCCAATGCCTTTTGACAGCATTGAAGCAAACCCTGAAAGCCCTGCAGCGTTTTAGTCTAATAATACCGCCAACTTCTTCTTTCTTTCACCCTGGAGGAGAAAGATAATTTTTATGTGCTATGCAGATCTGTCAAGACGTGTCTGGGCAATGATATTATAAATGCTGATGTTGAGGGGTTCCCTTACTTTGCTAAAAGTGTGGGTGTGCTTTTTTCTTTGAAATGCCACAAATTCTCCAATTGCAGTCATCCAAGGTACGACCACCTTTATCCATCAGCACAGCCTGAACCCCTCTTAGACAGTCTGTCTTGTAAGTTTTTTGTCGTCGTCGGGAATAGTTCTCCGGGCTTCTTGAAGGCCGTTCCAAAGCTCTTCGTTGGATGTCGGCTGCCATTTGTTCCGTTCTCCGTCAAGATCATCCCACGCCCCTTCAGTGATGTCCAAATGCCTCTCTTTAGGTCCTGTGTCAGGTCTTTGCTGGATTTTCTTAGGGACATCATCAGATGCCGCTTCTTATTTTGTCCTCCACTTGTACAGTTTCGTCATTTTTATTTATTTTTTGACACTCAGCTACATGTTGTGATTTTGGTTTTCAGCTAATAGCTCCCCGAGAGTCACCTTGTTGGTGCCAAAATACTATTTTGTGTCAGTCAAACCGTGTTATCTTTGGCATCTTTATTGGATGCCTCGAAAGAAATGGGGACAAATGGTGTGTCTTTGCAACAGGCTGCTGGCAACAAAGTGCCCTGAAGATACCATTTAAAACTGGTTCACAACAACCACAACAGGGGTTCATCCCTTGAGCCTTTCTTATGCTTGAATGATTCAAAGACGAGTGTTTAAGTAGCTTCACGAACAAACAAACAAAAGAAAAACAAAAAAAAACGTCAGGTAAAAGGACAGGACTGAAAATTAGTGGTGGGGAGGAGCCAATTTCCCAAAGAAAAACTTTCAATCACCTTTAGAGAGCCCAGACAGCTATTTCCCTTTTCAAGATCACTTGAAAAGATTCCAAGAAAAAAAAGTCTGGTTCTTTGGAAGCAAACTTTTGCACGGTATCAGAATACCACACCACCTTCAGCAATATTTGCTAACTAAATGGAGGACTTAGGTCGGGCGGACACTAAATGATCAAATGAAAACCATAACAAGTTGGAACGCTGAGCCAGAAAGAAGCAGGCAGGTCGGGCTGTCCATTCAGAAGCCAGAGGGGAAGCTCAGCAAACAGCCACATGAATTGTAATTGGATGTTGACTGAGAGCCGTTGTTTGTGATTTGGTGTGCCGTCACACTGCGTGCCCCGCCGCCTCAGCGCCACCCCAATAAAGATGAAATAGAGTTTGATTGCCGGAGTAATTGCACCTCATTTGGGTAATGGGCCTGCATGGGGCGCTACAAGTGGAAATGAGATGAGCAGCACAAAGTCAGACAGGAGGAATGACAAAAGAAAGGGTTTATCTAAATGAGGCTAGCTTTAGAATGAAAGGGAGGTCAACAGGGAAAGCATTAAGCTAGTCACATATAACTGGTAAAATAAAGTGAAGAGAAACAATTACAGTCTTTGTCCCCCCCCCCCCCCCCCCCCATGAGATTTACTACAGGCCCCACTTTATTCATCAGCCTTGTAAAATCTGTAATAGAGGTGTAGACACTGAAACCAGCAGCTGAGTTAGTCTAATCTGAGCCGAGACACCACCCGCTGTTTCACTTTGCCTTCAGGGGGTTCGCAGCCCGAGGGAGAGGAGCGTAGACTCTGGACTGAAAAGAAAAACACTTTACTTCTCCATTAGAACTATCTCAAAGTTTTCCCATGAGCAAAGCACTCTTTATTTTAGTAAAGCAAACTTTATTGAAATGAATAGCGTTGTTGCCCAGGCAGCATTCTTTGGCTAAATGCAGGTTAACATGATAAAGGATCAAATGAAACTCATTTTATTGGGTGATTTGAAGAACTTGCACACTTCCTTGAGAGCATACAAGTGCAAAGTGTGAAAGTGATGTCCTATGTGAAGGCCATTGGCTGTCAATCACTGGCTTAAAATAAAGTAAAAAAGCTTTTTTTCTCTACGTATTCATGCAGAGTAGCGAGTGGGGATGAATGAAACGGAATGAACTGCAAGTGCAACAGAGGATATTTTCTCTTTTTGAGACGATAGCAAAAAAATCTGAAGAAGGTTAAACTGAAGGTGGCAGAGAATGAGGAAAAATCTCTTCTTTCAGGCCATTATGCATCTGTATATCTATCTATTTTTCTCTTTTCCACCTTCCTTTCCCACATCCCTCTCTGTTCTTTTCCTCAGGCTGGATGATTGATGCAGACAGCAGGCCGAAGTTCAAGGAGTTAGCTGCTGAGTTCTGCAGAATGGCGCGAGACCCCCAGCGATACCTGGTCATCCAGGTGTGTCCTCCTCAACAGGCTGTCTGCCAGGGCACTCTTTAATGAGACTTCTCTGTGCAGCTAGTCGCATGCTACGGCAGCCAAACATAGTCTGATGCAGTTGTGTGAAACACTGCCTTCTGGATTAAACAAATATGAATTATGATTCAGGGAGACGACCGGATGAAGCTGCCCAGCCCCAACGACAGCAAGTTCTTCCAGAGCCTGCTGGATGAAGAGGACCTTGATGACTTGATGGATGCTGAGGAGTATCTGGTGCCTCGAGGTTTCAATGCGGCTCCTCCGTCGTGCACAGCCAGGCCTCGAGTTGACTCTAACAGAGTAAGACGCTGTTTCTACACACACAAAGATGTTGCGACTCTAGGTTTTCTAAGATAAAAACATGCAAACATCACCCGTCCTCCAGCCTGGTCTCACAATTAGCTGTGAAGTACGGTTACACCAATAACGAGGGCTCTTTAAGGCTCTGTTTACATTAATTCATTTCAACCTTTCTTCGTGTCGGCGTCTTGCAAACTATTTACATTTACACACAAACGGGGATCGACTGATTCGCTAGTCACATGACTAATCAGCCATCACATCACATGATTGCCCTTGCTTTATTATTTATTATTCTTTATTATTTATTCTTCGGCGACAACAACTTGGTCCACGAAATTGTCCCACCATGCGCTGCTTCTTCCCGGTCTAACCCAAAAGCGGCGCTCCATGTACGGCTTGCGTTGCTGCAGTGGCTGGGTTCTCATCATAAAAGCTTGTTGAATCTGGCGCCTCCTTGCCACCTATTGTTGTGCACAGCGTACTACCAGCAGTAGGACATGGAGCAGGCTCCCATGCTGATCGTGGTTGTCCATGATTTCCATATTCTTCTCGATGACACGAATAGAAAGGAAGTGTGTAACTGAAGTGAAGCACGCCTGTTTGTTTTTAGTTTCCCAGCACTCAAGTCACATGACCAACGATACCAGCCTAGCGAATCAGGGAGGAGTACGTCCGCAGTATAGAGCTCAGCACTGCGGATCCCCGTTTCTCACCGTTTACAACTGCTAAAAATCAGCATCGTATGCGAATGCTTATGTGGGCTCCGGCGTCTTTGAATCCTTCCACCTATGAAGTCGTATTCCAGTATTTTAATGTAAATGGACAGTGCATCCACGATAGAAACGATATAGAAACAGATTAGTATAAACGGACCCTAAGACAAGTGATGGTGTTTCATAACCTTACAATTTAATGAAGTGCTGTGAATTTACTGTGGATTTAAAATCTAAAATTTATCTTGCATCAGTAAGGCACAACATTATGACCACCTACCTAATATTAAGTAGGTTCATTCTGACCTTTCAGAGTCTGGACAAAGAACATCTGAGAGTGTTCTGGAGTGTCTTGCACAGGATGTTAATCAGAGATCCTTTGAGAAAAGTGTAAAAGTATAAACACGGTAAATCACACAGAAGAGGCGCGGAGGAACAAACTAACTGTTCACAACAGTTTGAAATTAAACAGGAAATGGCAAACAAATACCTGAAATTAAAGCATTTTGATAGAGCAACTTTTTAAAATCACCATTAAAAGACCTTTTGGTTTTACTGATTTGACTCAATTCTTCCCTTCTTCTTGTCTTAAACGGCCCCAAATCGCTGTCTTCTCTAAGTGCTCGAGGCTGTTAAGAACTTTCACTGCACGGATGATTTTCTTTTGCTAATGGTAAACCTGGACTTTTTATGTGCTCGCTCTGCAGGCCCCAAGTTTCATGACTTAGCGCTTTAGAAGCAAATAACAGCTGCCCTTTTAAAAGGCTTGAGCCTTATAGGCAATGAGTGCAGGCCGTTTGCTCTGCAGCATTCGTCCTGTGATGCTGGCCCATTGCTTTGCATCTTGTACAAATTTGTCTTGCAAGAGGCTCTTTGTTCGTCCGTCTCCCCAAAAAAAAACAACACACAGCATAATCCACCTGAGGTCCGGCGTGTTTAGGGCAAAGAAGCCCATCAGCCTTTTGATTATGCAGATAAATTTCCCCTAATGCTCAGACAGGGAGGGAACTCATTGTTAAACGCTACTGGCCATTTTTTGTCAGGGGAATTTAGTTATTCAGGCTGCGGGTCTGCAAATGCAGTCCGATGGAGACAGTTATCTGTGTTGACTCGCTCTCACGCGCTCATACTTGAAAAGAGGAGCAGATAATGACTAGCTTTGAAGAAGGGATGAAGTGAGAAGTTGGTGGAGGGGGAGGCTGATTGCAATGGAGGTTGGACTGTAGGAGGAGGTGGAGAGATATAACCCCGGGATGTTTCCTTTGTCTTTTCTTTTCCTGTTGTGTTTTGTTGCTCCGCTTCCTGTAATTGCTGCTTTAGCGCTAGCAGTTGGCGAGAGTGCAGAAGAGCTGGCCTGGATTACATAGCCCATGGGCAAGTGAGCACAGCACCATGAGAAGCCTTTAGTTCACGTGTCATGTTTTGTGTTTTATTATGGGGATTTTTGTTCTTTTTTTGAGGCTCAGGTGTTTGAATCATAGATTCGCCTGACTGCCTCTCAGAGTCTCTTAAGACTGATGACTAGACCAGCAAAACTTTACCTGAGGATTTTACTTCAAAAAAGGAGGAGAGGGCACAAGATTAACAAAAACTTCGTCTCATCCTCTCAACTCGTCCCTTTAACACAGAACCAGTTTGGCTATCGAGATGGTGGTCCGAACCCAGAGGAAGGAGCCCTCGCCCAAGCCTCTGTGAACCAGGAAGCCACAGGTGGCCCGGTTCCCGCCCTGGAGAACCAGCGCTGTAACGGAAGCCTGCATAAGAAGAGCCTGAGCCAAGCTGGAGGGGAAGACAGCGGAGCCCAGAGGTACAGCGCTGACCCTACCATCTTCCTGGGGGAGAGAGCGTCCAGAGGGGACACTGATGAGGACGGCTACATGACGCCAATGAAGGACAAGAGCTCCTCAGGTAGTCTAAGAACACAAAACAGTCAAGTTACGTTAGGATATTTTACAGAACGCACATTATAAGCCTTTGTTATAGTGGGGAAATAAGTCCAGTTGAAAATTGTGCATTCATTTTTATTGACATGTCAAACACAGACACAACCATGTGACTCAGGCAGATGCAAAACTTTATACAAGACAGGCACACTCTCGTCTCTTGCACCGTCTGTTCTGTCTCGTCTTTGCTCATTCACACACTCAATGCAATCTTTTGTAGTATTGTCTGCCTGTCGTTTTGCTTGTTCATTTCATTTCGCTGCCATTGATTAATACTCCTGCTGAGTTTCCATCGACAGCAGTTTATGCCAGCTACTACTCCAGAGTCATGTTTTGCCTTTGATCGTATTTCACTCCATCAGCCCAGCTTCTGAGCTACCATCTTTGATTTGTGAGCAGCTCTAAATATAACAAAGCCTGCGGCAAAGTGCATCTGATGCAATGTCGAGGAGCTGAAGAGTGGGGAAAAAAATCAATAGGTTTCACACCCCACCATTATAGCGCTTGGAAGCAGTGAAGAAGGGGTCATTTGCTGGCACTTTCACCCGAGGCAGATGGAGCTTCCACTGCCAAAGAACTGCTGGCATGTTTCCCATCTGGTCCTCAGTGGCTGCCATTATCACCATTACCATCTCATCTCCTCATTAGCCAATGATCTCTTTCTCTTACTCTCTTTCAATTTCCATTCACTTTGTTTACTCTGCTGTTGATTTGATTTCTGTTGATTTTTCTTCTGATTGTCTCTCATAGACTCCTTTGCACTTCGTCCTCTAATCCCTACCCTTTTTCCTTCTCTGGCCCGTGCTGCAGAGTATCTGAATCCAATTGAGGAGAACCCCTTTGTCTCACGACGTAAAAACGGTGAGGTCCATGCCTTGGACAACCCGGGCTACCACAGCACACCCAACAGCCAGCCAAAAGGAGAGGATGAGTACATCAACGAGCCCCTCTACCTCAACACCTTCCACAGCTCCGCTGAGTTAGGCCTGGAAGCCCTGAGGAGAAACGGTCTGCCATTACCCATCCACCCTCCTTCTTCCATCTCGGCTTCAACCCCAGGCCCCCACCTCCCACTTACCATCCAGACCAGCCTGCCCCACTTCCCCCTCCCCACAGCCCAGCCATCTCCGTCTGGTGTGCCCTGCCTCCACGGTCCAGCGACTCACATCCTCCACGCCCACCACACCATTAAACCTGCAGGACAACCTGGCAACCCAGGCGGCGGCTCCCTATCTCAGAGCCAAACAGGAACTACTGCCCAAGTCCAGGTGAGCCAATCAGGTGCCCTGTGCACTTCAGCCACCATCGGGCATGGCAGTTTGCCGGCCTACCAGAGCCACGCCATCTCACACCCTGCGAGCATGCTGAAGCACGGAGGGCACACGTCAGGTAAAGCCAGCGGGAAGAAGCTGAAGGTAACCTTTGACAATCCTGAATACTGGCAGCACAGCTTGCCTCCCAAATCATCTATCCAGGTGGCCCCAGATGCAGCCCAGGGAGGCTCCACCAACGCCAAGCTCTTCTATAAACAGAACGGACACATACGACCGGCGGTAGCTGAGAACCCCGAATACATGTCTGAGTTTGCCCTGAAGTCCGGCACTGTCTTGCCGCCTCCACCTTACAGGCAGCGAAACACTGTGGTCTAGATTGTCCCCCGATCTTACTCCACCCCCCCCTCGACAACCCTGACATTCTTCTTGATTCCACCATCAGAGGCCGGCAACCAAAGCCACCCACTCTCGTTCCAGAAAAATGCGCCATCTGCTGTAGCAACATCCAAGAGAGGTGGACAAGCAGAAACCAACTCAGACATCTTCACTATATCCAGTCCGGTCCATTTTCTGTTCTGTAGATAGAGACTCTGCTCCAACTCTCCGAGAGCGTGGAGTATATGGCAGTTTTGGGCGGAGGACAGAGAACACAGCTGTGAGCGCTCTGGGTCTTGTTGTTCGCACCAAGGCAGGCGCACGACTCTCGAACACATTGGATTCATCTTTGGGAACCTGAACTCACTGCCAGCCACTTCAGTGTCAGATTTGTGAGAGGAACAAATACTTTAATTTTTTTTTCTTTTCTTGTTCTCCAGCATAGAAGTCTGAGGATGAGCAATATTCTGCAGAGGGTTTATGTAAACGAGCAAACCGATAGAACAAATTCAGTTTGTTAGATGTCTGGCTTTGCGAATGATATTGGAGTGACGTGAAGAATGGTAATTATGGAGGAAAAGAAGACCAAGTTTATGTTCAGTCATTGGATGGAGCACTCATCCATCATATTCTTTTTTTTCCTTTTTCTTTTTTAACCTGTAGGATCCATTTATTCTTAAATTCTTTTCATCAAATCCGGGAAATCCATTTCATCCTTCTACTGTAACTACGATACTGTGATGGCCGGAACTACAGCGTTTTCTTCTGTGGCATTTGTAGTTCAACCACAGACTCTGTACGTTGTCTGAAAAGATGCAGGGCAACTATAGTCTTGTTATTTTTCACTTGACTGCTGTCTGCTTGGAAAGGCTGATCAAAAAACAGCTTTTCCAGGTGAAAGGGTCTAACATAAAAATACACTGTTAATACTTTGATAAGCACCGGATTTGGTGCTGAACGTTCGACTTTTATACACTGGTTTTCCCATTTAGACCGTGACTCTTAATTGATGAGCAACTATCTTTATGGAAATGGCTGTGTACAGCTAAATAAAGTGTCAAGATCATCCATTAAGCAGTAGAGCTTAAAAGAAGAGAGAGAAGAAATGACTACAGAGAGCTGAGGAAAGGTTCACACAAGCCGACTAATGAAGACCTCAAGGAATGAAGAAGGCAGCACCAGCAGAGCACAGTAAAGCAGACTACTTTTTATGTGGGTGTTTTATGTCAGTGCGATTGGGATGAGTGTGGGTGTGTATGTTCACATATTATGAAGTCGGCTTGACCCCGTCGGGATATCTTTTTTCTTTTTTAAAAATCAGTGATCAGTGGGCTCGATAGCTAAAGACGTTCATTATCTCTGTTAACTAACAGCAGACTCGACAAAGCTTTTGGTCTGCGGTCGCTCTTAAGCAGAAGACGAATCAAGCTTGGATCAAAAACTCATGGAGTGGCCCCCATCTGCGCCAAATGAGAAAGAAAAATCAACTACGTTTTTTTGATCTCAAGTACATTTTTGGAGAGTAGCGACATAGCGGCATATGTGAGCAAGATTCAACGACTGATATCGCAGGAAATGGGTACAGTTGTTCATTACCCGAATTTTCTTTTCCACCACATCTATACTCTTACAGACATTACAATGAAATTTAAATTTTTAGGTTATTAGTGGCAATTTACAGGTTAAAATGACAGGCTTGACAGCTTGATAAGTTTTTTTTTGCAATCTCAACTCCCAGCCCTTCAGAAAACTCTTTTTTCTTGGTTAAAGTTGGAAGTTTATTCGAAATCTGGGCTATCCTCTGAAAATAGAGACATGAGAGAACACACAAATATCCAAGTTTTTTTCCAAGCAACCACGTCGCTTCATTTTTGAAGGCTTGATAAACCTCACAAACACCGAGGCTGTTTTGGATGTAGCAATAAGGAATTATCCGTCATTTTAGCCCGAAATCACATAAATGTAAGTATACGGACTTTTAAAAGATGCCGATGAGAGCGAGGCTTATTCTGACGGAAACAAAACTCTGATCTAGATTAGGTGCAAGCTTTTGTGCATCATTTGAGCCTCATTTGGCAGTTTTATAGATTGACAGCTAAACATTTTGAGTATCACCTAACATCTTCAGCTGGATCACCTTTTTTATTTGACTTTTATCATTTCATTTTACACATAACGACCAGTGTGCATTGTCATTATTTTTGTCATTATATTGACTTTGAACTTAAAGTTGATTCCACCCGTGCAACCAGTTTCACTTTGGCTGCTCTAACTGTCAGTGACTGTTACTGAATTGTTTTGGAGTAGCAGATGGTACGAGTTGGTAAAACGCCACCTTAATTTCTTGATCATTTATTTTGAGTGAGATAAAATAATGCACAGACTGTTTCAATCAACGTAATGAGGAAAAGTCTTTAATACTGAACTGTATTGTTTCTCTACCAACCAGTAGCTGACCATAGCAACTACTTTCATGAAGCATTTCATGGTTTTGAGTACGCATCATCATCATATGTCTGATGTTAAGGAAAGGCTGAGTCCAGAAGAGGTTTGCAGTAACTACATCAGCATTTTGACCACAGTGTTTGACCAACTCCAGTCAGTCCTTTTGTTGACCCATGACCTTTTCTTACCTGAAGATTCACACCAAAAACCAAGATTTGTTGTTACATTGCATGAATTTTATGTTTAAATTTGGTTCTGTTATCTAATAACATATGTTATCTAATAATATGTATGTAGGCATTCTTAATAATTTCACAACATAACGCCAGCCATTGTCGTCCCTCAAGTGTTCTGTCTGTTCCCTGTGTTCGATATTGATTGGTTGATAGGCAGTCATGCATCTGACATCAGTGTGTGTCACTCAGTTAGTTGGCTTATTTTTTTATGATGTCGTCACGGTGTATTTCAGTGAAAAACTTGTTCTTCTCCAGCTCTGGCCATAGTTTTAGCCGTAACTTTTTTTTTTTTTTTTTAAAGAAAAAAAACTAGCCGAACCACCAATTGGCTAAAAACCAAGCCGAGCCCACCTTTTTTCAAATCAAAGCTGGGCAGTTCGTGCATCTAATTTTGATTTGGATCAAGCCTAAACCTCCTGAGCAAAGTCGTGCGTTTTGAATTCACACAACAATTAGGATAACCAAAAGGCGCTATACTGCGTTCACAAAGTTTTTGGGGACAGGGTTGATCCGCACCTCCAGTAAAAAGGCTCGTTAATCATATTGATGAATGTACCAAATATCGAGTCCCGTCATTGCTTTTTCTTAGCTGGTGTAACTTGTTCCTTTGTACTTTCACAGACACAGAATTTGAATTAGCACAAGTAGAGTTTGCCCACAGAATATTTGCAGCCTTCACTTCTGATGCCTCTGCAGGCAAACTGCCGTGCCATGCTGCCAGAAGCACTGGTTTTACAGCCATTCTTTCTTCCCGACAAGCCATACAGAGCAACCCGCGGGTGTGAAAAAACAAGTTTAGGAGTCAAAACTTTTGTAATGTTGGTTTATCTCAAAGGTCCAGTTGCAATATCTCCCTGAACCTTTAACAAGGGCGACATTTACTGGTCTTTATTTGTTGATCATCGATATTGCTGTGTCATTGTTCCAACATCTTTTCATCATTCTGCTGCGGGGAGAGCTGAGCTGTTTTCTTGTTTTGGTTATTTATATCATGTATTGCAGCGTGTCGGAAAGTGTTTGTCTATGCACATATAAAGCTGTATATGTTTTTCCTCCCTATGGAGCACTTTGATCAGAGGCGCGGGTAGAAAAAGAGTATTTCCAGCCTTCCTTGCAAAAAACTGGTATATCTGGATGTTTAACACTTCAGAAGGCAAAAGCTGAGGAAGAGGTCTGAGGAAGATACTGCTGCCAAGAGTTGAAGACAAGAACACATTCGAGGTGGTGCTGACCAGCTTCAAGAATGTCCTCATTTCCGTGTTTTTTTTTTGTTTGCTTCAAACAGTATTTATAATGCCGCTTTGATGATATCATGATTAATAGATGAAGGAGTATTTTGTAGTCCCTTTTAGAGCTCTAATTCTATGAAATAGAGACAGCATTTAATATCAGTGTTAAATATTTATGGCACATTTGAGCTTGTTTATTCTGAGCGATGGAAGCAACTGCCAAATCTGGGTTTTAAGGGGGGATAAAAAGGATGATGTGGGGAATAAAAAAGAAAAAGGAGAACATATACCTCGGTTCCATCCTCCTCAAATAATTCTGCAGACCCAGGAAAAAACATGCGTTATAATCACTAATAGATTTCACTGAGACTATTTAAAGAAGTGGTGTGAAACGTAGAGCATCTAAGGCACTCAGCCCTGTATTTTTAGTGAACTTATCTCCTGATTTCATTGACAGAAGACAGAAAGACGCACCTGAACCTTAAGATTAACCAGTTCTCATCATTGTTATGTCATCCAGATGCCTTGTTTACCTCTCTTTAAATATCACAAATGTGTTTTTGTGGATATAGTTATTCTTTCCTGTCTGCTGACTCTTAATATGTTAAAACATATTTTTGCCTTGGTGTTGGGCTGTGGTACCTGCCCTATTCGCCCCAGTGTGTCTCATGGCAGTTATAAAAGAAAAAAATGCCACAGCAACACCAGTCTTAAGGGTCTTGTCCATGTGGGTTATTAAGGCCCAGCTCTTTGTATGGTCTTCGATCCACATGCTAATGCAGTTTTAGGTCACTCAAAGTTCATCTTTATTACTTGGCAGTGTTGGCATAGAAACCCAGAGACTTGTGGCACGTGACGTTTTGGTATTCGCTGTTATATTCTTGCGTTTTCATATGTTTGTGTGGACCAGGTCTAAGGCTAAGTGCACACAGATAGTTAAAGCAATACTATGTAACATTTCTACCTTAAAATAACAGCTTGAAAAAAATTGTGCGGCTAGAATGAGTTTTAATATTAGCATTGGCCTGTCTCCTATGCCCTTCGGGGGTCTGAGTTGGAAAAACTGCGCTATGTAACTTTGCTGGACCGGCCCGGGAGCTGAGCGGAAGTACTTCGACTTGCTTTCTGGCACACCTACCGCAAAAACAAATAGACCCCTCTCACGCTCCCAGGTATAAGGCTAAGCTAGCGCAACATTGTCAGTACGATCATCATGGCAGAGGCACCGAAGAAACAGAAGAAGAAGTTGACTGATGAAGCAAGGAAGAGAAAGAGAGAGGCCGACAAAGCAAGAGACCGGACTAGAGTTGCTCTTGGAACAGCCTGTAGGGGGAGCTCCATGGGCTTTTTGAGAAGTTACATTGTATTGCTTTAAGTGCTGAACACAGGGAAACACTCTCACAATTCTTGAGCCGAATTCTTTGCCAAATCTGGTCCAAAACTGACAACATTGGTGTTTGGTCCCGCGTTGTTGAAGTTTTGTTTCATGTTGCAGTGTAGTCCATACGGAGGGTAACTGGACATTTATGTGCAAACATGTAAAAAGTCCTGTTAGCAAGGTTAGCACCAGAGCTATCTTAGCTAGATCTGCCATTGCCATGTAGACAAAGGAGATATCGTAGTAAGGATATAGCCATAGCACACGCTATGAGCCAAAATCCCAGACTTTCTAGTCCACACCTGTCAGAGATGGGGACTCGAGTCATGCGACTCGACTCGAGTCGCACTTAAGTTGCACAAAGAAAGACTCGAGACTTGACTTCAGACTTGCCCTCAAAAGACTTGAGACTTGACTTGGACTCGAGGTCTGGGACTTGTAAACAATCTTTATTTCCTGAAATTATTGTTTCTGATCTTTATTTAGTAAATTTCGATGTATGACAAGGCTGATGGCAGGCTGAGAGCAGCATAGCCTCACGCATACGGGCAGCCAGCCACTGATATCAAAACTACTGTAACCATGGCAACGTCAAGCTCATCTGGACCTGTGCCATATGTTGTCACATTTGGTTTTAAAGCGTTCACGCAGACGGCAAACAAGCAAACGGCCACTTGCAAAGTGTGTGGTATCAGGATAAATGATGCCGGCTCAACTACGTCCAACTTCATCAGGCACCTGAAAACACACAAGGACAGGTCAGTCTCTTTGTAACGTGAAAGGGAAACTTAGCGCGTATCGACAGGTTACGCTAGCAAACTAATCAAAGTAAACAGTGTAAACTATATGCAGATCATAGCTTCATTGTTCAGTACACGGCGTTGCTGATTTATCTGCAGCAGCCTGTGGAATTTGGGAATGACTTGGGTTAAGTAGCCTTGGTTAACAGTTACCGAATTAATTGCTAAGCCAAGTCTACGTGGATGTAACTTCACGTTAATCGAATTGCTGTTTTAAAATTACCCACTTTTACTATTTCAGGGACACCTCATAAAATTCCAGGTCGACACTGTAAAGAAAAACCTGAAAAATGCCCTGCAATTGTGCTGAAAAATGTTATGCATGAGAAGTTCAGGCTACACAGCCAGTTATTAATATGTGTGTTCATGTATCCTGTGGCGCAGAGCAAGCACACATATTTCAAAATACATTTATATACTTCAAACAAGCTTTCATGGCGTTTCTTCACACTGGATTGAAATAGCCCTCTTAAGTGACCATGCTGTGATCAATTTTGATCCTCCAGTTTATAATGATATTACATATACTGATAATACAGTACATAACAAACAGCAATGCAGTCTTATTATCTAGACCAAATGGTCTGTGTCTAATGATAGAACGTTCATTTCAGACTTGAGACTTGACTTGGACTAGAACACAAAGACTTGAGACTTGACTTAGACTTGGAAAAAAATTACTTGTAAACATGTCTGACACCTGTTATAGCTGAAGTTAGTAAAAATCCTTCTCCTTGAAAGGTATTATCCAAAAAGTTTTGCATTAGTGCTCAAAACTGCATTTGCATGTGAACGATTGGTGCAAACACATAGACTAATTTGAGCCTATCAAAATACCTATGTTCATGTGGACAGGGCCTGAGACCGATCTTTTCCTTCCTTCTTTTTTTTTTAATCACTTTTTTTATGAACTGTTTCCTCTCAGCCAAGGTGCAGAGGCATGTAGCCATGCACCGAAGTGAATCCTTCCTCAGCTGTTACCTTCCACAAAGGCTGCAGTTGAGTCTGTTGTATAGTAAATGTTACATTTGCATGGTACCCAAATTGAGTGTTTTTACTGCCCTCCATCTTTGTATTTCTTCACCGATGACAATATTTCCTTTGAGTGTAGGATGAATTAAACTGATATTTTTTACTGAGTTTAGTAGCACAAACTGGAAATTATTATCTCTGAAATTTTTTTCATGGATTTTTTTAGGGTTTTTGTGTGTGTGTGTGTGTGTGTGTGTGTGTATGTGTCTACGTGTGTTGTACTCCTATACTATATTGTCTTCTTAAGATTGAGTTTTATCCATACTATTAAGGATGTACTTATTTACACTACTGTGACAGCTACTGTACATTATCCAAAACGTTTGTGATTCATTTTAATTGCACAAATCATGGCTCATAAATGGAGATCATTTGTTTTTTTTTCCATGTTCAAATTACCAGATTAGTGGAACTGTACAGAATCTTTGGGATTTCCTCCAAAATTTATCTAACACACTTCAAAAACAAATGTGAATAGTATTTTTATAAAGCACTGAAATGGCCAACATGGTGAATTTGTAAATATGGAGGCAATGCTTTGGATTTATATTGGTCTTCTCTCCAACTACTGTTTTCTCCTGCTTATAACAAGTTGTATAAAAAGAGCCGTACATATTTGCTTTATGTGAGTGTACCTTTGGACTAATGGGGATTTGTTTTTAAAAGTGCTTGTTGACCTTTTCTCATGTGAAACTGTTCAGTGGCCCTGTTCTGGACCTTTGTGGGTGTCCTCATGTAATCTTTCAGTTTAGGTGAACACTGTACAGCTCTATAAAAGTGATGGTGGCAGGCTGTCAGTCCATTTGAATCTGTTTCAATTCCCCCGCGCCTGCCGCATCAACACACGACAAGTTCCTCCACATCTCCACGTCTTTTCACTTTATGAAACTGAAACCAGTGCTGCCAACTAACCTGGGGTCGGCGTTACCTTTTTCTGCCTAGTTTCTGCCCGGAAATGTTACTGAGCCAAGTCTAACGTCCTTTTTCTCTCCTGAAAGGCAGAGCACAGCTTCCCCGAATCAACCCGTTTTTATGTTTGAGTTCCAAATTGCTTTGCATGCTTGTCGAGAAAAATTAATTGGGAAGAAGGTGTCATCCACCACTCCTCCTTGCCTTTCAACACCTTTCCCCCTGTCTCCTTTATCCAACATGGTCACTGCTGACTATCTTCTCTGAGTACTTTGAAACCATACCCAAAGCTTTATATCATAGAAATACCGTTCCTCATGTTTGGTACATGAATCTGTCAAAAGTATATTTTTAATTTAATATAAATAAAGATTGATTCTGTATTTGTGCTGGTCTTTTGGTGGTGATTTTGTGTGTCTAGCGGCTAAAAGTCTACACACACACACACACACATGAAATATTCATAGAAAATTGTCACTCTACATGTATCTATTGTCTGTATGGATGATACGGTCTTTATCAAGAAAAAATCAGCTACATCAGGGACTGCAACAGTGCACACAGTGCTGGTTAGCATTATTGGCGCTCAAGAATTACAAACAAACATGCCATGTGGAAGATGTACTGGGGTATTGATGGTCCTATCAAAGCACACAGCCTCCCTCCCTGCTGCCCTCATATTTCCCGAAAATATGCCCTCTGATGTCCAACCCCACATAGATAAGCACTGAGTCTCATCTCATTCAAAGTGGCCGCGAGCTAGCTTTTAGATCAAGTCCTCGCTCTTAGATCATGACGACCAATTAGAAATCTGAGCCTGAACTGGCCTGTTTTCTCTTAGATGGAGAGATTGTTAGAACATCTTAAACTTGGGTTTCACTTTTGGCTTTAGCTCTCTTCGTTTTAGACTTTGTTACATGCTCAAGCGCGGCACGCAGAAGTTTCCTGTATTACCACCTTTTAGCACAGTATGTACGATAAAATCGCACATAAGAGGCACTCTGCCATTTAGCATGCAGACTGAAATAACTATCAACCCTTTTCAAAAATATTTTCGACTGAATTAAGGTCGGGACTAATTACTTTGAAACAGTCCACCTTCTCCTGTTGGAAGTATCCTTTAGCACATTTTCTTGTTTTAAGACCCAAGATCTTCACATCGAATGCGAGTTCTCTACGCAGGGTAATAGTTTAATCTAAGATGCCTCTACTCACAGAAGAAGCAACGTAGGCCCACAGCATTATACAACTTCCACCGTGTTTTGCTGTTGGCAGGCACTCTTTTTATGTGGCCCATCCCTCAATGAAAAGGAGAAAGAAATTAATGAATGCATTGCATTGCATTGCATTTACCTAGCGTTTTTGTAAATAACTGTCTTGCCCATTGGCCTTTGTCCTTGAAGCCCGACTCAGTTCAATGCGCTATGTGTCATGGGGACTAAACCCAACGCCCCAGCTTGCTCTTTGAATGTCTTACGTGTTTTCTTCCTCAGTCTACACCAACCAAAATACATACTCGCATTGGCTCTGTTTGATGGGACCACTTCCTCAACGCATCTTTCTCTCAGACAGCTTTCTCGTTTTCACCATTTGTCAGAAACAAGCAGCCAGCAGTAGTTTTCAGCTTATTTTTGATTGAATAGATCCAACTCACTCTCATGTAATTAATCCCAAAAGCGCCAAAAACAAATTGATCTAAGAGACATCTTGTGTGTTTATTTCTATCAATATATGAGAGTATATTTTGTTTTAGTTTGTTTAAGAAAATGTTTTCATTTTCTTTTCATTTTTTTCTGAAGCTACCCTAAATATTGCCAGTATTTCTGACCAGCTGACTTGCACTCACTCTGCATCCCTGTTTGGATTTCTTGGCTTTCTCGCCTCAGCAGTGAGGCTCAGATCCCAGGTTATCTTTGCATGACATGCAAATGCTGCAACTAGATCAGAAAACGAAAGCCCCGAACGGATCCTCGAATACACATGCTAACGGCTTCAATGATCAAATTTACAGATGGCCTCTTTAATTAAGAGGAGGCTCTTAAGTTACAGAGTGCTTATTTTGACCTGGCTTCTGAAGATCAACAGTGCAGAAGTTACACCGGAGGCGAGATTCTGCACCACACCACGCTTTCATGCTCAAAAGGACTTTCAGATGAAGACCAGCTGCATCAAAAGGTCCGCAGTGTTCTTTCCCAGCTTCCTCCGCTTCAAACAGGCTGATGTGTGGATATAACATTTTGCTCTCGTTTTTTTTTTTCTCGCCCCGTGCTGCGCTTAATCCGCTGTTTACCCAAGTGTTGGTTATGTAAACTGGCATAGGCAACATCGTTTGCTATGCAGCACTCCTCCGCCGCTGCTCCAAACCCTGGCTTTCATTTCAATCATAAATAATACAAAAGTGTCCAATGGCAGAATATGAGCTTTCTGAAGTCACTGCTATTAATACTAATAAGGCAATGGCTTGCTTAAAGTAAACACGATTTATGAACAGAAAATCCCCTTCCTTTCTTTTCCTCCCTTTTCCACCCCCTCTGCTCCACTCTTTGGAGCATTGAGACTCAATTAGTAAGCACATTGAGTTCCACCATAGTAATTTAGGGAGTGGGCTTCTGCTGCAGAGGAACACTGTTTAACTATCCCTTGCTTTTTCCCAATAAAGCTGCGTATTCAAAATCTACAAGAAGTCTGCCTTCTCGAATCAGGTGAACCAACAAAACAAAAGAGACGCTTCCCATTTGCTTTGTAAAGAGAGCTTAATTGATACTCACTCCCATCCTAACACTGAACGCACATAATGGACAGATTATTTTGAACATTAAGCACACTTCCCGACAGGACTTTACACGTTATCAGACAAGCCAGACGGCAAAGAAGGGGAGGTCAGTGTTAATTTGGCAACTGCTCTACAACCATTTGTCAGTGCATTACAAGTCCCCTTAAAAGTCAATCTTCCAGGAAAGGCTGCTGTCGCCACCAGGAGATGGGGTTCAGCTCCATCCCGGAGGCCTACGACAATTCCGCTTACAGCTGCCCCCGCACGCCTGTGACATGGCTGGGTGATGACAGCTCATCACTGGCAGACCGCTGCTGTTTAATTGCAGCGTGTCGCCTTGACAGGGACTTTTACCTGCACATCCAAGAGGAAACAAGGTGGCTGTTTAAATTTGCTCCATAAACTTGGTAATTAATTTCTATGATGGCCCAGGGCTTGACCAGTAAGATTTTTTTTTTGTTTTTGTAAAAGTTGCAGCTAGTTCATTTGAAAGTATTCTGACAGGAGTCATAGGCCCTGGAAGAGGAATTTATATGGCGCTCCTCATAAAAGGATGATACAATTCCAAAAAAAAAAAAAAAACACCTCTGACTGATTTGGCCTAAATAAATGAGTCTGTATAAACACGTTTAAATGGATTGCCATAACATAGGTGCATGCTCAACCGGAGGCAAAAAGCTGTGCTCGTACGTGTTTATTTGCTCCTACGCAGATATGACAAGGCAGTTAACAGCACCAACTGGCCCAAATGATGGATTAAAGTTGTTCAAGTTCTTATTCCGAGGGGATCACTGGGTCCTTTGCCAAGACCAAAACAAGATGGTAGATCCAGGCCAGTAAAGAAAACGGACTTGGGTCCCACGAGTCCAAACTCCTTTGTAGAAAAATGACAAATGGCTTCTCAGTGACATATTTATATCTGGTCATGCAGTTCCTCACTTGGAAGCATTCAACCATCCGTTGTCAAGCATTTCTGATGAGAAATTAGTTTGCATAATCATTGCAGTCCAAGCTAACACTGTAATCAGTTCCATCCTCTGTGCAAGATTAAACTACATGACATTTGTCGTGGACATTTTCACATTTTTAAGCCCAGTGAAAATAGCATGATCCCCAAGCTGCTGGTAACGTCAGATAAGGAGGTAGAAACGCACCATCCACTTCAAAGGTTGGTTCTTTAAGAGATATTTTAATTTTACGTACTCCACAACTTAGTATGAAAACTACACTGCTAAAGTGTTTTATCCACATTCATGGAAAAAGCTCATTACAGTCTTGTGATTCCCAACTGTGTTATTCTGCTTGTGCATATCAAAGTTACACTGTGTCGGTTTTAGGATGATCGGTTCATAGAAATGTAGTCAAATAAGTAAGTAAATAAATGGTGATATTTAGGGAAGAACCACTTGAAAAATAAGAATCTGGTTTTCTTTACCTTAAACGAAACATTTTATATCTCAAAATGCTGTAGGCAGGGGTGCAGATCCGATGTCAGGATTGCCTCCCAGATCCCCAATTCTTCTCACCATCTTCCTTTTCTCCCAGTGTATGGGACTACTTTGTGCATGATTAACTGATATGGATGAATATCAAAATATGAAGCCCTAACCAAGTTGTGAAAACTGACTGATCATGTTTTTACAATGCCAGTCATGCTGGTAAACCGGTTGACCCAACAAAATCTGATTTATTTACATAAATTTGTATAAAATCATTCCTTTTTTGTTTTAATCTGTCATTTTCCAGGACTCACTGGAAGAAGAAATCCTGTATCTGTATAACTCTCATTATCTGTATTTGGATACAGCTCCTGGATACAATAAAGGACATTTTATAAACTTTCTTTTTTTTAATCATATTTCTGACCAGTAGACTCAACAAAATCATGAAAATCATCAACAAAATGCAACCATAGCCCCCAGTCCCCACTTTCCAGAGCTGAGAGAAAGATTGAGGGATTGTTTTTTTTTCTTAAAGCCTGCTGATGTGTAAGAATGAAGCGTCAGCATCAGCGTCTGTGTAAGAAACTACCCATTCATTTGCATTGTAGTGGAGGATGACCAGAGATGGAATGTGGAGTCAGAAAAATATTTGTCAAACATTATTTGTTCCACCATTTCAATAATTTATTCTTAGATGTGAATCTAAAACGTGAAGAATGTGAAATCTGAAAATACATTTGTTCAATTTTGAATAATTTAGGGTATTTTTATTGAGGGGGGCAATTCATGTTTTTCAGAAATCGCCCATATAAACCACGGATGAAGCATCTAAAGTGCAATCGTTTTAGTCCGTCTTAGAGAAAAACGTTGTTTCCGCAAGACAGACTCGCATTAAAGCCTCGTCTCATGATATTCATTTTCGTCTCTTCAGCTTCTCACTCTTCTGTCATTCCACATGTAAAATGGATCACAAGCAAAGCATTTTGAAGGACGTATTAATTCCTAAAATCCACCTGGAGGGGAGAGGAGGTGCTAAATAACGTACGGTAGCTAGAGGCTTGCCAGAGGAGTTGTAACTCAGGAATACAAAGATGCTACTTTTTGAAGATTTCTTTTGGACTTCTGCACCGGGAAGCAAGCGTGACACATGAATCCCACACTCTAATTTGTTTGTATGCGATTAGGTATGTTGCAAATTGTAAAGTTCAGCGGTAGTCTGTAAAAAAATCAATGGACAGATGGCGTGGTTCTGTTAAATGAAATATATATAATTAATGTCTCTCTCGTCCTTTTTCATTCCCCCTCTCGTTTTTTAATTGACCCAATTATGCTTTCCATTTCATTCAATTTTCATGGAAATTTTGAGGAAAGGACACAGAGCATGACTTTTGTGCCTCGTGTTCACTCTTTGAAATATGGTTCAGATCATGTTTTAGTGCTTCCAGATTTGTAGCTCTCAACCCTACAAAAGGAGGGATACCTCTGGTTTTAGGTTTAAGCATCTGTACTCCAGCATGGCTAATAGCTTTTTAACTTTCTTTCCTGTCTGCATCACTTAAGTGAGAGACGCCGTCGTGGTTTTGCAACATCTGTCTTTTGTTTCCTCTTCTGAGGCAGCGAACGGGTTGTACAACATTCAGATGACTCTTTTCTCGAAACCCAGGCTTTTCTCCAGACTTAATGGCCTATTGCGGTTAATCTAAAGTCTTGTGAGACCCCTAATTTCCTAACACTGACCTATGATTCATTTAGATATTTAAAAAAAAAAAAGGCTCATAACAGACAGAAACATTGCAGACAACTTAGCAAAGAAACCATTTTTAATTGTATTTTTTCGGTACTTTCCTACTAGCAGCCTGTCACAAAGACATATCAGCTGTGCCCTTTTATTTGGTTACATCTACAAAAAATACCAAAGACAGCAGAGATTAACTGGTATAAAATGGTATTTATGTACCAAAAAGATGATTCCCAAAAACATGTTATTTGAAAACTTAGCATAATGTGCAGTGTGACCTTATTGGGCAAGTGGAAGACAAAAGAAAAAGTGTCAGGCCAAACTATCCACAGTAGATTAATAGGGAAACAAATTCAACAAGGACCCGGCACAGTACCTGAGAGATGAATCGGGACTTAAAGCCAGTGGCAACTAGCCTAGCAAGCCAGACCCGTACAGCAAAAAGCTGTACAGGGGTCTAGTGACGCTGGATAGCAGTGTGGGCGGGATAAACGGCTGTCTGTCAAGTTTAACGCCACGCAATAGGATGGCGCAACAACCAATCAGAGCGATGAAGAAGTTTTATGTAGTCAACGCGACGGAATGTACATCGTGGTTTGTAGTCTATGGCCTGAAAAGCTGATTACTCTTAAGCTATAAACTCTGTAAATATATAACTTTAGCAACATTTGACACATTTTCAGGCGAGAAAGTAGTCATTTAGACCCCCAAGGTGTTGAAAATCTGACAAAATACCAGCTATTTACAATTTTGTTCCCACGAATTTGTCGCTACCAAAGCTAGCCGCAGTGAGCAACGCACTTCCGGTTTTGCCGTTCGGCCCGCTGTCTTCGGTACATCATGCTCGCAATTGACTGGGGATTGCTCTCAGATGTACGTTTACTTCGTTTCCCTATAAATCTAAAGAGAGCTAGCTAATGGAAGGCAATATAGCTGTTATATAAGCCTGTTCGCCGGGCGCAGCCATTGTTTACCTCTCTCTGGGACTTTTTTTTTTTTTTTTTTTACCTCTCTCTGGAACTACACACTGAAACGTCGCACCTCTGTCGTCACTAGGTAGCCCGGCCTCTGACCCCGCTCCTCACGATTTGATTGGCTCGATTAAGTTTTGATTTGGAACGTTGCAAAACGACCACAAGTGACTAGACTAGCCTCGGAGCAAATTCCATTTGCGGCCGCTAGGGGCGTCTAGATTTCTAGGCTAAGTGGCAATAGGGCCTATGGTACAATGAATCCTCGAGAACCCAGACCTGAACATTATTGAGGCAGTGTGGGACCGTCTTGGCAGAGAATGGAACAAAAGGCAGCCAACATCCAAAGAAGAGCTTTAGAATGTCCTTCAAGAAGCCTGGAGAACTACTCCTGAAGATAAAAAAAAAAGAGGGTTCAAGCTGTGCTAAGGATTAATGGTACCAAATCCAAATATTGACTCTATTTTGTTTGACACTAATTTTACCTTTTATACAGTATGTCCAATTTGTTTGCAGACGTTCAAACAATTCAAACAGCTGAAACAATTTTCTGTTTTCCTGGATATATACAAAGACATTTGGAGGGTCAAGCCTTCTTGCACAGTACTGTAATGCTTACCAATAGGGATGTACCGATACTGGTATCGGGCCGATACTATTCTAATATACTCGTACTCGTTAAAGTTAACCGATACCATGAATCGATACCAATTTATTGCATAAAGACCGCGATCAGAGGGTGGCTTGTCATTTTTGTTGATTTTTTTTCGATTGGCGGCTAGGGGAGATGTCGAGCTAATCAGGAACAGTGTGGTTAGGCTAGTGAGACCGAAACCTGTCTTCCAATTCATTGCATTTTTTTGTGGTAGAAGTATCGGCATCTGTACTCGGTATTGGCAAGTACTCAGATCCAAGTATCATATCGGTTTGAAAAAAACTGATATCGCTGCATCCCTACTTACCAACCCATGAAATTAGCACTCGACCAATACGTATTGTCATGGCCGAGGGCAGGATGTCGTTGGTCCACACTCAAGTCCAACTTCAAAATTTCTGCAACGGTTCCCATCGGACATGTCTTCAAAGATGGGCTTAGCGGCGTCTTTGTGTCATTTCCCCCCATCGTACACGGTACGGAAGTACAAAATGATGCCTTTCACACAGGCAGACTATGAAAAAACTTCAAACTCAAGGAAACCGCATTTAGTTATGGCGTGTTAATCTGTGTGTGACTATGTTCGGCGAAATAAAGCAGCAAAAATATTACAAAAATATTATTATTACTTAATTTTGAGGGATTTAAGCCAGTGTGGCCGACAGTGTTATTGCTCTGTAGAAGTCATCACTCTGCTCTCGTATTAATCTGAAGCTTTTACGGTATTTCTCCCCGACATGTACTGTACATGTGCTGTTGTGACATCATTACTCTTACATATTGCCCTGTTCAATTTCCAGTGGTATATTTAAATTCTAATAACAGGAAGAATCCCGCTGGTGTTGCATAATGTGCAATTAAACAAGATCTTTCCATGATGTGGTTGAGGATATGAAGCATAAATCATAGTTATCTCCCTCCATGGGGTATCCCTTACTTATCCTTTAGATGGCAAGATTTATTTTTACCATGATTTAGCCAACGTGGTTCATTTACAGGATCATCCTTTTCTTCCTCCTTGTGATCCTTCGCTTCGACTGGATTAGTAATACAAATTTGCACGGTGTGTCTTTTCACAGTTCGTGCAGAAATTACATCATATGGGTTTTAGATAAGGAGCTCAAGTAATCAATAATTCATTCAATCCTGTCAAAGAGAGTTTAGAGTTATTTAGTGTAATCATTTAGAAAATAGCCCACTCATCACACCTTTTAGTCAATTGATTTCTTTCTGATTTGATCTGAGTAAAATGGTTTAACCGCTGAATCAATGGCAGGAGGATTGTACACTCTAATATCACTCTTTTTAATATTTGTTGAGACTTTTTTTTTTCCCAAACAACAGGCCGTTGTGGATGTTGGGTCTCTGAGTCGATGAAAACTTGTGGGAGGCGCTGCTGTGACTCCAAGCCTAAGGCTCACACATAAGTCTGGGGAAAAGACGGGCCCAAAGAGACCCGTCTGCAGCAAGCCGGTAAAGACACTCCGTCCAGGCTGTGGTGGAGGATTACTGTGTGGAAGAGGAAGAAAATGAGGGCGGAAGACAACTTCCCATGAGGCGGCTTTGCCACACAGCATAGTAATCAGGGCAGGGATGCTGACTGAGGAGGCGGCGGAAAACAAGAGAGGCAGGAGAAAGTGAGGCAGAAGAGACCAAACGAAGATAGAGGTTGGACACAACAGCCTGAGGCAAACTGTCGAGGGCTGCACAGAATCACCTCTGCAAGGGTGGCTGGAGCTAAATAGGTCCCAACAATACTGGAAAAGGTTTAAAACTATGTTTTAAGACGAGACACAGCATTCAGATGACTCAGATGTACATTATGCACACATCTGGCATCTGTGAGGAGCCATGAGAGGATCCATGGGGCTAGCACAATTTGACCATCCAAAAACTGCATGTGCTTGAGTTTTTGAAGCTGGAAATGTCTCCATTAAGTTAAACGAAAGTCAATTGCGACAGGGAGACCACAACTGTCTTGGCTCACATCATCTGCCAACATCCTCAAGTTTACTCAAAACGTTTACTGAACAGGATGGGGGCAAAAAAATCCGTTGAGTATGTCATCTGAGGAGCTCCACCTACATACAGCTTAATTAACAATGAAGGATAAGATTTATGATACAGAAAATGAGCACAACCTTTTTAAATATAAAACTCCATAAACTTATTTTTACTTAATCTGCTTTCAAGCTAACTTCTGCTTTCTTGCACACAGGAGACAAGAATTAATTCTTAGTTCTCGTTCAGTGCTTTTAGTCACGACACTGACATATAACGACATTCTAATACACTTTGTCAGTTCCTGCATGCATTTAGACAATAACATTACATAAAGATCATGGTTAGGGCTAATATACATTCAACTGCCACCCTCGTGGATATGTCATTTTGCCGGTTGCCTTTCTTACATTTAAACACAACACGTAGATTTGTCACATGGACGTCTGGGTATACATTCTGTAATGGTGCAAAAATAACCACCAATGAAAATGTTTCCATGTACTCGGTAATAATCATATATACTGTATGTTGATAGTGATGTCACACCGTAGTCGGTGTGACATCACCCCTCTGCTTTGTGGATTGCTGTTCTGAAAGCCACGACTTTGTCATTTAGCCATCGCCATCTCAAATATAAAAACTTCATTCTCTGCACATGAATGAGGTATTTACCTAAACAGACCAAAATCCTTTTTTATGCCAAGCAATGAATATATTTCTCTCCTTTGTTAAACATTTTAACATAGAGGTCTTTTGGGGAATTTACTTCCATGTATCTGTTATACTGTCTACTGTTCGTACAGGGCTTGGGAGGGGCAGCAGTTTGAGCACAGATGCCCAGACCTCCCTCTACTCAGCCACATCCTCCAACTCTTCCAGGATGAGGCGTTCACAAGCAAGAGATATAATCTCTCTTGTGATTCCTGGGTCCTGCCTCCTCCCCAGAGGACTCGTCCATAGCACCTCCCATGAGTGAGGTCTGGAAGACATCCTGGCCAGATGCTGAATCGCCTCATATGCCACCCCCCTTTTTCTTGGTTGCCAAGGTGACGATTGCTGTAAATAGGAAAAATTTGGGATATTTTTCAACCATCAATTGTCTTAATCCACTTTTAATTAGCATAAATATCAACGTTTCTTTGGCTTTATTAGCTGCAAGACCTTTTATTTTTTTAAAGATTTTTGACAGGTTTCTGACTTTTTCTTCCATATTCCTGCAGTGACCCCTGGCAAATGCAGAAAGAGACAAAACCACACACATATACACATAGACAGACTGGCCTGAGGACAGAGATGGAGAGCTCTAATTTCCACTGGGGCCCACAAAGTCCCTCCATCCCTCTCAACTCAATCTCCTCCCTTTGTCATTCGGACAAACACACACACACTTATGTATTATCACTTTCAGACAAGTACACACTCACCCACATACTTAGCCAATGTTTGTTGCATGGCCACATATGAAAGCCCTTGACCATCACACAGAATGCTTCCATTCCCAATTTCTTTGTCTGGAGCTTCTTCTGCCATTCTGTCAGGTAGGGTGGATGTGAGGAAGGATGCGGATGCAGATTCATGAAAAACAAAACTTGATTTATTTTCAATTAAAGGTTTTAACAGAAAGCGCGGCTGAGCCGGATCTAAAAAAAACTTAAACGAGACTGTGAAAACAAAACATGACTGTGACAAAAAAAAACAAAGGACTGGACTTGGCATGAAAATACTTAGCTTGACTTGAGACCATGAGTGACGGTGAGGATCTGGCAAAGTGCATAGAAAAACCTGGAGACTAAATACTGTGGAGGGGGCGACAAGGCAGGAGAAGCCTGAGACTGTCCGGCAGGCGGCCGGACATCCGACGACGTGGCAGGAAGAGAAGCCGGAGCCCGTCCGGCGGGTGGCCGGACATCCGACGACGTGGCAGGAGCCCCCCCCTCAAGGGATGGATCCCAGACATCCCCAAAGTCTGAGGGTGGGAGGGAGGGGCTCGAAACTATGGGTCCATGGGCCGGGGCCCCATGGGCTCTGTGGCAAAGTCAGGCCCCGCAGCCTCTGTGGCAAAGTCAGGCCCCCGAAGTGAGGGAAGTGAAGCTGATGGCAGGGCAGGAGAAAGAAGGTGGCATGACATGGCAAAACTAAAAACGAGACCTGAATCTAAAACATGAGAAAACTAAGAACTTAAGCAGAAACTAAAAACGTGGCAAAAAACCCACAGACATGACAGAGCCCCCCCCCCCCCCCCCCCCCCCCTCAAGGGATGGATCCCAGACATCCCAAAAGTCTGGGTGTGAGGGAGGGGCTCGAAACCGGAGGCGGTCTGGCGGCGGCCAGACTTCCGGCGACGTGACGATAGGAGGCGGTCCGGCGGGCGGCCAGACATCTGGTGACGTGGCAGAGGCGGCCGGAGACTGTCCGGCGGGTGGCCAGACATCCGGCGACAAGGCAGGAGAAGCCTGAGACTGTCCGGCAGGTGGCCGGACATCCGACGACGTGGCAGGAGCCCCCCCCTTAAGGGATGGATCCCAGACATCCCCAAAGTCTGAGGGTGGGAGGGAGGGGCTCGAAACTATGGGTCCATGGGCCGGGGCCCCATGGGCTCTGTGGCAAAGTCAGGCCCCGTAGCCTCTGTGGCAAAGTCAGGCCCCCGAAGTGAGGGAAGTGAAGCTGATGGCAGTGTAAGGAGAAAGAAGGTGGCATGACATAGCAAAACTAAAAACGAGACCTGAACCTAAAACATGAGAAAACTAAGAACTTAAGCAGAAACTAAAAACGTGTCAAAAAACCCACAGACATGACAGAGCCCCCCCCCCCTCAAGGGATGGATCCCAGACATCCCAAAAGTCTGTGGGTGGGAGGGAGGGGCTCGAAACCGGAGGCGGTCTGGCGGCGGCCAGACTTCCGGCGACGTGACGATAGGAGGCGGTCCGGCGGGCGGCCAGACATCTGGTGACGTGGCAGAGGCGGCCGGAGACTGTCCGGCGGGTGGCCAGACATCCGGCGACAAGGCAGGAGAAGCCTGAGACTGTCCGGCAGGCGGCCGGACATCCGACGACGTGGCAGGAGGAGAAGCCGGAGCCCGTCCGGCGGGTGGCCGGACATCCGACGACGTGGCAGGAGCCCCCCCCCTCAAGGGATGGATCCCAGACATCCCCAAAGTCTGAGGGTGGGAGGGAGGGGCTCGAAACTATGGGTCCATGGGCCGGGGCCCCATGGGCTCTGTGGCAAAGTCAGGCCCGCAGCCTCTGTGGCAAAGTCAGGCCCCCGAAGTGAGGGAAGTGAAGCTGATGGCAGGGCAGGAGAAAGAAGGTGGCATGACATAGCAAAACTAAAAACGAGTCCTGAACCTAAAACATGAGAAAACTAAGAACTTAAGCAGAAACTAAAAACGTGGCAAAAAACCCACAGACATGACAGAGCCCCCCCCTCAAGGGATGGATCCCAGACATCCCAAAAGTCTGGGTGGGAGGGAGGGGCTCGAAATCGGAGGCGGTCTGGCGGCGGCCAGACTTCCGGCGACGTGACGATAGGAGGCGGTCCGGCGGGCGGCCAGACATCTGGTGACGTGGCAGAGGCGGCCGGAGACTGTCCGGCGGGTGGCCAGACATCCGGCGACAAGGCAGGAGAAGCCTGAGACTGTCCGGCAGGCGGCCGGACATCCGACGACGTGGTAGGAGGAGAAGCCGGAGCCCGTCCGGCGGGTGGCCGGACATCCGACGACGTGGCAGGAGCCCCCCCCCAGGGCTGGACTGGCTATCTGGCCGTTCGGCCCTCCCGCGATTTGGGCCCTCTGGGCCCTCCGAGGGCCGTAAATAAAATATACATATATATATTATATTTTTTATTGACTGCGACGGTAAAAAAAATTACACGTCGGGGCCCATTGGATGTTTCTCCTGACGCACAGAGCGCTAGTCCAATGAGAATGCCTAACGTTGTCAAAGGCCCGCCCCTCCCTACAGGCCCACTTGACCCAAGTCATCATCATCATTATAACCCCAAGTTTAGCTGACTTCACTTGGCTATATTCGGCTAAAGCTCTGGTGGATAAAGAGGACGCGAAATGGAGAAACAAAAGAGTGACCATGACAAACGTAAAGAAAAGAGAAAACAAAAACCAAGAGACGACGCAGTAATGCGCTAAAATCACCGATATGTTTTTTAAAAGCACAAGCTCGAGCTCAGGTTCGGTTAGTGGGCCGTGGGAGATGCGGAACCTGGCTGCTCGACCTCAGGTTGGGGCAGCAGTGGGGCCGCCGCCGGTACATCATCAACGAGCGCACAGGTGGTGGAGAATGAACAGGAGGAGGCGGAGGAGATGGTTCCAGCTGGGGAACCAGAGGAGGAGGAGACGGAGATAGGAGACGTGACCCAGCAGGGAGAGATTGAGGTTAGAATTCATCTCAACACACCCGCTAGCCAATGCAGTGTAGCTATTGGGCGCTTCAGCGTTTTGTTTCCCATTGCCTGAAAGTTTGAAACCGAGACCAAGTTGTCATCCTGACTTCATCAAATCAGTCACAAAAATACCCATTTGGTATAATTTTTTGGTTTTGCTGTAGTGAAAAAAATGACGTGTCCGAGAAAAAATACACAGACATAAGCACTATCTTAGGCTCTTTTGATCAGTCTCAAGTGTGTGGTGCTAGTGCTCCTTTTCTATACAGTGTTGTGTGTGTTGGTGAAATATTGCTTTGCTTATCCCTGGCTTGGGTCTGTGGGACCCATTTTCAGGTTTTGCTGAAGGAAAATGGTATGAATACTTTTTTCACAATGAGATTCACTGGCCAGGGCTCATCATCTGGAAAATAAAGTTGGTTATCCTCCTCTCTCTATCTCTTATCCTCAAAAACAAAGATACTCAGAACTTCACAAGCAGGATGAAGGGAACATGAGGGTGCACAGCAGCTTTTTTCCCCTCCTTTAGTCCCAGGTTCACTGGGCCAGAATATCTTCTATGTAACAAAAACATGAACACCTTACAAGGATTAAATGGAGGATTAATGATAATTAGACAGAAGTGTGTGTATATATAAATATACATATGTGCGCGCTGGGCCCTCAGTGATCAAAAAGTGCCCGGGCCCTTTTCAGATGCCAGTCCAGCCCTGCCCCCCCCCCCCTCAAGGGATGGATCCCAGACATCCCCAAAGTCTGAGGGTGGGAGGGAGGGGCTCGAAACTGTGGGTCCATGGGCCGGGGCCCCATGGGCTCTGTGGCAAAGTCAGGCCCCGCAGCCTCTGTGGCAAAGTCAGGCCCCCGAAGTGAGGGAAGTGAAGCTGATGGCAGGGCAGGAGAAAGAAGGTGGCATGACATGGCAAAACTAAAAACGAGACCTGAATCTAAAACATGAGAAAACTAAGAACTTAAGCAGAAACTAAAAACGTGGCAAAAAACCCACAGACATGACACATTCCTGCCTGCATGAGTCAGCAGTGAAGGACTGAAACGGAAGCAGGGAGAACAGAAACAGTTTAGCGTGTACATGTGCATTAATTCATGGAAGGGCAAAATTGTTATGTAACCAAACAGTTGGATCCAACAGTCCCCTCCTGTGACTGAAGGCAGCAAACCTCTAACTGCTCACTTCATCATACTCTACAGTGCCGTGGATAGTAGCATCAGCTGAATCCCTTAAATCTAAAGAGGCCTGGAGAGGTCCAGATGGTCTGCATCAGCTCTGTAATTTGTCAAAGAAAATGATGCTGAGCAGTGTGAGAAAATTAAGCAAATACAGGCAGAAAGCTCAAAATTAGTAGATGGCTAGTGGAAACGATGAGGCTGGCTTGGTTTTTTTCTGTTTTCTTTCAGGCCACGGTACGATTAAAAAATGAATCCAGCAGTTGATATATCAAGATAACAAGTGTTGTGCTTCCAGACTGCTATTAGATCTTCACCTGTTTAAGAGTACAGCAGCATTTATTCGGGTGAAAACAAATTAACTTTACGCCAGAGGCTGGAAAGTCTGGTTTGACATTGTCCTTTTTTTAAATGTTTTTTTTTTATTTGATCATTTTTCTGCAGTGACCTCTTTGGCTGGATGAAGCCTATAAAAGCATTTAGCTCGACCTTAAACGGGCTAATCGCGGTTAAGAAATTCAGAAAACTACAGAGGTGTCCCCGGAAAAATGCACAAAGCAAAACTCCTCTTTGGTGCCTCACCCTTTGACTGTGAAACGCTTTGATGTGGCCGAATGCAGCAAAGGAGCCACCTCACTGCCGCTTACCTGCCTCCTCTTTCATCCAGGAGAAAGCCTATTAGCCTGCAGAGGGATTCCCACAAATGCAAGAAAGTCAAAGTAAGCAATAGTTACTTTTATGTCCTGAAGAGGTGTGATTTAATTAATGTAACTGCTGAGATCTACCACTGTGATGAATCAAAATGAGAGCGTGTGCATGGACATATTGTTCTGTGGGAGCATGGAAGTTGCCTCATATGTATGTGTGCGCTTGTGTCTTTGTAAATGTGTCAGCGTGTTTGTCCTCGCGGCCCCCGGCGGTGACTGAGTGTCTCTAATTGAGTGTGCTGCTCGCTCAGACAGGAGGTCTCAGACAGTGTTGACATTCAGGCAGTGGAAGTCCACCATTGGGGATGACAGCTGATCATTCTTCCAGCCAGCAGCCTAATTACACAGAGATGGAGAGAAGGGCATAAATGCACATGCATACACACACACACAGAGAGGAAGAAGCTTTTCAAACAACAAACAGGTTCCGGTTGCTTCTAATCAAGCCTCCTGCCCCGCTGCTTCATCCATTCATAATGGCTGCCCCCCCCCCCCAGCCAACACCCCACTGTCTTCCTGCTCTCAGACTGTGTTCCTGTGACCACGCAGCCTCCCCGCCCCCCCCGACTCTCTCAGCCTGGCATCTCTCACAGCACTTTCCCAATTATACCAAAGTCCTGCGCTCCTGTGTGTGATTTCGTTGTCGCTCCAAAGCAGAGAAACCCGTCAAGCTCTCCCCGTCTTCCTGCCATTTTTGGGGGTTTTTACACATATATGTGAGACATACACAACCCTCTGATGTATGGAGTCAATCAGACTTCATTGGACAGTGTTGCGAGAGCCTCGGGATATTAGCAAGCTTGCTCTCCGCTCGCCCAGATGATAAACTCTTTATGTGTCCACCGGCTTTTGTGGAGCAATAACAGCATCTCTGGCCCTCCTCACTCTTCCCCATCCAATTCAGTAGAACTCAGAATTTGAGCCGCTTAGTAATGCTGCTTTGAGCAACAGAGACAGAGAAGACTTCCCTGGTGTGGAGATGAATAACAAGCCAGCTGCAAGCGGAGAAAAGGTAGGCAGTAATATACAGAAGGGGTTATCTTTTCATTAACATAACCAAACCAACTCCTGTCTTATCCGAACCTTCACATTCCAAATTATTTTGCACTTTTCTGCATACAGAAACACATTTAGGGATCTTATAAGTTCAGCTGTTGCCACTCTCGTGACTTTCTTTCATCTATAAAAGTGGATAAGGTTTCTTCTCAGATGATGACAGTTCTCAGTACAGATGAATAACCCCAGACACACTGCCATGGCAACTCAGATTCTTTGAAGCTAAAGAACCGGAAGAGTCTGCAATGGCCATGTCAATCACATGATCTCAACCATCAAGCTGTATTTCACCCCCTGAAGTCAAAGCGAAGACAGCAGGACCAACGGCCGAACGAGAAATAAACATTAAAGGCTTCTCAAAGCATCCCAAAGGAGGTTGCCCGTATTTTGGTGACTTCAGGCAGTCATTCGGAAATCAAGATGATCAAAAATGAAGATTCGATTGTTGGTTAATTTGGGTAACTTAAATTTGAGCCAATAATTAATGTGGCTCTGGACATTAAAGACCTCCAATTAAAGCTATAAGTAAGCTCTGAAAAGATACTGCATTCAATAATCATTGATTTGTTGCAGTGATTTGGATATAGCAACCATTTTATGTGCCTTTCACGCACTATCGAGAAATGAGACACATCTCTGTCAGTGGGTTAAATTATTTTCTGGAGGAGAAAACAGACAACTTGGTCTTCATCGGCGATTTCTATCCAGGGAAACACGACAACAGGTCCTAAATTCTAAATTCACCGAGCCTCTTCTGTCTTTCTGAGTCTGTGGCAAGGTCTTGTCATGCGCCATTCGCTGTTCTAGTTAGGGATGCACCGATACCGATATTGGTATCGGGTATCGGGCCGATACTATTCTAATATACTCGTACTCGTTAAAGTTAACCGATACCAATTTATTGCATAAAAACCGCGATCAGAGGGTGGCTTATCATTTTTGTTGTATTTTTTTAGATTGGCGGCTAGGGGAGATGTCGAGCTAATCAGGAACAGTGTGGTTAGGCTAGTGAGACCGAAACCTGTGTTCCAATTCATTGCATTTTTCTTTTGTGGTAGAAGTATCGGCATCGGTACTCGGCATCGGCAAGTACTCAGATCCAAATATCGGTATCGTATCGGTTTGAAAAAAACTGGTATCGCTGCATCCCTAGTTCTAGTATTACATTATTTCATACAGCATGGGATTTTATTATGAATCATATCATTTGATTATTGATAATGAAGTATCAACGTGTTTCTCTTGTAGCTGCCGAAGATGGAACTTGGTCAAATTAATTTACATGCCATTTTTTAAACATGGATAAATATAAGATCTAAGATAAATCGAAGCTGTTAAGATATTTAAAGAAGTAAACAAAACAAAAACAATCTATTTGAATATGGTGGTGGGAAATTCAAATGCTTGAGTACATGGACCTGAGCATTCAAGCTAATGCGTTCGATTCAGGATTTCAGAAGCATCTGGATATTTCCTCCAACAACATGAAAAGGTCAACGTTTCCTTCTCCTCTTCTTGTGATTAAACCCCCGAACGGGTTGATCACGCGTCAGCTGCATCTTCAAACGTAGTGGCACACAAAAGCATGCATGAATGAAAAAGATGCATGGCCCAAAACACACCCACTCAGACTCACACGTCCTGCGTATCTGCAGGATTCCACTTGAGATTCATAAGCATTTAATGAGTGTCTCGTGGGTGTCAGTGTGCCTGACCTCGCCCATGCCCCTCTCTTATTGTCGTACATCACATCGGATGCTCCAAACTGCAACCTGACAGGTAGGTGACTGACAGTCCCTTCTGTATGTGTGCCTGATCACAAACGAAAACTCTGGATCAGTGAGATAGGCAAGCGCACAGAAAGTGAGTAAATGCTCTTCCGTCTGTGATGGAGTACGGGCACGAGGAGCATCAGCGAATGTGTGTGCTGGCTCCGTATGTGTCTTTACGTGTGTTTATGTGTGCAGGCTTGAGCCTGTGGGTGTTCAACATGGTTGTCAAGTGCTTGAGCGGGCCGATCTCTCATCTGCCATCCACTCAGATGAACTGACATGCAGCCAAACCAAACAGACATAAAGACAGAGCGGAAAGCATCACTATGCAGCTCAGCAGCGCAGTTTGTCCTGACCCTGTCTGGGGCCCTCTCCTCTCCGATGATTCTAATGAGTTCCCCTGGGATTAGACTTAGCCGGCCAGCTTTCCAATGAGGTGCTTTGTATGGGGAGGGACGTGACAGTGACATCGAGGCACACACATAAACAGCGCACACACCTTGGCACACAAACACAACTTTGTTTGTGCAAAGAGGAGAAGGAAAAAAAAAAATCCAGTTTGCATCACCCGCTGTTAATGGAAAACTGGATTTTGGACACAGCCATCCAGTAACCTCGTCACGGGTAGTTTAGCTGAAAGCAGTCTGTGTTTAGGATTTAACAAACAGACGTGAAGTCATCTCATAAGAAAAAGACAAAATCATTACCGGCTCTTACAAGCATGCCACCAAAGAACTTATAATAATGCAGACTGATGGATTTTAGTATGGAGTCATCAAAATGGATAACTGTAATGCATGGTTATGTGGCAAGATCTTTCAACCTAAAACTAAAGTTAGATTCAAATTTTAATCTTTATTTCATCTGAAGGATAGGCCTACTTGAAATCGAAAGCTTTCTGGTCGTCTGGTAGAAGTGTTTTCGCAAGTCAGGTTTGAGCAGGCTTTGGTTCAAACATTTGGGATGAAGAGGAAAAGACATGGAACACAGGGGTCGAAATTGAGCCTTGAGACCAGCAGCTTGGGCTGCACGGTGGTGTGGTTCCTGGTTAGAATCTGAGCTGGGGCCTTCCTGCGTGGGGTTTGCATGCTCTACCAGTGTATGTGTGGGTTCTGTGTATGCTTTTTATTCGCCTTGTAGTTCTCCACTGCAAAGGTACCTTGTCTAATGCAGTGTTTCCCAACCCTGATCCTCAAGGCACACTCTCCTGCGTGTTTCCATGTTTCCCTGCTCCAGCGCTCCTGATTCAAATTATCAGGCCTTAATCAGGCTTCTGCAGAGTTGACCCATTTATTTGAACCCTGAGGACCAGGCTTGGAAACACTGGTCCAATGTAATAGGAATAAGAAAGACCTAGCATTGACCTAGATGTCCAAAGTCGGTCCTTGAAGGCCACTGTTCTGCAGGTTTTAGATGTTCCCCTACTTCAACACACCTGATTCCAGGACCAGATGTGGACATCCCTGATCTAGATGATGCGTCCTTTACGTTCTTAGTGGGGTATCTCATTGAGGCGACAAATGTGGATGTGTTGGACATATGTTCAAAAGAAGGAAAAAGCACTTTTTTGCAGTAAATTCTCTTATAATCCAGCAGAGATTGCTCTAAGTATTAACTTAGAGTACTTGACCAAAAGTCACCTTGAGCGAAAACCACTAAATTCAAGAGGTTTATTTCTCTTTTTTTCCTATTTTAAGTTGGGGTGTGTGAACCACTGCAGTAGATAGCAGTTTTTAATGCTCACAGTTCGGATAAATCAGAAGGATTCCTGAAAGGCGAGCAAAGACTCAGAAAGGGACCAGTAAAAAGATCATCTAAAACATCTCCAACCTCGAACATTTCACAGCAGTTTAAGCAAATGTTTTTTTTGTGGTATTTCATAAAGCGTCACATCTGCATCAGACAGTTGTTTAGTCGTTCTCGGCTGCAGAATATCGGTGAAGCAACCTGGTCTGCGGTGTGTTCCGAAACTGTCTGGGTTGCCACACTGTGTGGTGACATGTTACATGGCCACATTCTATGTAACTGTCTAATGCACATGTGGCTTGGTGTAAAATATTACAATACAAATCTCACTTGAACCCCCATAAAATGTATGAGGTTGGATTTCTTTTAGACGTTGAAAAATTCTTTCCTCTTTTACTCCCTTCTGAGTTGCTTTTAGCTTTAGCTCATCTGTCAAGTAGACAGCGGTCTACTAACTTATTCGAAGTACTTTATGTGATCCCACCCAAAAGACAAAAACTGAAGTATTACTCTAAAGCATCTGAGCAGCACTGTGTGGAGCAAAGATAGTAAAGTGATTAACAACTACATGACAGCGTGCTGACTCTGTAAATAGTAGATGTTACTTTACAGCCTCAAGAAATCTGCAGTCTCACCTTCTAAATTGCCACCGAAATGAGGCAGAAAATTCAGGCATAGCAACTTCCAATTTACATCGTCTGACGAGCTGATCATTAGACACGGTCAGCTAAAGGCTATTTAAGGAATTGTCGGAAAGGCAGGATGTTTAAAAAAAAAAAAAACGTACTGCCATAGTGTCGGAATGACAGGATGTTTGGTAGAAAATTAAGTGTCGCCATTCCGACACTTTGAGGCTCATGTCGCAATGGCGGCATGTAACGCCACACCAGCTTGCCACGTGTAAGCACTCATTGTAACTTACTGATCTGCCTCTTTTTGGTCCATGTAAACTACTCAAGAGGAACAGCAGTGGCTCAATGTTGACGTCTTCTTTTTTGGCAACGATAGGGCATGAAACCCAGTGTGAAAGGGAAGGAAAGCCATGATGGTATCCCAACTCTGTACAAGTAGTATTTCAATTCCTAATCTAAAGATTTAAGTGCCAAGTTAAGTGAAAGCAATGGTTGCTCCTACTCACCTTCCTTTTCGTTCACACTTATTGATAACAATCCCAATGATTATCATCTGGTAATATGACAAAATTAGTTGAACCTAAACTTTTGTTCAAATCTCCTTTAAGAGGAGATAAGAAATTAATGTATTGAAGCAACTTCTGTTGGCAAGAAGGAAGTTTGCCTTGCTCTTACATCTGCCACATGGATTTGATCATTTCACTCAAATTGGAACCTTTATAGGCATGTTTTCAGTTGCACTGTAGGTTTCGACACGTTGAAGGTTAGAAAATGACAAATTTGGCAAAGGAGTTTTTCTAGTTTAGGTACGCAAAATCTTATATGTGTCACCCAAGCTAGCTTGTTAGCGAAGGACTGATTGTCAGGGACTGCTTTTCTACTACTGCAACTACTGCAAAGTTTTTTAATCAAATATTCCTGACCTACCTCTATTAATTTGTACTTATGTATGCACATACCCTGATCCTTTTCTTTTAACTTTCCGAAGTGTTCGAATTGTTTTTATAAAATAATCAAACTGGTGTCCCTAAAATCCCTGATCACATTAGCCAAAGCCAAGTATCTAGTTCACAGTTTTTAAAGTCATGTTTCGTCTTTGCAGGTGACACAAAACCCTCTTTTGCCTTCATTTTCCCTCACTGGTATCAAAGGTTAAATGGTAAGAGGGCTGATCAGGTATTGTCTGTGCTAGACAAGCTCATTAATGTGCCACACTTCATTATCAGATCCTTGTCCTCACCTTGTCAGGTGGCTAATGGGAATATCAATCATCGGCTTCCCCATCACGACCCTCCTCACATCTTTGCTTCGCATCTTTGCCTCTGTTGACTTCTCATCCTGAAATACCACCAAGTCCAAACAGATCTGTCTCGGACAAATGTCAAACACAATTCGGCTCAGGAGCAAACACCCACAAACATGGCTGACATACAGAGTGTGACTCTTTCCACGTAGCCGTGGTGGCTGGTACCACTATTTCAAAGAGTTTTTTTTTTTCGGTCGCATTCTGAAGGTGAATGTTTTGTGACATTTTGATGAGCTTTTGTAGAGAAAGGGAAAATTATTAACTTTTATTGAAGGAGCTCACAGAAAACAGTCAAACTTTGTAAGTGGGAAATACACGTCATATGCCATAGAGTCTAGAACAGAGGTCTTCAACAGGGGGTCCGCGACCCCCAGGGGGTCCGCGGAGGTACTGCAGGGGGTTCGCGAAATCTTTGGTTGATTAGACGATTTAAAAAAAATGTTTTTCAAACAGTTTTTTCTCACAAATTGTGTGCAAACGTACGGAGCCCGGTGGAGATCAAACATTATCTTTTTCAGGGGGTTTCAAGAAAGCGTTCTCTCACTTTTCAAAGTGTGCCCTCGCTTTATTAAATCGTGCGCTCGTCTAAATAAAGCGTGCGCGCGTATACATAAACCGTGCGCTCGTCTTACTAAAACCGTGCGCTCACTGCCCCTCAGTCGTGCCCACATTATATACCTTGTGAGCACAATAAACAAAAGTGTGCCCACGATCTGTAAGACGTGCCCACGACATTCTGTATGGCAACAATAAATCCAAATTGCTTGAAACGTTCGCACGTTGTATTAATTGTGGCCACGAAATCTGTTACCATTACAGTGTGAGCATCTCACCTTTTTAATCTATTTGGAAGTTGCTTGGAATGGAACAGTAAGTGCATTGTGCTATGGCGAATGTATGCCTAAGCAAGTATTATGGGACGAACAGTGTCCCTTAATGTAATGTATAATTCAAGTGCTTGGTCTGGACTGTTTGTCAACTGTAACCCTCGTTCTTGCATTATGCCTGTGCAAAAATCAAATCGATGTCGCATGGTATGGAGTCGAGGAAGGTGCATTTCCACTTGCAGACGGTCAGATTGGCTTCATCGAGAGGAAAGAGATGATCTTCAGCCCCCCACAGATGCGGAGCCAGCACTGCATGAAAAGAGGGATTTGCGGATGTATGTGGCCCCTTACATGTCCGCATACGTTGAGCCCCTGCATTTGCGGTGGTAAAAGTGAAAACTTGGCCCAAATTGTCGCAAATTGACCTGGCAACTGCTCCCCCATGCCCCCCTCCCCTCCCCTACTTAGGAGAGCCTTTAA